>NC_087347.1:73013460-73337418 GCF_030014295.1 Loxodonta africana
ATGTGAAATTCAAATTTAACTGAGCATCCTGCATTTTTATTTGCTAAATCTGTCAGCCCTGTTTCTTCTTCATCTTCCTCTATCCCCATTGTTTCAATGCGAGCAGCCATATTTGAACAAATGACCCTTCCCCTTAACCACAATGGTGGTGAGCACCTTATCCAAGCTAAGCCAATCAGATTACTTCCTTAGGGATGTGGAATTAGAGGCAAGAGCACACAGATCAGTCTGGATGCTGTTTTGAATGCAGAGTTCATCAATGAGGGAAGTGCTGGTCATGGCCATTTTCCATCATGAAGACTGGGAAAAAGAGAAAGAGGCAGCTTCTGAGATATGGAAAGAGGACTTTCAAGGTTCTCTCAATGTCCCAACTCCTGCTTTTTGCCTTTTCTGAAGCTTAACAACTCTTGAATTACTTCAAATACCCCAGAATCCTTATAATAAATCTTTCCTTAGGCTAGCGCAAGTGGATTTCTGTTTCTTACAACCAAAAATATCCTAAATAATATAGTGTGATTCTTCCCAGAGGGGAGTCGACTTGTTCTCTCATTCATGATTGCTGTAACAGGTCTGACAGGGTGCTGACATGCATTTGAGAATGAGGTAGCTTATCTTCAAGACGAATCTAGGGTGAATCTGGATAAATGGTAACGTAGGGGGCAGTGGCCATTTCTCCAGTTAATTCCATCTCTAGGCACCCGAGGTCTCCAGCTTCCAGCAAAGGAGGAAAATCTCAGGGAAATCACAAAACCACCACAGAGGCTCTTTCTCTGAGCAAACGGGCAAGTTCACTCTGCATGCCAGATTTAGATGCGGCACTTTAAAATCCTGAAGTTCCCGAGACTAGAATCCTGAGTGGAAAATTAGACCCCCCAAGGTCCATGGCTGTTGGCCTTGTGTTAAGTGTCACCCTTTGTTCTTACCATGGGAAGTTCAATTTAGGGCAATTTGGAATGATTCGCTCTAGTCTCAGGGCATCATTAGGTATTTCAAGGCTGGTGGTTAGCTTGGTAAAAACCACTTCCCCATATTAGAAGATCACAGGGACTATTGAAAAGACATCACAGAGTGTATGATTTTAAGCAAGTCATAGTTTTCAGATTACCAGTATTTTCAGACAGTTTAAAAAGTGCTTGTATCTTATATATAAACACAATCTAGAGGGTAAAGCTCACATTGACCTTGGAGAAAGGCCCTTTAATGCAACATGGAAGTGTTGTGGTCTCCTTGGGTATCACAGATTATTCACAAACATTTCACTTTATTTTATTTTACCTTATTTTCTTTTTCTTAAAACCAGCATGGAAACTGTGAACGCTGATGAACAAATATGGACCTCAGGTGAGAGACTTGTAGCTCTTTAATTGCTTTTTCTTAAAGCTTGGGCCTGATTTCTATTGCTGTGACATTGTTATTTTTGGTCGGCACTGGAGGGCAATTCTCATTTTAATACTACGAGATCAGGTGTTCTTCAGCCAGATAACTTCAGTGCACCTGGAGCTGTTAGCTGCTAAACTGTTAACGCGATGAATGGGATACAATACCGTATCCGGAAGACTTTAACCAATCTGTGCACATAAAAGAGAGTTATCGCCACAGAAAAAGGGCTGTATCAGCATGGACACGTCAACCTGTGCTGACCCTACAGGTGGGATACACATTTATCTATTTATTTTACAGGTGTTTCCTTCTGTTTGAACTAGATCCAATCGAAGTTTTCCCCATTTCTTAAAGTACATCTAAGGGGTCTGCTTTTGAGAAACCTGCACGTTGAAACTGTGTGTGGGTCATGAAGGAGAGATTTTTTTGAACTACTATGGTCTGAATCCTAAGCACACTCTTCTGACGCTGATTTGCAAGTTCACATTTTTTAGGGAAAAAGTGATTTTTATAAGAAAGAAACAGTTTATACAGACATGATTTAGATAAGGGGGTAAAACGTCTCACCTCCAACGATTGGTTATATATACACACACACATTTAAAACTGTTACATTTTTGTGTTTTCTTAGACTATTCTTGGCTTTGTATTTTATTTCTTCCAGGCTGTGTTCTATGCAGGAAATTAAATTCCTCCATAAGGAAAAATGAACATGAGAACCTTCTGTTAGTTTAGAGTTGGCAGTCAAAGATTTGTTGGTATCTTTAAAAGCCGTTGAACTCCAGCCTTTACGAAGAGAAGCTGACAATGTTAGCTACTTGTGTACACTTTGCTGTGTTAACTTGGACTTCCCGGAAACTTTAGAAGGGTTATACAGTGCCCCCCCTTCTTCTTTTATTGTATTATTATTTTGTGAATAATGATGGAATTTTTTTGTATCTTACTGCGGTCTTGGGCAACTTATTTAAGCTCCCTGATCTTCAATTTCTTCATTTGCAAGAGGGAGAGGATGCTTATTTCACAGGGTCATTGTAAAGATTACATATGGAACTACATATATATAAGTCTGTATACTCTAAATGTTAATTATTTCTTCCTTTCACCTGAACCAAATGGAAGATGAAGTAAAAAAATATCGTGATGAATGAGGCAAAAAGAAACAGCACTGGAGATAGTCTGTGTGGCCTTGGGTGGCTTTATTGCTATAATTTTAGGGGGTAGATGGTTATAATCATTCTTTTTCGTCATTCCACAGGTTCTGATAAGAATTACCCAGGCTAGATAAACTGAATGCTTCAAAGGTCAGCGGAGCAAGGGTGGGAGTTTGGGGACTATGGCTTAAGGGGACTTCTAAGTCAGTTGGCAAAATAATTTTATTATGAAAACATTCTGCATCCCACTTTGAAATGTGGCATCTGGGGTCTCAAATGCTAACAAGCTGCCATCTAAGATGCATCAATTGGTATCAACTCACCTGGATCAAAGGAGAATGAAGAACACCAAGGTCACACGATAACTATGAGCCCAAGAGACAGAAAGGGCCACATGAACCAGAGACTTACATCATCCTGAGACCAGAAGAACTAGATGGTGCCCGGCCACAACCGATGACTGCCCTGACAGGGAGCACAACAGAGAACCCCTGAGGGAGCAGGAGATCAGTGGGATGCAGATCCCAAATTCTCATAAAAAAGACCAGACTTAATGGTCTGACTGAGACTAGAGGAATCCCGGCGGTCATGGTCCCCAAACCTTCTGTTGGCCCAGGACAGGAACCATTCCTGAAGACAACTCATTAGACATGGAAGGGTCTGGACAATGGGTAGGAGAGAGATGATGATGAAGAGTGAGCTACTTGTATCAGGTGGGCACTTGAGACTGTGCTGGTATCTCCTGTCTGGAGGGGAGATAGGAGGGTAGAGAGGGTTAGAAACTGGCAAAATTGTCACGAAAGGAGAGACTGGAAGGGCTGACTCATTAGGGGAAGAGTAAGTGGGAGTATGGAGTAAGGTGTATATAAGCTTATATGTGACAGACTGACTTGATTTGTAAACGTTCACTTAAAGCTCAATAAAAATTATTATATAAAAAAAAGAATTACCCAGGCTAGGAGATTCCTGGGCTCTTTACATGGATGGCAACCCAACACAGCTTGGAACTTCATCCAAGCCTGAGGGTTGTTAAGACAGTTGGATGGTGATCACAGGATCGTCCAGATAGAGTCTGCTTGTCATTCAAAGTTTAGGAATTCATCTTTTTTTAGTTAATTTTTCAAAAATTTAGGATCGAATATAGTTCTTGTTGTTTTAGCATAGAAAATCCTCCCCTTAACTGACTTTCCGGAAACCCTGGTGGCATAATGGTTAAGTGCTACGGCTGCTAACCAAAGGATTGGCAGTTCAAATCTGCCAGGCGCTCCTTGGAAACTCTAGGGGGCAGTTCTACTCTGGCCTGTAGGGCCGCTGTGAGTCGGAATCGACTCGACGGCACTGGGCTGGGCTTGGGCAACTGACTTTGGCCCCCCTCCTTTTTTTTTGCCTTTGAAAGCTATCCTGGTTTTGACAGCCTGCCATCACCTGGCTGTGTGCCATCACCTGGCTGTGTGTATCTGCATTTTAACAGAAACAAGTTGAGTGATCATTTGGGACTCCACCCTATTCTTTTTGCATCACATCTCCCACCTGCATCTGTAATAATGAGCTTATTTGCTTTTTTCAGAACATACCATGCTTTCTCACCTCTGTGCTTGTTCACCTGGTATTCCCTTAAATTTGGAGCACGGAGGAGGGCTGCAATAAGCAGCTTTCAAGGGAGTTATGTGGGGGAAAGTGAAGGCTTCCTGGAGGAGTGACACCTGAGCTGGGGTCTTGGGAGGTGAGCAGAAGTTAGCTAGTCCGAGAAACAAGAAGACAGCAGGACAAAGGCTAGGGGCATGGAGTGGCTTGAGGAATGTGGACATGTGCTAAGAAGCAGCTGGTAGTGAAGCTGGAGATGCTGGCATGGGTGAAAGCCTAGGTTACCAGGTTAAGGGGTTTGGAATTTACTGAGTAAGCAACGGGGAGCTTTTGATGGGTTTTAAGTGGGGGGAGGGGAATGGTCTGATTAAAAAAAAATTCTGATGTACTATTGGGTTTGGCAGGTAGTGCAGATATGGGAGAGGTTGAGCAGAGTGGAGTGTGAGTAAATATGAGTGGCCAAGACTAGAAACCGGAAACCAATTAGTAGGCTACTCCTTAATCTAGATTAGAAATAGTGAGAGTCTGAGCAAGGATAGTGGGTTAGGAAGACAGGTAAACTGGTAATATGTCAGTCTAGAGGACTACTCCTACCTTACCCCCACCAAATCTACTTGGAGGCATAGATTATTAATATGAGCTATCTCTTTTGATAAATGTACCATATATAATTGTTGAATAGCTCTTCGGTTTAAGTTCTACAGGCCTTTGGTTCTCAAACTTGGCTGCATATTTGAATTGTTGGGAAACTTAAAAACTACTGATGCCTGCAGCCAAAATAAATGGATCCTGACAGAAGGGGAGAAAAATGTGGAACAGAACTCAGATTCTTAGGAAGTCCAGATTCACTGGACTGATAGAGACAAGAGAACTCCCCGAGACTATTGCCGAGATATTCCGTAAATCTTGAACAGGAACTACCGCCTGAGGTCACCTTTTAGCTAAATAACAGATTGGCTCATAAAATAAAGAATATTACCAAGGAGTATTGTGCACCGTTTAAAAAAAATCACCTATTTGAGACCAAATGGTCAACAATTACTCTAAAGCAAAGATGAAAGGATAAGGGGACAGGAAAACCAGACTACTGGAAACAAAACATCCAGAATGGGATGAATGAGAATGTTAACACATTGTGATAAATGTAACCAATGTCACTGAACAATTTGTGTAGTAACTGCTAAATGGAAACCTAATTTGCTCTGTAAACATTCACCGAAAACACAATAAAATATTATTTTTAAAAATGACCAAAATTGGCAAATCTGTAAGACTGAAATAGCTTAGTGGTTGCTTAGACTGGAGTGGGGATGGGGTAGGGGAAATGGGAACCGACTTACCAAGGGTAGGGTGTGTTAGTCATCTAGTGCTTTTATAACAGAAATACCACAAGTGGATGGCTTCAACAAAGAGAAGTTTATTTTCTCACAGTAACATAGGCTAAAAGTCCCAACTAGGGTGTCAGCTCCAGTGGAAGCCTTTCCCTTTCTGTCAGCTCTGGGAGAAGGTCTTTCTCATCAATCTCCCCCTAGACTAGGAGCTTCTCTGTGCAGGAACCCAGGGTCTAAAGGATGTGCTCTGCTCCCAGTGCTTCTTTCTTGCTGGTATGAGGTCCCCAACTCTCTGCTTGCTTCCTTTTCCTTTCATCTCTTGAGAGATAAAAGGTGGTACAGGTCACACCCCAGGGAAACTCCCTTTACACTGGATCAGGGTGGTGTTACAATCCCACCCTAATCATCTCAACATAAAATTACAATCACGAAATGGAAGACAAGCGCAGAATACTGGGAATCATGGCCTAACCAAGTGGATATACACATTTTTGGGGGGACATAATTCAACCCATGACATAAGGGTTTCCTTCTGGGTTGTTGAAAATATTCTAATATTAACCATGATCATGGTTGTACAACTCTGCGAATATACTAAAAGCCATTGAATTGTACAGTAAATAGATGAACTTGTGTGCTATATGAATTATATCACAATAAACCTGAAAAAAACAAAAACAAAAAACTGCTGATGCCGGGACCCTAACTAGGAGATGCTGATTTAACTGGCATGGGGTGCAGCCTGGGAACTGGGAGTTCTGAAAACTCGATCGCTGGTTCTAAAACGGGTGGCAGAGTTTGAGAACCACAAGTGTAGGTATCATCCAAATGGAATAAATAGGAAAACATTCTTTGGAGCAATATATTCCTATTTTCCTGTTCTTGTCCATTGGTTTCCGGACTCATAGCCAAGTGGGGAAAAAAGACCAGAAAAGGGTTCACAATAATTAGTCAGTTGGGATTATTAGGAAAACTGTGGCTCCTATACAAAAGTTGGCCAGTACATTTGGGAGTCACGTGCTGGTTACAGATGGCACTTTGTGAAAAGTTTTTGGCACTCTCTTTGGTTTAAAAGTAATTTTCATTGCCAAGGGTTGACTTTGTTTCTACTGTGGATTTATTTTTGAGTCTAAATATATTCATCCTAATAGAGTTATTACTGCTCAATATTCTTGTTATTCAGTGTCATTGAAGGCTTTTTCAATGGTGGCCTAGATCAGTGCTTCTCAAATTTTAATGCCCTTGAGAATTACCAAGAACTACTGTTAAAATGCAGAGTCCAATACAGCAGGTCTGGGGCATGGCCTGAGATTCTGCATTTCTAATGAGCTCCCAGGTGATGCTGATGCTGATCCATGAATCACACTTTTAGTAGATGATCTTGGGATCCCAGAAAATATTCTAAAGTCAGGAATTATTCTCTTTTCCATTGTAATCATATAAGGGGAAGTATAAGGAACAGAAGTAACACTACATTTAATTTGGGAAAAAAAAAATGCCTAGTAAAGGCTTACTTGTGGTTTTCCATGAAATAAATACAGATCATTTTTCATGCCGCTTTATGCCATTTGGATGATACCTGTGCCAGTGGCATTTCAAACCTCTGTATTGTGCTTTTGAAGACACCCAGGAAAAATTACTTCAGGTCTGCAAATATGAGATTCTGGGTTCCACTGTTTTTAAGTGGAGCCTATCGGAAAAACATAGTTAAAATGCTCAATGTATGGTAATAGCTGACAAGGCATTCTCTCAAAGCAGCTGACAGCCTTACTCACCTCAAATTTTGAGAATTTGAAGTTATCAAAGTCGGGACCCACAAGTACTGAGAGAATTCACAGCTGAGTTTATAATCTTTGGAAAGCCTTGCTTCTAATGATAGACAGGTAAGATTTTCTTTTTCTCAGATTAAAAAGTTCAATAAAGTTGATTTAAAATTCATAGAAATAAATTATTATAGTTTTTGAACTCAGAAAATTTGAATTTTTAGTATCTTATTTAAACAAAGAATACTTAGCAAGGTTCTTTTTTATTTTTTCTTCAGGTAAAGAGCTCATAAGGAATCTTGATTACATTCCTAGAAGAATGAAAATATAAGTTTGTGCATATAACTGATATGTTAAACAAGTGTGACACTCCAAAACAAAACAAAACAACCCAAAACCATTGCTGTAAAGTCGATTCTGACTCAAAGTGACCCTACAGGAGACAGAACTTCCCCGTAGGGTTGCTAAGGAGTGGCTGGTGGATTTGAACTGCCAACATTTTGGTTAGCAACCCATCTCTTAACCACTGCTCCACCAGGGCCCCCAAGTGTGACCAGTAAGATGTAATTGGCACAAAATTTATTTTTTACTTCCACTGCTCTTTCAAATTTATTCAGTGGGGAAATTTCCTCCTTTCATTGGGCAAAAGCTCTGGGAGATTCCAGGAATGTTCTAGTCATTTAAGGAGTAAGAAGTTCTAGAGCAGTCTAAGCCAAAATAACATGGTTTTGATTTAGAAATGGAATTCCAGTCTAATGTATAAACCAATGTTTCCATTTACATTTGAAGGTAAGACTTCTTCTCCTGCCCCAGCTACGGCCTGTTCTTCACAGACCACCTGCCTTTGGGGACGTATGTGTTGCTTTTCTTTCTCTTTCTTCACTTTGTAACTTGGCTTCAGGCTCTCCTGGGGTCAGAACACAGGGAGGCAGGAAGGAAAAGGGTACAGGAAAGTTCTTACTTGAATGGAAGGGCTGTGAGGTAGCTTCGCTATCTGGGTGTGGCAGAAGCTTATAGGTGAATCTCTCCAACTTCAGTCCTGGGAGGCAGGCCATGCATACTATTCCTCTGGCTCCTGCTCACTTCTCATTCTCTTGTTTTCTGGAGTACCCACTCCACAAAGACTGCAGTCCCATCACTCCCAGGAGGTTCTTTGTGAGTAGAATTCAAAATGGCTCCAGCCAGCTCTCTTTCAACCTTGTGGGTGGGATTAGGAGTCACGCTGGGCAGCAGCTCTCTGCAAAAGAATTCTTTTCACATATCCTTTCCCAATACCTACTCTTTCAACTCTTTTATGTCCTACTTTCAGGTTTTAGGGCTGCCCACCCAGTTTTTAGTAACCCTCTTTAACATTCCCACATGGTGGCCTATCACCTCACTTTATAAATTTCCTATTTATAGAAACCTTTGGTGCCTCAGTTGTAAGTTCCAATTTAATATTCTGTTACCCCACAATTTAAACCTTGGTTCACCTTCCAAAATAGGGCAAATCCTAGACCACTAAAAATGTCGAAATACCTTCCTATGTATTGGTTTTTCAACTCGGCACTATTGACATTTTGAACGGAATAATTTGTTGTTGTGTTGTCCTGGGCATTGTAGAACGTTTAGCAGCATCCCTGGCCTCTACCCACTAGATGCCAATAGAACTCCCCAGCTTCCTAAGTCATGACAATCAAAAATGTCTCCAGATATTGCCAAATGTCCTCTGGAGAGGGGACAAAATTGCCCCTAGCTGAGAACCAGTGCCATGTATTTATGAATACACGTCTAAGGTCAAACACGTTCAAAACAAGGTTTGCATTGTACTATGACCTAGACTAGAATGGTTGCCCTGGAAGCAACCTCAGACATCTGCCTTGTCCAACCCCACTTTTAAACAAGGAAACAATTCAGATAGGTGGAGCTGATGGCCTGGCATCACACAGTCCCTGTCATAGGCACGACTGGGAGGAATCCAGGACTCCTGACCCTGGTACAGTGCTCATTGTGAGGTCGGGGATAAATAATTATTAAATTTTAACAGCACTGCTAATTTTAAAGTACCTGTGCTTAGAATTTTCTGTGCCAAAAATAGAACATAGAAAAACCTTATCTAATTAGCTAGCGAATAGCACAGAATTAAAATTGGACACTATAATTAATCAATGCTAAATTGTAGACAAATCCATTACCCTTGAGTAGATTATCTGTGTGACCCACAGTCTCCTTCTGACACCATGCGCCCAGGGTCTGCAGATGCTGATTGGAGGGCTTGGAGCGGGTGAGAGGCTGGGGCTTCAGGGGAACCCGTGAGCGGCAGTAAATCATTTTTGTGTTATCTGTAGTTTGTTTTTTCTTTTAAATCTATGTCACTGCTCTTCTCTGCTAACAAAGCTAATTGAGAATTGACTATTGCAAACTTTTATTATAGAAGGCCAGAGATGGAAAAACACATCCAGAAAACATATAAATGATTCAATTGTGTCTTCTAACCATAGTCAGTTTCAGGACCCAGTGATCAAATTTCAGAAACTTTTCTCTCTCTTCCCCCCGCCCCCAACTAGGGGGCTCTTCAAGTTTCTTTTTAATCACCAAAAAAAAAAAAAAAAAGACGATACTTTCCACAGAACTCTTAGTTTTCTTTTCAGCAGTGTTTTGCAAGAAATAGGATATGGAAGTAAAGTTTGGCAATGTCTCTGATATTTTATTCCTGAAGAGTGGATTTCATTTCTGAATCCTCCTATTTGTACGTTTAGATCTAAACTATGGCATTTTAATTGTCTACGACCCCCACCTGAATTTTTTGCTCTCAGCCTTACTAAACTCAGCTTGTTTTAAGTCTTAATTCACTGGGACTCATCGCCCTTGACCTTAGTCTTAGTTTCCTAGCGCTGCTGTAACAGAAATACTAAAATGTTGCAAGTGGATGCCTTTAACGGAGCACTGGTGGCGCAGTGGTTAAGAGCTTGGCTGCTAACCAAAAGTTGACAGTTTGAATCTACCAGCCGCTCCTTGGAAACCCTATGGGGCAGTTCTGCTCTGTCCTGTAGGGTTGCTAGGGCAGTTCTGCTCTGTCCTTTAGGGTTGCTATGAGTTAGAATTGACTCGCTAGCAATAGGTTTTTGTTTGGATGCCTTTAATGAACAGAAATTTATTTTTTTTGCAGTTCTGGAGGCTAAAAGTCCAAATCATGGCCTTGGCCATGTGGATTCCTTTCTCATGGTTAGTCTCAGGCATCCCTTGATTCCCTGGCTTGTAGAGGATCCTCACGTGGCATCTGTCTGCCTCTCTTGTGGTGTGTGTCTAATCTGCTGTTTTTATAACTCAGATTGATCAGATTTAGAACCCACCCTACTCAGGTGCTAACATGTTTCCATGCTTTTAATCCTCACATGATATTTTCAATCACTTCATATGCATTCAAAAGCTGGACGATGAATAAGGAAAACCAAAGAAGAACTGACGTGAATTGTGGTGTTGGCGAAGAATATTGAATATACCTTGGATTACCAAAAGAATGAACAAATTTGTCTTGGAAGAAGTTCAGCCAGAATGATCCTTGGGAGCAAGGATGGCAAGACTGCTTCTCACATACATTGGACATGTTGTCAGGAGGGATCAGCCTCTGGAGAAGGACATCATGCTTGGTAAAATAGAGGGTCAGCGAAAAAGAGGAAGACCCTCAAAAGACCCTTAACGAGATGGATTCACCACAGTGGCTGCAACAATGGGCTCAACCGCTGCAACAATTGTGAGGATGGTGCAGGGCCGGGCAGCGTTTCATTCTGCCGTGCATAGGGTCGTTATGAATCGAAGCTGACTTGACTGTCACCTAACAACAATAACAACAACATTCTATTTCTCAGGTAAAAGAACTAATTAATGTGTCAGAGGATATTCAATTGTAAAAAAACAAACACAAACCCATTGCCATGGAATCAATTCTAACTCATAGTAACTCTTTAGGACAGAGTAGAACTACTCCCCCAGGGTTTCCAAGGAGCGCCTGGTGGATTTGAACTGCTGACCTTTTGGTTAGCAGCTATAGCTCTTAACCACTACACCACCAGGGTGGGATAGGGGCTCAAATTTCCTGGAACCTATGCCCTGTGTTTTTCACCACTACACAGTACTGCCCCCTTCACTTAGAAACCTTAGAATCCTCGGCTATTTCTTTCTTTAAATGTCTGCAAGGGTTATCCTTTTCTCTGTAACATTCTACCTTACTCCTGGATTCTTTTAAGAGCCTTCTCTGCAAATGACATTACTTCATACCAACCTGCCCCACAGGCTGCTTTTCTTTTTATTGTTTTAGATGAAGATTTGCAGAGCAAATTAGTTTCTCATTAAACAATGAATACACATACTGTTTTGTGACATTGGTTGCCAACCCCACGGTGTGTCAACACTCTCCCCTTCTTGACCTTGGATTCCCCATTATCAGCTTTCCTGTCCCCTCCTGCCTTCTCGTCCTTGCCCCTGGGATAATGTGCCCTTTTAGTCTCTTTTTGTTTTATGAGCCTGTCTAATATTTGGCTGAAGGGTGACCCTTAGGATTGAGTTCAGTACTGAGTTAAAAGGGTGTCTGGGGACCATACTTTCAGGGTTTCTCCAGTCTCTGTCAGACCAGTAAGTCTGGTCTTTTTTTTGTGAGTCAGAATTTTGTTCTACATTTTTCTCCAGCTCTGTTCAGGACCCTCTAGTGTGATCTCTGTCAGAGCGGTCGGTGGTGATAGCTGGCTACCATCTAGTTGTGCTGGACTCAGTCTGGTGGAGGCTTGGTAGTTGCGGTCCATTAGTCCTTTGGACTAATCTTTCCCTTGAGCATCTTTTGTTTTACTCATTCTCCCTTGCTCCAGACAGGGTGGGACCAGTGGAGTATCTTAGGTGGCCACTTGCAAGCTTTAAACCCCAGATGCTCCTCACCAAAGTAGGATGTGGAACATTTTCTTTATAAAATACATTATGCCAATTGAGCTAGATGTTCCCTGAGACCAGGGTCCCCAGCCCTCAGCCCAGTAACTCAGTTCCTCAGGGAGTTTGGATGTGTCTATGAAGCTTCTATGACCTTGCCAAAGGCTGCTTCTAATAGGCCGTTGCATCAAGATTCTACTATAGCTCCCTACTACTTACCACATCAAACCCAAAGTCTCGTCTGGTGCATTGTGTTCTGGCCTCTGCTCCCTGACCCAGGCTGGTCAGCTCACACCTATCTGTCCCTTCAGTTATCCTTTTTCCCAAGGTGAACAATAACCTGTACTGTGCATTTCCCTAAGGCTTGTTCAGTCACTGGGTCCTGGCCTAAGAGCATTTCTCTGTGAAAATTTGTCCTAGTATCATAGACCACCTGATCCCTAATTTAGCCAGCTCAACTCAGTTCAACTCTTAGTTTTTCTGTCATCGTTTTATATGTGTTACTTTGTCCAAATCTTATGATCTTATGGGTCTGCTGTGTCTCCCAGAGTACTAGGGACCGACCCAAAGATGAATAACCTTCAAGGCACTCACAGTACAACTAATACATGCTTGTTGGCTTATTTGGCACCACTTTGCAGAAATGGGAAGTTACACTGGGATAGAAATAAGACTCAGCAAAAGTCTCTGAGCATTGCCGATAGCGCCAAGAGCAACGATGCTCAATCTCGAAGATATCAAGCTTTCCTAAAAATATTTTAAAATCATTGGGGAAAATCACCCTCATTTTAAAACCAGAACATGTTAAGCCAACTGTATTTTTTTGGATTCATTTCACAATTCATACTCATATGACATGTGTGAATTATAGCAGAAGTCCAATTACCCATTTATGACTTGGGGTTGTTAATTGTTATTAATTCGGGATAATTATTTGTTCTAAATAAAAAAATGAATGTTTCTAATGCTATTGGTAAAATAAAATTCTACCAAATTTCTAAGGAGCACCTTATTTTGGATTTTTTGTATTTCCTTACAGTATAAAGTATATTTTCTGAGTCTTATGAGTTGCAGTAGTACATATGGTTTTGTTAAAGGCATTTAAAAAATAAGAATTATAAAAGATTTTGATTTGTTAACAACACTGAATAATTTTTTAAGATTATTTTTGGTGGTGACAGAATCAGTAGACTACACAAAGCACATTTTTAAAGACCCCACCAGGCGCTCCTTGGAAACTCTATGGGGCAGTTCTACTCTGTCCTATAGGGTCGCTGTGAGTTGGAATCGACTCGACAGCACTGGGTTTTCTGGGTCCACCAGGAGACGGGTAAGTGTA
This sequence comes from Loxodonta africana, assembly GCF_030014295.1. Taxonomy (NCBI): domain Eukaryota; kingdom Metazoa; phylum Chordata; class Mammalia; order Proboscidea; family Elephantidae; genus Loxodonta; species Loxodonta africana. The sequence goes on from NC_087347.1 coordinate 73,026,905, forward strand.
GAATCTGCTAGTCACCCACTCTGCCCTTCTCGGTTGAAGCATCTACTTCAGCTAATTGGAGGAAAGGCCTGTTAGTATTGTGGATGATGGTAGTGCAGTCTTCTGCGGTTTTCTCTCTGTCAAGTGCATCCAAACCAAAACCAAATCCACTACCCTCGAGCCGTGCATCAACATCCTTTATTTCGTCACTCTGAAAGTGCTGTCCTTGTCCTGTGCTCTTGGGAATCTGATGTCCAAGAATTAAAAGTGTTTGATCATTAAAAATATGTGCTGAAACCTATCAGTTGAATAAGCTCAAAGTAGGTTTCTTTCTCAAGGGTGGAGAGCTGCAGCTAGGAGAAATACTGCACTGGGCAAATCTGCTCCAGGAGATCAAAATAGACCTCTTTAACATTTTAAAAAGCGAAGATGTCACTTCGATGACCAAGGTGTGCCTGACCTAACCTGTGGTCTTTTCAATTGCTTCATATGCGTACCAAAGCTGGACAGTGAAAAAGGATGACAGAAGAAGAACTGATACATTCGAACTGTGGTGTTGATGAAGAATACTGAATATACTGTGGACTGGCAGAAAAACGAACAAATCCTTCTTAGAAGAAGTACATATAGAATGTTTCTTTGAAACAAGGTTGGCGAGAATTCAGGATTAACTTGGGACACATTATCAGGAAAGATCAATCACTAAAAAAGGACTTCGTGGTTGGTAAAGTAGAGGATCAACAAAAGACGAGGGAAACCCTTCGTGAGATGGATTGACACAATAGCTGAAACAATGGGCTCAAACATATCAACAATTATGAAGATGGAGTGGGACCAGACAATGTTCTGTTCTGTTATACATAAGGCCACTATGAGTGGGGGTCGACTCAATGGTAACTAACAACGACAATAACACACAGGACAGGAATAGGAATGGCAGGCTTTCATAGGTTAAAAAAAAACAACCTTTGCCGTTGAGTAGAAAGGCAGATATAATAAAGACAGGGGACACAATCTTTGGAAACCATTTGGGACCATCTGAGAAATGATCTTAATCCATGAACTTCACAAGTTCTAGTGCTGGTGCCACTGGCATCTACTGGGTAGGGAGGCCAGGGATGCTGCTAAACACCCAAACAAAGCACAGGGACACCCACAACAAAGAATTATCTGGTCCAAAATACCCGTAATGGCATGGTTGAGAAATCCTGCTTTAATGGTTTTAAGTTTGTTAGTTATAAATGTCAAAAATTATGAACTAATTGGTTTCTTCAGCTATAGGCTAGGAAACAATTCATAGTGTGAGAGTATTCATTCATTCATTTATTCATTCATCCACCCTCCTGTCCATTCATCCATCCACCCTGTCAACAAATATTTACTTAGCTCTTACAATGCTATGTGCCAGAAATGGAGTCCCTGGGTGGTACAAATGGTTAGCATACTAGGCCGCTAGCCAAAAGGTTGTATTTTCGAGTCCACCCAGAGGCACCTTGCAAGAAAAATCTGGTGATCTACTTCTGAAAAATCAGCCACTGAAAACCCTATAGAACCAAAGAGCTAGATAGTGCCCTGCTACCACTACTGGACATTTTGATCAGGAACACAATAGATGAGTCCTGATAAAGAGGAAGAAAAATGTGGAATAGAACTTCAAATTCTTAAAGAACCCAGACTTACTGGACCGATCATATTTTTGCACAAATAATGCGTGACTTCTACATTGTTTGCCAACAGCCCTCTCCTGCTAGAGGTATTTTCGTAAGTTAAGTATGCTAATTTGTTTACAGCAACATGTAAGAAAACCGGCATAGTATGCCATTAAAAAATAATGTCTGTATAAGACCAAAGGGTCAACATTTCTTTTAAAGCATAGATGAGAATGCTGGTGGGCAGGGAGATTAAGTAAACAGAAGTGAAACAACTAGAACAGAAATAACGAGAATGTTGACACAATGTGAAGAATGTAATCAATGCCACTGATCATTATGTCTAGAAACTGTGAAACAGGAGTGGGTCTTACTGTGGATATTTTCATCAAAAATAAAATTTAATTATAAACTGACTGTGCTGAGGGCAAAGTCTAATTATTTCCATGCTTTTGATGGAGAAACTGAGGCTTGGAAGAGTTAAGGCAATTGTTCAGAGTCATATAATAAGTTGGAGCTTTTACTCAGGGAGGAGTCTCTGGTGGTACAGTGGTTAAAGTGCTTGGCTGCTAACTGAAAGGTCAGCAGTTTGAATCCACCAGCTGCTCTGAGGGAGAAAGATATGACAATCTGCTCCTGTAAAGATTTACAGCCTTGGAAACACTATGGGGGCAGTTCTACTCTATCTTCTAGGACTGCAATGAGTCGGAATCAACTCTATGGCAATGGATTTTGGTTATAGGGTTTACTCAAGATTTTTTTTCTGAAGGGTGTTTTTCACTAGTATCACGTTAGGGAACAAGAAAAGCTTTTCTGGAGTTGAATAAAATGAGTTGAAAGAAAAGAAAACCCTATACAGTTTTACTCTGACACATGTGAGGTCACCATGAGTTAGAATCGGTGTTATGGCAACTTTTTTTTTTTAATGTGCCTGGGATACATCAATGAAGACAAAGTCCTTGCCCTCTTGAGTTTGTATTCAAGTGAGAGAGAGAAAATGGACAGGCAAACATATTTCAGGTAGCGATAGGTCTATGAATCTATGAATGAAATGAAGTAGGGTGAGGGTGTCTTAATCTAGGTTCTCTTAAAGAGCAAAACCAGTGAAACAAATATGTGAATATAAAGAGAGAAATTTACTTCAAAGAAATGGCTCAGCAACTGTGCGGGCTGGCAAGTATCAAATCTGTGGGTCAGGTGACAGGCTGAAGATCTCTCCTGGCTCACAGGGTTGCAGGGGTTGGTGAATCCAACTCTGCAGCTCAGACAGCAGGCTGGAGATTTATGAAGACTCATGTCCCAAGAACTGGCGGTCAGGTGACGAGAAGAGTGCAGGGTCGAGAGAGAGAGAGAGAGAGAGAGAGAGAGAGGCGAAGCTTTGCTAGAACATCCATTTAGATACTGGAGGCAGGCCACACCCTCAAGGAAATTCCCCTTTCAACTGATTAGCTGATCACATCATGGAAAATGATCACATTATATTATGTCGTGGAAAAGCACCCAGTTCAGTATCTGCCAAACCACTGAAAATCATAGCCTAGCCAGGTTGACACATAACTTTAACCATCACAAGGGGGAGAGAATAGAGAGAGTTGGAAGAGCTCTTTTGATCAGGCAGCCAGGGAAGACCTCTCTTGAGAGGAGTCTTGAGAGGGACTGAGGGTAAATAGATGGGAACATCTGGGAGGCAAGCATTCCAAGCAGAGGGAGCAGCAAATAGGAAAGCCTCAAAGCCAGATGAGGGGCACACAGGAGGGGCAGCAAGAAGGCCAGCATATGATGGAAGGGAAAGCGAGTACAGGCAAAGCCTGAGAAAGCCCTGGAAAATGCACTGTCCCCATCCATAATATGAACACTAGCCTCTGCAAGCAGAGCAGGACAGAATGAGACCCTCTCTGGCTGACAGAGAAGTGGGCCACATCGCAAAAGCAATGGTAGCAGTGATCAACAACTGCACTAGCTACCAGTGTTGGGGTGTTTACAGTGTTCCAGGTGCCAGAATTGTTATATACACTATTTCATTTAATTATATTTTAAAACTAACTTTTATTAAGACAATACATGCATGTCTTAGGCTGGGTTCTCTACAGAAGCAAAACCAGTAAAGCATAAAAATATATATAGACAGAAGTTTATATCAAGGAAATGGCTCATGTGGTTTTAGAGGCTGGAACATCCCAAGTCAATGGGTCAGGATAGAGGCTTCTCTTGATTAGGTAGCTACAGGGGCTGGTGAACCCAAGATTGGCAGGTCAGAGGGCAGGGCTCTGGCTACTAGCTCAAGTCCCAAGAACCAGAGTTCAGAATAACAGGAGCCAGCTGCAGGATCCAGAGTGAGCAAAAGCCCTCGAGCCTTGCCAGAAAGTCCGCTTGTATTGGATGCAAGCCACATTCCTGAGGACACTACTTTTCAACTGATTGGCTACGCACAACAGATCCCATTGCGGAGGTGGTCACAGTATCAAATCTCATCATGAAAGTGATTACATCATAATACGACTACTGAACTCCATCATGACTGCCAAACCACTGAGAATCACGGCCCAGACAAGTTGACACACAACCTTAATGATCGCAATGAGCATAGTTAGAGGATCAGAGAAATACAGGGCTGAGGACAAAAAGCAGCCGTCCCCTGCCTGCCTTCACCCACCTCTAGTCATTTTTTTACAGAGGCAACCACTTCCAACTCTTTTAACTGTTTCTTTTAGTATTTTCCTCCCTACTGACAAATAATGTGCTCATACTGTTACTTCATGATTTAGTCCTTACCTACTGACTTTCTTTTGTGGGAGGTAATGATTTTGCTCTCTCACCCACTTCTCACCCACAGCCTTTAAGATAGACTTATATCATGATTTTAGTTCTATTAATACTGTTTATGTTGTTACGACTGTATAAATATTGTTCACTCCAGTTCTACTCTGTCCTATAGGGTCGCTCTGAGTTGGAATTGACTCGACGGCCGTGGGTTTTTTTTTGTTGGGTAGTCAAGAAGTATAACATAATCATTTTCTCTCGAATGACCTTTTTTCTGAAGTAAATATTGTTTTGCATTTGCTCAGCTCTAAGTACATTCCGTTACTGTTTCTCCAAACTTGCTAACAGATCTGTCAAATGTGTATCAACAATTTACCCAAATAATATATTCAAGCGTCTGTCAATAATTTATCCAAATGCCTCCAAATCGTTTGTCCATTTCCAAATGCTCAATCATGTCTAGCCTTCCTTCCCAATTTTAGGGTTGTAAGAGCAAATATTAGAGGAAAAGCAACCTCTCCAAGTTTGCTGTATTTTGGTCTTGTACATTCACACCCCTAACTCTGGGCAGGGTGTGATGGAAATCATGAGACACGCTGAGGCGTGTGTTTGATAGGGATGAAGACACCTAAGTTATCTCAATGCTGGAATTCTGAGCCCAGATAAGACCAGGGTCTCTGTATCCCCTGGCTCAGAATCAGTTGGAATGCTAATTTAAAATGTAAACTCCTAGGGCCTGACTCAGACCCCAGGATCAGAATTGCCCGTGATGTAGATAGGAATTTGTATTTTACAACCCCCCAGGTGATTCTTCGCTCGCAGATGTCTGAGAACCTTGCACAGACTCTATGCTTTTGTGAAAACGGGTTTAAGTATTTGGATCGAGGGGCGACAGTGGTGGTAACCAATGCACAACAGTATCTGCCATTTTAGGGTTAAGGTGAAGTATGAGCATCGAGCTTGGAGCACCCACTCTGCGCTCAGACTGCCCAAGATTGACTGTTGGCTCCACCATTTATTAGCTGTGTGACACTGAGCGTCACTGTGTGACACTCTCTAAATCTCAGTTTCTTTATCTGTAAAATGGAGAAGGTAATACATATTTTATAGAGTGTATGTCAGGATTCATGTGAAATGCTTAGCACAGAGTCTGGCACGTAGTCAGTGCTCAATATTGCAGTTATAAAGAGATCCAGCTTTTGGCATCCTGGGAAGAAAGATTCTTGATCTAAACTTTAGCCATATCTCCAGCTAAAGGCAGTGTCTTCAGTGCCACTCAGTGTTTCATTATTCCTTTCTTCCCTCATTCTTCCTTAGAATGGTAAGACCAGATTACTGGTTCCATTCCCTGCATCCGTTTCTCTCCAGACTTAATGCACACACATGTGTGCACACATGTATGCACACATGTATATACACACACACACCTCCACAACACCCGAAATAGCTTTCTGCTCCAGGAACTAGCACCCCTTTGACTTTCTTTGTTCTGGCAAATCTTTTTGTCAGCACTGTCCTTCCCAAGACCTATACTGAATCGTGGCATATCAGCTGTAATAATTAGTCCCTTTAAGATGCTACAGGCTCAATGATAACAAGCAGGCAGAGGTGGATGGCTGTAAGGGGAAGGAGGTAGAGAGGGCACAGCAAGCAGCAGAGTCAGGTTGCTTTCCCCTGGGAAGACCAGAACACTCCCTCTCTCTTTCCGAAGGTCCTCGGTGCCCGGCGTGGGGGTGAAGTGGGAAGGTCCTCGGTGTTGGGCGTGGGGGTGGAGACAACATCCGCCTGATGGCGGGCGCTGAAGGAGTGCAGAGTGTAATCAGAGCCAGACGCCGCCGAGGACCCTCCATGGACGCTTCCAATCACAATGTTGTGATTAGTCACACTTCCTGCTTGGAAAACAGGCAGACTTTAGAAAAGGAAATCCTAGCGTGAGGTTTGGATAGAATTTCAGATGGATTTTTTCTGCAAATAAGATAGAAGGCAAAAGGAGGAGGAGGGCATGTGATCTAAACCTTTTTCTCGGGCTGAGAGTGTTGCCCTTCGTGATGATGGGTCACCCTCAGCTAGCTGGGAGGGAAGCTGGGAGCTCTGGGGTTCTATGACTTTATTATATGTTGGACTTTCTCATCCAAGTGACTTTTGACCAGCACTCAGATTTGTTGAGCAGTTGAGATGTGGTGAGGGCTTGAAATGGTTTTGCATTGAAGAAGGCTTTCTTAAACAGGCTTGTTATCTGTTAATGTCAGCTGAGCATCTACAGGAGGCATACTAGGAAATTGGCCAGGTGACTGGGCAAGTTACCTAATCTGGTAAAATAGTTACCTAATCTCCCTAAATCTTAGTTTCCTCTTCTGTAAATTAGAGTAATAACAGGATTTATTTCATAGGATTGTTGTATTATAGGAATTAATGCTTGTATAGCACTTAAATCAATGCTTAAACAACATAGTTTGTTGTTGTTGCTAGTTGCCACTGAGTCAGCTCTGATTAATGGTGACCTTATATATTTTTTTTTATGTATAACAAGACAGAATGTTGTTGGGCCTTGCACCACCATCATAATTGTTGATATGTTTAAGTCCATTGTTTCAGTTATAGTGTCAGTGCATCTTGTTGAGGGTCTTCCTTTTTTTCACTGACCCTCTACTTTGCCAAGCTTGATGTTCTTCACCAGGGACTGGTCCCTTCTCGTAACATGTCCAAAGTACGTGAGATGAAGTCTCTCTATCCTTGCTTCCAAGAAGTATTCTGGCTGTACTGCTTCCAAGACGGATTTGTTTGTTCTTCTAGCAATCTATGGTATATTCAATATTCTTTGCCAACACCATAATTCAAAGGCATCAATTCTTCTTCAATCTTCCTTATTCATTGTCCAGCTTTCAAATTCTTATGAGGCGATTGACAATACCATGGCTTAGGTCGGCTGTACCTTAGTCCCCAAAGTGATTATCTTTGCTTTGCTTTTTAACACTTGAAAGAGGTCTTATGCTGCAGCAGATTTGCCCAAAGCAATGCGTCTTTTGATTTCTTGACTGCTGCTTTCATGGATGTTGATTGTGGATCCAAGTAAAATGAAATCCTTGACAACATCAGTCTTTTTTGTTCATCATGATGTTGTTTATTGGTCCACTTGTGAGGATTTTGTTTTCTTTATGTTGAGGTGTAATCCATTCTGTAGACTGTAGTCTTTGATCTTCATCAGTAAGTGCTTCAAGTCTTCTTCACTTTTAGCAAGCAAGGTTGTGTCATCAGCATATTGCAGGTTGTTAATGAGTTTTCCTCCAATCCTGATGCCCTGTTCTTCTTCATAAGTCCAGCTTCTCTAATTAAGCATGGTGAAATGATACAACCCTGATGCACACCTTTCCTGATTTTAAACCACTCAGAATCCCCTCGTTCTGTTCGAATGACTGTCTCCTGGGCTATGTACAGGTCCCGCATGAACAGAGTTAAATGTTCTGAAATTCCCGTTCTTTGTTTTGTTATCCATAATTTGTTTTGATCCATACAGTCGAATGCCTTTGCGTAGTTAATAAAACACAAGTAAACATCTTCGTGGTATTCTCTGCTTTCAGCCAAGATCCATTTGACATCAGCAGTGATATTCTCATTCAATGACCTCTTCTGAATACGGCTTGAATTTCTGGTAGTTGCCTGTCGAGGTACTGCAGTAATTTGTTTTTTGACATTCTCTTTAGCGAAGCTTGGACTTCTTCCTTCAGTACCATCAGTTCTTGATCATATGCTACCTCCTGAAATGGTACACACACACACAGTGCATTCCTTCCATCTTCTTTTGATGCTTCCTGTGTCATTTAGTATGTTCCCCATATAATATTTCAACTCGAGGCTTGAATTTTTTCTTTAGTTCTTTCAGCTTGAGAAATGCTGAGTGTGTTCTTCCCTTTTGGTTTTCTAACTCCAGGTCTTTGCACATTTCATTATAATACTTAACTTTGTCTTCTTGAGCCACCCTTTGACATCTTCCGTTCAGCTGTTATACTTCATCATTTCTTCCTTTTGTGTTAGCTACTCTATGTTCAAGGGCAAGTTTTAGAGTTTTTCCTGACATCCATTTTGGTCCTTTTTTTTTTTTTCCTGTCTTTTTAATGACCTTTTTTTTTCTTCATGTATGATGTCCTTGATGTCATTCCACAACTCGTCTGGTCTTCCGTCATGAGTATTTAGTGCATCATGTCATTTCCAATCTTGAGATGGTCTCTAAATTCATGTGGGATATACCCAAGGTTGTATTTTGGCTGTTGTGGGCTTGCTCTAATTTTCTTCAGCTTCAGCTTGAACTTGCATATAAGTAATTGATAGTCTGTTCGTCAGTTGGCCCCTGGCCTTATTCTGACTGATGATATTGAGCTTCTCCATTGTCTCTTTCCACAGATGTAGTCAATTTGATTCCTGTGTATTCCATCCGGTGAGGTCCATGTGTGTAGTCATGGTTTATGTTGTTGAAAAGAGGTATTTGCAGTGATGAAGTCATTGGTCTTGCAAAATTCTATCATGTGATCTCTGGCATCCTTTCTAACACCCAGGTCATATTTTCCAACTACTGATCCTTCCTCTTTGTTTCTAACTTTCACGTTCCAATCACCAGTAATTATCAATGAATCTTGATTGTATGTTCGATTAATTTCAGTTAAAAAACAAAAACAACACCCTCCCCCTGCCCCCCTCAGCTGCTGGCTGCTGTTAAGTCAACTCCAACTCAAAATGTATTATAAGCCATGGCTTTCTCAATGACTTTCACCATTCCTTGGCAAGGCTGACTGCAAACACTTTGACCTACAATATTGACGTATTTCTCATAAGAATACTAGCGTGTATTTACTATGTATGACGATGAGTAGTTAGCTCTACATAGTAGGCTTGCAAAGATATGGTGAACGTCATTGAGAAAGTCCATGGGTTTATAACACATTTTGAGGTTTAAAAGAGCAATTTCTCTACACGCTTAAAATTTTCTGGAAATACAAATGTATGTTTTGAAATTTAGTCTTGAGAAGCAAACAGAATTCCTGCGGCTGTGATCATGATGACAAGCATGTTGAAAGAAAGCAGGTTTGGGTTTAATGGAAGCCTGCAAAGAACCTCCTCCACTTTGAACTTTTAACTTTACAGAGGAACAAAATGCCTTGGACAAAAGAGCCTCAATATTTCTGCCATCAACAGATGGAGTTAGGGATCCCTTACTTAGTCTCACTTTGGACTTAAGGTAGACTTGGACTGCTGGGCAATCTTTGAAAAGAGACTAGCTTCTGTATAATTTTTACCCTAGGACTTTGGGAAAACAGATTCTAAGCATGTGGAGATGGTAAACCAAGAATGTAAACTAAGAAAACCTGGTGTTTTGTTCATTCAGAAGTAAAGTGATGGCTGCCAGTTGAACAGCATATTTTTGTTATTAAGGAAGCAAATTAAAATTGTAAGAAAACAATGGAATGATCAGCTTGCAAAAGTTATTTGCTCTGATTAAAAGCTCCAATAAATGTGTCTTGGTTCCATAACTGCTTCATTTGGCACTTGACATACAATAGATTTTTTTTTTTTTGCAACGTAATATCTCCATTGAAATATAATTATTTTGCAGATTGCTCAGCTGAATACTCTTATAAACACGCTGTTCGGGGTACTGACCCCTGGTGATCATCAGGATACCAAACGACAGGCACAATTGATGAACACTAGAGGAACGTGGCAGCCAAGCTCAGAGCAGAGGAGGTGATTTGTTGCAGAGCAATTACCCTAATGCATTTTTAAAAGCATAAAATAAAGAATCATTTCATTTGCTGAAAAGATATTTTAGGTGCTTTGGTAAAGCTGTGACAGAATATTTTGATTGTTAGGGTTTTTTGTTTATTTGTTTCTTTCTTTAAAGTTAATTACATTTACTAGTTTAAGAATTGCCATTTAAAAATAATATTTTGTCTAAATGTTTAAAGATGTCTATTAAAAATGTATACTGAACATGACAGCAGCCGTTTCATGCTGTAATTCTAGTCAGTGGTCTGAAAACGATTAGGATGAAAAAATGTACATTTATTCAGTGCTAGTTGCAGAGTCAAGAATCTGTAGAGCAGAGCAGGGGTTGCATTAAGATTTTTAAGATGTTTCTATTTTTGTTCAGTGTCTTAGATACCTAGCGCTGTTGTAATACAAGTATCACAAGTGGGTGACTTTAAAGAACAGGAATTTTCTTATAGTTTAGGAGACTAGAAGTCTGAATGCAGGGGATAGCTCTATTTCACCTTCTATTTCAGTTTCTAGTAGTTGTCAGCAATCTTTGGAGTCCCCAGGCTTGTAGATGCCCTTGTCTCCATCATCAGTCTTCCTCTTTCCTCTGTGTGTGTATGTCTCTGCTGCTTTTTATACAACTTAGAAATGGTTAAGTTTAGGATCCACCCTATGTTGGTAAGACCTCAACTGATTGATTACGTTACATTAGATTGCATTCTGGAAAGTGATTACATTACATTACATGAAACCAAAACCAAACCAGTTTCCATGGAGTCAATTCTGACTCATGGTGACCCCATATGTACAGAGTAAAACGGCTCCACAGGGTTTTGAAGGTTGTGGCCTTTTGGAAGTAGATCGCGAGGCCTTTCTTCCAAGGTGCCTCTGGGTAGGTTTGAACCACCAACTTTTCAGTTAGTAGTCAAGTGCTTAACCTTTGGACCATCCAGGGATTCCTACATTACATTAGATGTAAGGTCACTACATTACATTACATTTGATTATACCCTATACAGGTATATGGGCTAAGATTCCAGCACATATTTTGGCGGGACATGATTCAATCCTGAACACTCAGATAATTTCTCTAAGAAAGGTTCTGTGGTTATGTGTGTGTTTGGTTTCTTAAATAATGACTCCAGTGGGTGAAGCACCCAGTGAATTGTGATCCGGGACACCCACTGCCTTACGCACAACAATGGAAAGATAATGGGTGAAAACAGTATTTCTTTCACTGTGTTCATAAAACTTTAATAAAAGAGTGGAATGTTACCCCTGTATCCAGCCCTCTCATCCTGCTGGTATATACCAGCATGACTATACCTGCTGTTTTACAATATTTGGAGTATTTGCTCACCTGTTGTTAAAAGGCCCCTGAGCCTCCTGTGTGGGCCTGCAGGCAGAAGCCTATGGGGGGGGGGCGCAGGAGGTGGGGAGGGGTAGGACACATGCCCTGGGGGTTGCTTGTGTGCCCTTGCGCAGCTTAAGGCAGGGCACCAATGAGAAGTTTCTATTGGCCATCACAGTTTCCATCACCCGCTGTGAGAGATCTTTCAGCAATTTAACACTAATTGCCCTAGGCCCTATTTTCTGTAGATAAGCCCCTGACTACAGGCCCTTCCCTGACACCTTCCAGATGGCTCCCCAACCCAGCAGCCAAAGGACTAACACCTGCCTTAAACAGGGGCTGCCTGCCTTGCCCCAGCCAGGCTGGCATTTATTCCAGTTGATTGGCACCTGGGCCATACTGGTTATTACCACTGTTTGATCTTTGACTTAGCCTGGGAACGTTTGGAATATCCAAAGGCAGCATGTAGGAGCTGATGTGAGGGATGGAGCAGGAAATTGATAAGAAGCACAGTTCCCTGGTCCCCTTAATCTTATTCTTTATGTGGCCTCTGGGTGGAGCTTTGTCTGCAGAGGATTTGGGGTGCAGATTGTGCTCTAGTTTGATGCTGTGGGCTCTGGGCCGGTCGTTTGGCTACTCCCACTGTGCTTCCCTGGGGTCTGCCAGCCTGTCTCCAGAGGCCTACTCAGGATCAGCACTGTGGGAGCAATCACCGCTCACTGCAGTTGTTGGACCATCCAACAGGAGGCTCAAGGTCAGGTCTCTCCAGTCAGGAATAACCTCCCAAAGAACAGAGAGGGAGAGGGTTTGGTGAAAAAAAAGCACAGTAATGGCGGGGGTAAAGTAACTAGGTCAGCGTTAGGTTCTTGACTCTTCAAGAAACAAACTGATGTTTTGAAGCAGATTTCTGGGGGAAGCCTTGAACCTTGCTGTGATCCAGCACACTTGAAAGAAGTCCCACAGCTCCTGTGAGAGGCTGGCTGTTGATTAGAGAGCACCGTGGCTCTGCTGAGGGAGATCCCTCCTCCTCACATGAGCACGCAGAATCTAAGACCTTCTTTCCCTCAGTAGCATACGTTTTCAAATCCAGTCCGTGTATGTAAAAACCCAACAGGCCTCCCCACCTCCAGTCTTGCCCTCCTCCAATCGGCCTGCTGCAGAATTGTCCAACTGTAAATCTGATCATGACCCTCCCAGGATAAAGCCCTTCAGTGCCTTCTTATTTGCAGAGCTGGCATCTCCAGACCTTTCCGAGCATGCACCCCCATTTATGTATTTTATTTGTTTATAAATTGAACACAGATACTATTGTACTGTTATAATATACAGTATATAAATATGTAAAAATAGACATAAAAGGATGGGATATAATTAATAATAATAGACACTTTAATATTTTCTTCCCAGGCCCCAGTGGGCTGTTTTGTGCACACCACTTTGGGGATCTGTGGCTTCGAACTGTGCTATTCCAGTTATAGTATGTGCGAGTGAAGCACCTGGGAGGTTTGTTAAAATGCCGACTCTGGTTCAGTTGGTCAGAGTGGGCCTGAGATTCTACAATTTTACCAAGCTACAGGGTGAGGCCGTTGTTTCTGGTCTGAGGCCCACACTTTGAGTAGCAAGAACCTAGAGAGTACAGCCCAAACTCATTAGAATGTCATTTAAAAGACCACAGTCTGGCTGCTGGCTACCTCTCTAGCAAATCTGCAGGTTCTTTAAACGTACCATGCAGTTTCGCAGGTCACTGCTCCAGCTCCTTCCTCTGTGTGGGGTGCCCTTCTCTATCTCATTCCATCCAGGCAAACACTAGGAATTTAAAGGCTTGATTTAAAGATCACTTCCTCTAAGAAATTTTTAAAAAGACCTCTTGAGCACAACCATTCTCCCTGCCCCCGACACAAATGGACTCTCACGCCCCTTTATTTGTGCCTTCACTGAACTCTGAACAGAGTGCACTTGAAACACTTTATTGTACTCTTCGAAAGGTTGAAGGGTTGAATCCACTCAGAGGCACCGTGGCAGAAAGGCTTGGTGATCTACTTCTGAAAAACCAGCTATTGAAAACCCTATGGAGCACATGGGGTCTTCTTGAGTGGGAACTGACTCTGTCAACTGATTTTTTTTTTTTTTTAATGCTTTGTTAACATATCTATGATAGTTGAGTGCCCTTGGGATCAACACCTGTGGAAGGAAGGGGTAGGAAGCAGGAGTGGGCAGAGGGAGAAGGTGAGTTGCAACTTAGGCCCAGTGATAGCCTTGCCACCAAGGCCATGGGAGCTCCGGAGCTAGACAGCCCTTCAAAGTTGTCCCAAGCTGTCATGAGATGGCCCTTATGGGTTGAATTGTGTGTCTCCCAAAATGATGTGTTGAAGTCATAACCCCCAGTACCTGTGAATGTGACTGTTACGGATTGAATTTTGTTTCCAAAAAATGTGTATTATAAAGTACTCTTTTTCAACAACATAAATGGTGACTATATACATGAATCTTATCAGATGGAATATGCAGGAATCAAATCGACCACATCTGTGGAAAGAGATGATTGAAAAGCTCAATATCATCAGTCAGGACAAGGCCAGGGGCTGACTTCAGAACAGATCATCATTTGCTCATATGCAAATCCAAGTTGAAGCTTAAGAAACTTAGAACGAGTTCACGACAGCCAAAGTACAATCTTGAGTATATCCCACCTGAATTTAGAGATCATCTCAAGAATAGATTTGACGCACTGAACACTAATGACAGGAGACCAGATGAATTGTGGAATGATGTCAAGGACATCATACATGAAGAAAGCAAAAGATCATTAAAAAGGAAAGAAAGAAAAGACCAAAATGGATGTCAGAAGAGGCTCTGAAATGAGCTCTTGAACATACCATAGCTAAAAAGAAAGGAAGAAATGATGAAGTAAAAGAGCTGAACAGAAGATTTCAAAGGGCGGCTAGAGAAAACAAAATAAAGTATTATAATGAAATGTGCCAAGGCCTGAGGTTAGAAAACTAAAAGGAAGAACACGCTCAGCCTTTCTCAAGCTGAAAGAACTAAAGGAAAAATTCAAGCCTCGAGTTGCAATATGGAAGGATTCTATGATCTGCTGCAAAAGACCTCTTTAAAGTATTAAAAAAAAAAAAAAAAAGATCACTTTGAGGCCTAAGGTGTGCCTGACCCAAACAACGGTATTTTCAATCGCCTCATACGCATGGGAAAGCCGCACAATGAATAAAGAAGACCAAAGAAGAACTGATGCCTTTGAATTATGGTGTTGGTGAAGAATATTGAATAAACCATGGACTTCTAGAAGAATGAACAGATCTGTTTTGGAAGAACTACAACCAGAATACTCCTTATAAGTGAGGATGGTGAGACTTTTTCTTATGTACTTTGAATATATTATCGGGGGGACCACTCCCTGGAGAAGGACATCATGCTTGGGAAAGTAGACTGTCAGTGAAAAAGAAGAAGACTCTTAATGAGATGAATTGACACAGTGGCTGCAACAATGGGCTCAAACATGGCAAAGATTGTGAGGATGGCATAGGACTGGGCAGTGTTTCATTCTTTTGTAAATAGGGTCGCTATGAGTCAAAGCTGACTCGATGGCATCTAACAACATACCTGTGATTATAATCCCGTTTGGGAATTGGTTTGTTTGTCATGTTAATGAGGCAGTATCAGTGTAGCCTATGTCTTAAATCAATCTCTTTTGAGATACAAAAAGAGCAGATCGAGCAAGCCACCAAGCCAGCAAGGAGAGATGGGGGAAGATAGGAGCCATGCCATATGATTGAAAAGGAACAGCAGCTGAAAAGAGAAAACAACCTTCCCCAGGAGCCTACAGAAAGCGAAGCTTCCCCTAGAGCCAGAGCTCTGAATTTGGGCTTCTAGCCTTCTAAACTGTGAGAAAATGAATTTCGGTTTGTTAAAGCCACCCACTTGTGGTATTTCTGTTATAGCAGACCTAGATAACTAAGATAGTGACCTTGTTTGAAAATAGGGTCTTTGCTGATGTAATTAGTTAACATGAGGTCACAGCAGATGAGGGTGGGTTCTCATCCAATGTGAGTGGTATCATGAAGAGGAGAAGAGGCACAGAGAGAGAGACACGGGGAAACACCCAATGTGGCTGCAGTTATATAGCCACTGCAAGCCCAGGAACGCCTGGGCTGCCGGAAGCTGAAAGAGACCACAGAGGGTCTTCCCCTAGAGCCTTCGGAGAGAACACCGCCTTGCTGGTGCCCTGAGTTTGGATTCCTAGCCTCCAGAACTGTGAGATAATAAATTTCTGTTACTGAAAGTCACTCACTTTGTGGTGCTTTGTTAGAGCCACCCTAGGAAATTGATTGATACACACCCCCAAGACAATCAGTCATCGGATATTGGTGTGACCTTGGACGAGGCGCTTTCTACCACTGAGGCAATCCCTAGGGGGCTGACAGCTGACGTCTTCTAACATTTGGGGCAGCAATCTGTCATGGAGGGGGAATCAGGGTGGTGCATCATAGCATCCACCAAAATATCTTTCCCCTTTTCCTGGGATCTCAGCCCCTGGAGGCAGGGATATGGTTAATTAGTCTCCGTATTCTGAGGGCCAAGGAGAATGTGTGGCACACAGTCGTGCTTAATAACTGTATCTACAAATGACAACCAGTGTTTAGTGTGGTCATCTCTAAGTGGGATGTGCAAGACTGTCGTTGGGGCATGGGAAGAAAATATGTGGAATTTCTATTTACACATTTGTAACCTCTCTTCTCAGTTTCTATTTTTACATGTTTTAAAATGAGCATAATATGTTAGTATAGTGTTACATATATTTGTTTTACAAATAAATATAAATAAATGGGGAGTATGTTTAAAAAAAAGGGCCCTGGTAGCACAGTGGTTAAGAGCTCAGGCTCCTAACCAAAAGGTCAGCAGTTTGAATCCACCAGCTGCTCCTTGGAAACCCTGTGGGGCAGTTCCACTTTGTCCCATAGGGTTGCTATGACTGGGATAAAGGTGTACTATCAACGACTGTTAGGAAGCCAGTGGTCTAGAGCAGTTATTGATATTTCTTTTGAAAATTAAGTTTGATTGGAATACAGCAACACCCTTTTTTTTTTTTTTAAAGGTTGTTTTTATGCTACAAAGGGAGGGTTGGATAGTTGCAGCAAAAATTGTATGAATTGTAAAGTCAAAACTATTTACCATCTGGCCCTTCACAGAAAAAGTTTGCTACCCCCTGGTCTGGCAGCTGAAGCTGTTAGCATGCGTTGACTGTGGGTGTTCCTTCCCCTTCAAGTCTTGCTCAAGCACACCAGCACGCCCAGAAGCAGTATGAAACCCAAAGTTATTGCAGGGCTGGACCTCATTATTAGCAGCAGTTTGCTTCTAAGATGGTGTGATATAGACAGCTATTTGATTCCCAATATCCATTCCCTTTCTTCCTCAGTAACAGCTAGGCGCGTGGTTGACTGGAATAAAGACTACATTTCCAGCCTCTCTTGAAGTCACTAAGGTCATATGTCAAAGTTCTGGTCAATGGAATGTAAGTGGAGTGCTGTGTATGGCTTCCAGGAGGTGTGCTTAAAGGCCACAGTCATGTTCTCTTCCCTTCCTCCTTTCTGCTAGCCGGAATATGGATGAGATGGCTGGAGTTCGAGCAGCAATATTGCACCATGAGGTGGGCCATGCTAAGGACATTGTATCAGCATGATAGCAGGAGGCTGGCTCCCTGGCAATGACATGAAACCACCAAATGAGCTCTGGATTGCCACTCCATATTCTTTTACATATAAGAAAAATGGGGTTGTCGTGATTCAGAATCAACTTGATGGCAATGGGTTTTTTGTTTGTTTAAGCCACTGCTAAATGTGAATCCTAAAGGGTTTCTTTTTACTCACAGTTGAACATAATTCTAACTGATACAAGATGGAGTTGTAATGCAGCAATTCCAAAAAGTTTCCCATTTTGAGTTACATGCCGTGTCTTCCAGGAAGTGCTTTGCCCAAACAAATCTGAATTATTTTTACTAAAGGACTGAAGTTCACAAGTGCGTGAACATCACTGAGGCAGCTGAGTATCAATAAAATTGTGGGGCAATCAGGAAGGGCACACCTGAAGTTGGGGTGCTGAGTGATAATCGTGCAACCTAAACCGAATCACACCCACTGCCTCCATAGGACAGAGAAGAACTGCCTCATAGGTTTCCAAGGTGGTAAATCTTGATGGAAGCAGACAAGCGCTTTAACCACTGTGTCACCAGGGCTCCTTGATAACCCATGCAGGGACCCAAATAGGTTACATTTGAAAATTTGGCTTTTGTTGTTTCCTTAAAAGAAAAGCGTTCCTCATAGTTATAGTTCTGTATATATTTTTTCTTGTTTCCTGAGATTTGACTTGTATAAATAATCCTTGTCTTTTAACTTATATAACTTTTTTCTGAGTAAATACTTTAATTACTTAGCTAAATGATAAATGTTTTCCTGGCACTGCCTGACTTTATTATGTAGCACCCAAGAACAATTGCTTAGATTTTACAACACCCTTAATAAAGAATTCATTGAGTACATCTTTTTTGACTAGAGTAATTTATATAGAGTTAGAATTTTTGAAGAAAGCAATTTTTATTTGTGCTCACAACAAAGTAATTAGTGACAGTCATTTTACTTAAAAGAAGGGTTTTGGAAGGGGCTTTTTTTTTAAGGTATCATTTATTATGGTGGAGCATATGAGAGAAACTCTTTGTCCAGGACAATAGCCTTTTAGCCTTGTTAGTGCCTTATTCTGTATAAATGTGCCTAATTGTTGCAGTTGCTAAACAGAGCCCATCCTACTGAGTATGATCATTTAGCTGTGAGGAGGCATAATAGCAGTTGCATCCAAAATCTGCAGCAATTTTACATATTCTTTCTACAGAAAATTTTTTTTCTTGTTGCCAAAGACGCTGAGGAAGCGCCGCTGTTTTTCCCATTGTCGGGGCAGCTGTCTCTCTGTGCTGAGGCTGAGCACCCACCAACCGGGCAGATGGTGGAGGGTAGCTGAGGCATGTCTTCTGTGCACAGGAGCCACTCTGCCGGCTTTGGGGAGCACAGCTGCCACGCTGTTAGGATGGTGACAGCCAGCCGTCTGCGCTGTAGACACGGGGGCCCTTGTATAGAGCCATGTGCTCTGAAAGGGTGCTTGGGGTCTTCGGAGCATTGAATAGGCACTTGCATATTCAAACTCTCAGAGCTGTGTGAAAATACGGATTCCTACTAATTAGAATTTTGGATAGGAGTCAGGCGGGAGGTGTGTTGCAAGCACTGGGGGACCGACCCGTTCTGCCGGATCTGCATGTTAATGTATTCCTGATGGAAAAGATGAGCACAGGGCCCTGGAGCCTGCCTAAATACCACCAGGTTTCTAAGAACTGACTCGCTCCTGTACCTCCACCTGTATGGATGCTTTATGCTAACCAGATCCACTCTGAGGGAAGTTTTGATAAAGCACTCAGTTGCCACTGCTTAAGAAGGAAGAAACGTCCCCGGTCTTGGATGCTGTGACTTGGCCTTCCAAAGAGGGCTGCTGGTGGTCCAGTAGGAAAACCAACATTATGGAAGAGCTCTGTGAGTGTGTCTCCTTACTGTTAAATTTAGCCCACAAAGCATGGCTTCGTTTGTATCCTCCCTGTGTTCCTCCACTGCCCTCTGAGATGGACGTTCAGTTTAACCTGGATATATGTTTTTAACAATGGTTTTTTTTTTTTTACTAAGATGCAATTTACATAGCATACAATTCGCCCATTGTTTTTAGTTTTTCATCCATGCTTTTAAGTAGATTTACAGATATATGCAACTATCACCACAATTTTAAACATCTGTGTCTCTTCAAAATGAAACCCTTACCCTTTAGCTATCACTTCCTACCCCCCACCTCTCCCGAAGACCTAAAATAGGACAAGTTGCTGTTGAGTTGGTTGTGACTCACAGTGACTCCATGTGTGTCAGAGGAGAACTGTGTTTCACAGCGTTCTCAGAGGCTGACTTTTCAGAAGTAGATTGTCAGGCCTTTCTTCCAATGTGCCTCTGGGTAGACTTGAACCTCTAACCTTTTGGTTAGCAGCCAAACACATTAACCTTTTGCACCACTCATGGACTCCCCCAAGCCCTGAGTAACCATGAATTTACCTTTTGTCTCTATAGATTTTCCTATTCTGGACTTTCTTTAACCCAGGTAAGTGTGTGTGTGAAAAGCTTGGGGGTGTGATGGAGGGTGTGTGTTACGGATCTGTACATAGGGTAGGGTTGACAGGGGAACATAGGGAAAACTTTAAGAAGAGATGAGAAAATGAACTATCTCAGTTATCTAGTGCTGCTATAACAGAAATACCACAAGTAGGTGGCTTTAACAAACAGAAATTTATTTCCTCACAGTGGAGTAGGCTACAAGTCTGAATTCAGGGTGATGGCTCTAGGGCAAGGCTTTCTCTCCCCGTGGGCTCCGGAGGAAGGTCCTTGTCTCTTTGAGCTTCTGCTCCCAGGTGATCTTCATGTGGCTTGGCATCTCTTTCCCCCACCTCTGCTTGCTAGCTTGCATTTTAACCTCTTTTATAACTCAAAAGAGATGGACTCAGGATACACCCTACACTAATCCTGCCTCATTAACATAACAAAGGCAACCTCTTCCCAAATGGGATTATCACCACAAACATACAGGTTAGGATTTACAACACACACACACACACACACCCCTTTTATTGTACTTTAGATGAAGGTTTACAGAACAAACTAGTTTCTAATTAAACAGTACATGTATTGTTTTATGACATTGGTTAACAACTCTATGACATGTCAATACTCTCCCTTCTTGACCCTGGGTTCCCTATTACCAGCTTTCCTGTCCCCTCCTGGCTTCTAGTCCATGCCCCTGGGCTCTTGTGCCCCTTTAATCCCATTTTGTTTTATGTGCCTGTCTAATCCTTGGCTGGAAACCCTGGTGGCATAGTGGTTAAGTGCTATGGCTGCTAACCAAAGGGTCAGCAGTTCGAATCCACCAGGTGCTTCTTGGAAGCTCTATGGGGCAGTTCTACTCTGTCCTGTAGGGTTGCTATGAGTTGGAATTGACTCAGTGGCACTGGGTTTTTGGTTTAAACCCTTGGCTGAGGATACCCTGGTAGTGTAGAGGTTAAGTGCTACAGCTGCTAACCAAAAGGTTAGCAGTTCGAATCCACCAAGCGCTCCTTGGAAACTCTATGAGGCAGTTGTACTCTGTCCTATAGGGGCGTTAGAAGTTGGAATCGACTCAATGGCAATGGGTTTGGTTTTTGGTTTAATCTTTGGCGGAAGAGTGAAACTTGGGAGTGACTTCATTACTGAGCTGAAAGGGTGTCCGGGGACCATACTCTCAGGGTTTTTACAGTCTCTATCAGGCCAGTAAGTCTGGTCTTTTTTTGTGAGTTAGAATTTTGTTCTACATTTTTCTCCAGCTCTGTTCAGTACCCTCTAGTGTGATCCCTGTCAGAGCAGTCAGTGGTGGTAGCTGGGCACCATCTAGTTGTGCTGGACTCAGTCTGGTGGAGGTTGTGGTAGATGTGGTCCATTAGTCCTTTGGACTAATCTTTCACTTGTGTCTTTAGTTTTTTTCACCCTCCCTTGGTCACTATGAGTCAGAATTGACTCTACGGCACTGGGTTTTTTTTTTTTTTTGCTCCTTAAGGGGTGAGACCAGTGGCGTATCTTAGCTGGCAGCTCACAGGCTTTTAAGACCCCAGACAATACTCACCAAAGTAGAATGTAGAACATTTTCTTTATAAACTATTGAGACAGATAGGGTTAACTGTGCCAGTGGCTGAACAAAAGAGCTTTCAAAAGATTATCATCTAGAAGTTGGGTAAACAGGAACCACACCCTATCGTGAGACAGATAGGGTTAACTGTGCTGGTGGAACAAAAGAGCTTTTAAAAAGGTTACCATCTAGAAGCTGGGTAAACAGGAACCCACTCTGTCAACATGAGACAGGATTGGGGCAGCCTGTGAATTACTATCTCCTTCTTAGTATTTTTCTAGTCCTCTTCTCCTTTGCAGGCTTGGTGCAGATTGTGACTGCTGTTTGACCTTCCTTAGCCCTCTGAAGATGGCACTGTAGTGTCGAAGATCAAGTGCCCTTGTACTATATCCCATAATAAGTGATGCCAAGGGCTGCCGAGAGGACTCCATCTTGAATATCAGCAGGTTCCATCTTAGATTCCAGATGTGTGGGCAACCTAATTAACATACACTGCCATCCTGAGAAGTACCCGCCCCTTGAAAGAAGCCCACTAAATATTCATTACTCTACTGTCTCCACTGAACCCCTATAAGCCCTAGCCAGCCCTGGCCTTGGTTCCCTTTTTGAATCAGTCTTTTGGAGAGGCTTAGATCCCTCCTGACTCCTTTTACTTGACTCAAGAGAAATAAAGCTTGCTAAAGATAAAGTTTGTCTTTCACGTATATTCTTACTCAGGAAAAGATAAGGACACTTCGTGTCAGATAGGCAATTGGTAACACTATGTTATGCCAGTTGAGCTAGATGTTCCCTGAGACCATGGTCCCTACAGCCCTCAGCCTAACAATTCAGTCTCTCAGGGAGTTTGGATGTGTCTGTGGAACTTCCATGACCTTGCCTTGTACAAGTTGTGCTGGCTTCCCCAGTGCTGTGTACTGTTTTACCCTTCA
Organism: Loxodonta africana; assembly: GCF_030014295.1. Taxonomy (NCBI): domain Eukaryota; kingdom Metazoa; phylum Chordata; class Mammalia; order Proboscidea; family Elephantidae; genus Loxodonta; species Loxodonta africana. The sequence goes on from NC_087347.1 coordinate 73,049,062, forward strand.
CCAAAGTTACCACTTATCTATTGTGTATTTAGTGCTTTTCCATTCCCACTCCTCCCCTCCCTCGTAACCATCAAGGATTGTTTCTTTTTGTGTGTAAACCTTTTCATGAGTTTTTACAGTAGTGGTCTCATACAATATTTATCCTTTTGTGATTGGCTTATTTCACTCAGCATAATGTCTTTCAGATTCATCCATGTTTTGAGATGCTTCACAGATTCATTGCTGTTTTTTATTGTTAGGTAATACTCCATTGTGTGTATGTACCATAGCTTGTTTACCCATTCATCAGTTCATGGGCATCTAGGTTGTTTCCATCTTTTTGCTATTGTGAACAATGCTGCAATGAACATTAAGCGTGCATGTCTATTCGTGTGATGACTCTTATTTCTCTAGGATATATTCCTAGGAGTGGGATCATATAATATTTCTATTTCTATCTTTCTAAAGAAGCACCATATCATTTTCCAAAATGGTTGTATCATTTTGCATTCCCACTAGCAGTGTGTAAGCGTTCTAGTCTCCCCACAACGACTCCAACATTTGTTATTTCCTGTGTTTTTGATTCGTGCCAGTAATGCTGGGGTGAGATAGTATCTCATTGTGGTTTTTATTTGCATTTCTCTAATGGCTAGTGATCATGAGCATTTCCTCGTGTGTCTGTTGGCCTTTTGAATGTCTTCTTTGGTGAAACGTCTGTTCATTTTCTTTGCCCATTTTTTAATTGGATTGTTTGTCTTTTTGTTGTAGAGGTATTAAATTTTCTTGAAGATTTTAGAGATTAAACCTGTATTTGATTTGTAATAGCCAATTTTTTTTTTTCCCCAGTCTGTAGATGCTCTTTTTACTCTTTTGGTGAAGTCTTTTGATGATCATAAGTGTTTAATTTTTAGAAGATCCCAGTTCTCTAGCTTATTTTCTGGAGTTTGTGCTATTGGTTATGTTTTATATCTTGTTAATGCCGTATATTAGGGCCTCTAGCATTTTTTTTTAGCATTGATCCTATTTTTTCTTCTATGAACTTTACAGTCAGTTTTTGGTTTTATATTTAAGTCTTTCATCCATTTTGAATTAGTTTTTGTATATAGTGTGAGGTATGGATCCTGTTTCATTTTTTATAGGTTGGCATCCAGTTTTGCCAGCACTGTTTGCTCAAAAGACTGTCTTTTCCCCATTTGATGGACTTTGGGCCCTTGTCAAAGATCAGGTGACCGTAGGTGGGTAGATGTACATCCGGGTTCTCAATTCTGTTCCATTGGTCAATGTATCTGTTGTTGTACCAGTAGCAGGCTATTTTGACTACTGTATAGTAGGCTCTGAGGTCAGGTAGTGCGAGTCCTCCTACTTTATTCTTCTTCTTCTTCAGTAGTGCTTTACTTATCTGGGGCTTCTTCCCTTTCCATATAAAGTTAATGATTAGTTTTTCCATCTCATTAAAGAATGTTATTGGTGTTTGGATTGGAATTGCATTGTATTTGTAAATCACTTTGGGTAGAATTGTCATTTTCACAATGTTGAGTCTACCTATCCATGAGCATGGTATGTTTTTCCTTTTATGTAGATCTCTTTTGGCTTCTTGCAGTAGACAACACATATTTTTGGGGGCCACAGTTCAATTCATAACAGTAACCCTATATGGAAAAGTATTGAGCTGAATTGCCATCTATTGAAACCAAAGTGATCCACTTCTGCTTTTGTTACCCCAAGTTGACCCAGTACCTTACTGGACCACTACTTAGTCAATCTCAGTATTATTTTGTCAGAACTGTAATTTACACATGCTAGAGAGAAGTTACAGGTGGAAACCCTGGTGGTATAGTGTTAAGTGCCATGGCTGCTAACCAAGAAGTTGTCAGTTCAAATCCACCAGGCGCTCCTTGGAAACTCTATGGGGCAGTTCTACTCTGTCCTATAGGGTCACTATGAGTTGGAATTGACTCTGCGGCAGTGGATTTGGTTTGGTTTAGAGAGAAGTTAATTTAATTTCTGTTTTGCTCGGGAATTGGACCCTGCCTTTCATGTTACCACATACCTGTTTTGGAAGTGGCTATTTTCTTTGGGCTGGTACTGACCCAAGCCAACCCTCTACACTGTCTTCTTGTTTCCTGACAGAGGGAAGAGGTGGGGTGAGGTGGTATGTATGTGTATGTGTGTGTGTGGGTTGTGAGTACGCATGAGAAAAAGAGACAAATAGAGAAGGCAGAGACTGAGATGGAAAGAAAGAGTCCTTCATTATGTGAGAGAATTTTTAAATTATTTTCAAGAGATCTGTATATCACTTTCCCATTTTATAGAAAAGTTAATTTTATCTTCTACACCATAGCATGAAGCAGGGCCACACACACAGGGGTAAGATGCCATGTGAAGATATTATCTATGAGCTGCAAAGAAACGTCAAGGATTGCCACCAGCCGCTAGAAGCTAGAAGAGAGGTGTGGAGCAGTTCTTTTCTCAGAATCTGCAGAAAGAATCGACATGGCCGATATCCCGATTTGGACTTCTAGCCTGCAGAACTGTGGGAAAATAAGTTCGTATTCTTTAAAGCTACTCACTTTGTGGTATTTGCTACAGCAGCCCTAGGAAACTAAGCCCTGGTGGCACAGTGGTTAAGTGCTCAGCTGCTCACTGAAAGGTTGGCACAGTGCGAACCCACCAGCTGCTTTGTGGGAGAAAGATGTGGCAGTCTGCTGAGCAAAGATTTATAGCCTTGGAAACCCAATGGGGTAGTTTTACTCTGTCCTATAGGGTCGCTGTGAGTCAGAACTGACTTGATGGGAATAGGTAGGAAACTAAGACAATACCAATCAAGGTAAAACACAAGTCCAATTTTGATGATTATGAAAGTTACCAGACTGGGATATTTTGTACCACAGTTCACCTGTTCATAGTCAAATTAGACATAGCTAGGATTTCCAGTGAGATAGTGCTCAGATCATTTGCTTTAAAATTCAAATTCAGGTTTGTTTTCTTTTTTGCTTTAGGATAATTTAATACCTTGCATCTATATTTATGTAAAAATAGATACTAAGCAAGCAGTGGTTATTCAGTAGAGAAAGGATGTGTTTAAATACAGCATCAAGTTCTCCTGGTGTGTTTAGATATGGTTTATTCAACAAAGATTAAATTAGCACAGAACTTTTGAGGTCACATGTCTTGGAATAGCAAGGTGTCTTTCTTTGTGTGGGCACCAGTAATGGCAGCCCATCCATTTGTGGGCATGGAGGAGAGGAGGCGCTAAGGGGTACTTTTTGGTTGAATTGTGAAACACTGACCATCAGAAGCCCCAAAGGAGGGGTGTTGATCCTTGAGCACGGCTGTTTCATTTGCTTTGTGTGATTTTTGCTTTGTTAGAACTTCAGAAAGACATTTAAAAAGCAGAGCACAAACCCTTGGTCTTGGAAGAGTCTATTTAAATGACGTGATGGAAATGTCAAGAAAAGTAGGGTTCGTTTACTTCGCAGAGGCCACGAATGTTGTGACTGCTTATGTTTTATAATTGTTGATACTTAACACGTAGGAGACATAACTAATTTACTAGACAGTTTTAACAGACAGTTGCATAGATGCAAATATGTACACACAACACTTTTTAAATATTGGCTTTTATTATCTTGACTATGAAAAAATATTACTCACTTGTTAAAGTTTATGATCAAAAATGTCCAGCTAATTTAATTTCTGTTTTGCTCAGGAAATGGACCGTGCCTTTCACATTACCACACGCCTGTTTTGGAAGTGGCTATTTTCTTTGGGCTCATGCTGACCTAAGCCAACCTTCTACACTGTCTTCTTGTTTCCTGTTAGAGGGAGGAGGTGGGGTGGGGTGGGGTGAGGTGGGGTGTGTGGGTTGTGAGTGTGCGTGAGAAAAAGAGACAGAGAGGACAGAGACTGAGACGGAAAAGAAAGAATCCTTCATTATGTGAGAAAAAAAAAAAGTTTTTAAATTGTTTTTAAGAGATCTGTATATCATTTTCCCATTTTTAGTTTTACTTTTTAAGTCATTTTTAGAGCTATGGATTGCTAGGTCATTTTTGAGATTGTGAAGCCAGAAGAATTTCTTGAGGAAAATATTCTCATGTGTTATGTAAGCACGTTTTCATTTTGTTTTCTTAGAGAAAGGCCTCAGCTTAATTAGTTACGAAGTTCCTACAAACTTTATTATTTTAGGAAAAAGCATAATGAAGGCTTTCTACTTAAGAATGATTAAATATTGAGCATCTACTATGGGCAGCGTATTGAGTTAAGTGTCCTGAGGCATAAGAATGAATAACATACCTCCATGTGATGTTTCCTTTGCAGTGTTCCAAAAGGATTTACAGTGATATTTTCATGTAACAATTGGATGTTTTTATTACTGAATTCTATAGTGTGTGTGTATATATGTGTATTTAAAAAAAAAAAAAGGAGCCCTGGTGGCGCAGTGGTTAAGAGTTCGGCTGCTAACCAAAAGGTCGACAGTTTGAATCCACCAGCCTCTACCTGGAAACCCTATGGGGATGTTCTACTCTGTCCTATAGGGTTGCCGTGAGTCCGAATTGACTTGATGGCAACCGGTTTAGTTTGGTTTTGCTTATGTCAGTATAGATCATCTCCAATTTAGGATAGGCTGGGTTCCAAAAATCCATTTGAAAATTAGGTGTTTGATAATCAGAAAGCATTTCTCTATACTAATAATTTTTTATGGGGTAGATTTGTAAACTCATCTATAAGAATTTATTTAACTCATAAATTTAACACCAAGCTAGGATATAAATAAAAATTATAACTTTTTCAAAGGCGCTCAACCTGATTTTATAATATTTAATTGATTCAATGACCAGGGCTGCCCCTATGGCTCCAGCGTGCTCCAGGCTAATTTTTTTTTTTTTTGGTGAGGCATCTATGTATATAGTCAATCTGAATCACCCCAAATCATAATGTCAGGACCATTCTGATGCCTCAATCTCTTCCAAAAACATGAAAAACGTGCCACTCCAAATGAAACCGTCACTGTCGAATGGATTTCGACTCATAGTGACCCTATAGGACCGAATAGAACTGCCCCATAGGGTTTCCAAGGCTGTAATCTTTATGAGAGCAGTTTGCCATGCCTTTTCTCTTGCAGAGGCTCTTGTGGGTTCAAATCGCTGGCCAACCTTTTGGTTAGCAGCTGAGCTCTTAACCACTGCACCAGCAGGGCTCCTACCACTCTGGCAAGCAGGGACTATATACTTGCCAGGCTGCCCTCCTAGAGCTGGGGCCCAAATGTAGGGGTTCAAGATGACCTGATAAGTGTGAGTCATAGGGCTCTTCGGGATATCTGGTCCACCCCACAACATGGGAGAGCAGGGACTGGAGGTTTGGAGAGCTCCTGACGGTGAGAGACAAGACTGGGATGCACACAGGTCCTGGTCCAGGCTTAGGTTGACTGCTTGAACCAGGCACTGCCAATCCTGGCCTGTCCCATTTACTGTAAGGATACCGTCTTGGATTGAATTTTGTAACCCCCCACAAATATCTGTCAATTTGGCTGGCTCATGATTTCCAGTGTTGTAGGAATGTCTACCATTTTATCATCTGATGTGATTTCCCCATGTGTTGTAAATCCTATCACTACGATGTAATAAGATGGATTACCAGCAGTTATATTGATGAGATCTACAAGATTAGATAGTGTCTCAAGCCAATCTCACTTGAGATATAAAAGCGAGAAGCAAGCAGAGAGATGTGAGGACTTCATACCACCAAGAAAGCAGTGCCAGGAGCACAGCGTGTCCTTTGGACCCAAGATTCCTGTGCGGAAAATCTCCTAGTCAGGGGAGGATTGAAGACAAGGACCTTCCTCTAGAGCTGACAGAGAGGGAAAGCCTTCCCCTGGAGCCGACGCCCTGAATTTGGACATCTAGCCTACTAAAAAAAAAAAATTAGACTGTGAGAAAATAAATTTCTTTTTGTTAAAGCCATCTTACTTGTGGTATTTCTGTTACAGCAGCACTAGATGACTAAGACAGATACTTACAAAATTTCGAGGAAGGCACATCAAAACATGAGTGCACCTGAGTCCTGGGGCTTCGAGCAGGGGCCCCTGTTTGCCTGAGTCTAAGGGTGATAATGTCAGTGACAATATTTCTTTGGGAAAATTAGTTGCAATTTAGAGCCTCAATAACACATTTCTGGTGAGCTATTTGGTAGCAGCCTGATTTTGTTGTATCCCACCTATTAAAGAAGGGGCAGAAATCTGTTTTTAATGGAATAAATACACTTCTGGGTTCTGGATCTGATTTCCCTGCCTCGTGTGTCACTTGGAGGCCTACCAGAATTACAGATGTCTCTCCCTCCATGAGCAAGCCCGCACTCAGATTGTGTCAGAAATCTCAGAACTTCCAGAGATCAATAGCGGAGAGAAACAAGGAAGTTTCACTTTTCCTTTATTTCTTTGCAAGTGCAGTGCTGAAAAATCTGTAGTTATTACCCACACTGCTTCTTCTCTCTGCCTGATAGCTTCCATCGTCTGGATTGCCAGCACCTAGGACCGGCTTGGTTAGCTCAGTAATGGAAATGGATAGCAGAGGGGTTGCTCGCGACCTGAGGCCAAGCTTCTGTAAGCAGAACAGATACCTGTTCCCAGGTGGGGAGGGCCACCTCATAATCATGCAGCTGTCACGGTGCACAGCCACAGGGTGCTGATCCCTGATGCTCTAATAGAAGGGTGGCCACTAGGGCTGGGCAGTGCTTCACCGGCAGAATGGTATGTAGCAGCTTTGAGGTGGGGGTTATATGTTCAGACCTTTTGGTATTGTCCTCAGAGCAGACATTTTTGGACAATCACAAGTTCCTTTCACCTGATTTAAAACAAAGTATTGTTGTTGTTGTTAGCTGCCCCCGAGTCAGCTTTTGACTCGTGGTGACCCCATGCACAATGGGATCAGGCCATTGTGATTCATAGAATTTTCATTGGCTGGAGTTTTGGAAGCAGATTACCAGGTCTTTTTTCTTAGTCTGTCTTAGCCTAGAAGCTCCACCGAAACCTATTCGGCATCATAGCAAAATGCAAGCTTCCAATGACAGATGAGTGGTGGCTGCGTTTGAGGTGCAATGGCTGGAACTCAAACCCAGGTCTTCAACACAGAAGGAGAGAATTCTGCCACTGACCTACCACTGCCCCCTTGAAACAAAGTAGCTCTCTGTTTTTTCACATAACTGAAAAGCAAGCCAGCATGATTTCTAAATAAAGGGGCTGTGAGAGGGGGATTTGCCTCTGATCCATCAACTCACTCTGCCACAAAAGATGCTCAAGGGACTAACTGGGATTATCACGTACCATATCTTTCCAGAAACAGCCCTTTAGAGTAGTGGAAGAGCCTACTGAAGATTCAGGCATGGTGCCATCTAGGAGACAATACTTTCTGAGGTTGAGGTATGGTCTTATAGGAGGTGATTACTATATGGCAATTTTCCCATAGCCTTTGGCTATGGTTTCTGAATCCAAAGGGGTAAAGGTAGAAATGGCATCCCTCACAATTGCATCTTATGACCTACCCTTAAGAGTTTTGCTTCCTCTTTCACAAAGTTCTGAAGTCTGCTGGGTTAGAGGTTTAGTAGTCAAAGAAAGAATCCTTCCACCAGGAGATTAAAAGGTTCCATTAAATTGGGAACTGAGACTGCCTCCTGGTCACTTCTGACTCCTTATGGTAGGATTAGCAGGCAAAAGGGGAGTACTGCTTGGGAGTGGGACGTGTGACTGATGCTGCCTATCAAGGAGTTGCTGTTACCATATGAGGACTGGGAGACTATGGATGAAATTCAAGCCGCCCCTCTCTCCCTCAGAGTGCCTTCTGTGTTACTGTGCACCAAAAGAAAGATTTAGTGAAAACCCATCAAAGGCTCAAATCCGTTAGGAACACAGGTTCTAATCCCCTGCCAGGTAAAGAACCCCAACCAGCTGAAGGGATTGCTAGAGGTGGAGCCCATGGAGTGGGAGTAGACTAAGTTGTAGGTACTTGCTATGGTCCTGTGGCCAGTTGTAGACATGAGAATTGGAGCCTCGATTTGTATTTCCTTCCTTTGAGATTTTATATATCTATATTTCTATCTATCTATGCATCCATCTTTTCCTCCTATTCATTTCTCCCTACTATATTTGAGGAGAGTCGAAGGTGGTTATATTTACCAGTTAACCCATGACTTAGCTTGGTTGCCCAGAAAGTAGGCCAAACGAGGCTGAAAAGACCTTGGGAAGAATGGAAAAAGTGTATTACAGTCCGTGAGTTGCAAAACATTAAGATAGGATAAAGTACAGCTAGAGGACTGAACAATACCTGGATATCCTGAACTCAGACTGGGATAAGTACACTGTGTGTATGTGGGGTAGGTACGTTATATTAGGTGAGGGATTTGTAAAATTGTTTGTGAGGGCAGGTGGGGGTGTGTGTGTGCACAGCATGTGTGCATGCTGGAAAGTCAAACAATGGAACACAGTGGGCACATTATTCTTGTCTGCCTTACCCTCTTCTCTCTTTCCTTTAGGGAGCTGCTTCTCTCAGATTTCTGTCATGTGAGTGTAGTAGGACTGTAATTAATGGTTTCCTGTCCTTTGGCCTCAGGGTTTGGCATGTAACCTAAGCCTGGCCATCGTGGTACCTCCTTCCTTTCCCCTAGTGATTAAGAGGAAAAGGGAAGTGATTAAGGATCCTCAAGTCCTTCCTACCCGTTCCTAGGTTTGATATATGGATTCTGAAAAGTGAACTTTTTCCCTCCCCTTAGAATCAGGAGTTGCGATGATACAAGCCTGGACCTGCCAATTGTCAGGTTCCTCACAGGGAGCGGCAATGCCAAGAGATAGCGATTGACAGCGTGAGTCAGAGACCTGCGTCATGGCTTGGACCCTTAGGTCTAGTCATCTGGAAGCCAGATTCATTTCTCGCTTTACAGTATGTGAGTGTGTGTGTGTGTGTGTGTGTGTGTGTGTGTGTGTGTGTGTGTGTGGCCTCATGCAGTACACCTAGTTTCCATTGTTTTGGGAGGGGTCAACAGAAGATTTGTGGATAAGTGTAAACATTCCTGGGAATCACTGGAACTATCTGCACAGTCACCCTGGAAAAGAGCAGATTTCTAGCTAACTAGGCACCGAAACTTACATCAGCCATTTAATAGATTTTTGCTGAATATCGAATAAAAAGATAATGCATGTCTTGGTATCACAATTTAGGAATTGCAGGAAATGTGGCTTTTTTTTGGCAGCTACAATCTAGTGAGTGGACATTTAGAACTTATAAGGGGGATTGAGTTATGTAATGAAAACGATCCTCCTATGTATATAATAATTAGTTTTTTATAGTAACTGCAGACTATTTTATATGACTCCTTTCTTGGAGAGACCTTAAATCAAAACCAGAGCATGATACTTAGTTGAGTGAGGGTGATAACTTGCAGAGCTGAATTCACATGGCTCAAATACTTATCCTTTTGACTATCTAATTCCATTCAAGGATAAAAATTAAGAGTCTTCGATGAATGCGTAGATTATACAGTACTTAGACACTCTTCGCTAAACACCACTTGTCACAGCCAAACTTTTGGTAGGAGCTGGATAAATGACTAGACTCTCTGAAGAAGACTCAGAATGCTGAAGCTTATATTGCTGATTGAAGGCGAATCCTTAGATGTTGGCAACTAAAAGAACACGTGGTGGTGGGTGAGCCAGTTTAGCAGGCTGAGGAGCCATGGTGGGTTGTAGGCCTCGCGCCTCTACAAGCAAGGGGATCCCAGGGGCTTATGCAGGCCCAGCTGGCAGTCTCTTTAAAAGTAATCAGCCTTGAGTTTGTTCCAACCTTGAACAAATGCTCCTTTGTCTCTAGACTTTTGTACCACCACACAGTGATTTTCAAAACAAAGAAAAATTTTTTTCATCAGGGGAGTTTATTTGTGTTCAAGTGAAATTGTATATAGAACCCTTGGGCATGAAATAGGCAAAAGCATAACTACTTTGGTTGACACAAGGTGGAGATCCCAGTACAGAAGAGGCTTGGGACAGCAAATCTCCTGAAGCAAATCTACCAGCCACTTAGCACAGTCAAGGGAGCTTAGTTATGTTTTCATGAATATTTTCCTTTATCTGTTTACAGAGCAAGTTAATTGCAAAACATAGATGTAGGAAACTGAACAGGGTGCTCTACAATAATTAAATGATAATTGAATGAATTTTGGTGAATATCTAGTAAAAATGACTTTTTTTAAATTAGTTATAGATAGAGGTTAATCGGCTATGCAGTGAAGTCACATCAGAGTTCAAATATACATACATATTTGGCCAAAAAACAAAATAACACACACACACACACCCCAAAACTTAGAAATCCAGCCAGAACTATATAGGATATATGGGAAGCTGTCTTCACCATTGCTGTCAAGTGGATTCCAATTCATAGCGACTCTGTAGGACACGGTAGAACTGCCCCACAGGGTTTCCAAGCAGTACTGCCGACATTTTGGTTAGCAGCCAAACTTCTAACCACTGTGCCACCAGAGCTCCATTGATGGAAAAAAAACCGAAACCAAACCCATTGCCATCAAGTTGATTCCAACTCATAGCGACCCTATAGGACAGAGTAGAACTGCCCCATAGAGTTTCCGAGGAGTGTGTGGTGGATTTGAACTAGCGGACCTTTTGGTTAGCAGCCGTAGCTCTTAACCACTCTGCCACCAGGGTTTCCCTTGATAGGAAAGAAAATCTAAATAAATCCTTATGAAAAATTTTAAGAAATTTGTCAAGTCGGTTCTGGAATTCATCTGGGGGAACAAATGTGCAAAACAGCCAATGTCACCCTATTAGACATTAAACAATTACAGCAATTAAAACAATTCCTGGCATAGCAATAGATCAATGGAAGAGAATAGGGAATTCAGAAACCGACCCATAATAACTGGGAATTTAGTGTACATTTTATTGTTGTTAATTTTGTTTTTGTTGTTCATTTGTAACTCAGGAGAGCCCCTGTGTTAGAGAGTAGAACTGCTCCGTAGGGTTTTCTTGGCTATAATCTTTACAAAAGCAGATCATCAGCTCTGTTTCTTTCGTGGTGTCACTGGGTGAGTTTGAACCACCAACCTGTTTAGCTACCAGCTGAGCACCAACTGTTTGTACCACTTGGGGACCTTCAATGTAGATTTAAGATGGAAGCTTAAATCAGAACGGGAAAAAGGGAATCTTCAATAAATGATAGGGTGATAATTGATTATCCATTTGAAAAAAATAAGTTTAGAGTTTCCCCTCATATCAAAATATGCAGCAGTTAAAATAAACTCCAAATGTATCAAGGAATTAATTAGGGAAAAACCAAAGCTATTAAAGTAGTGGAATAAAATATAGGCGAGTACAAAGGAAACATACATTTTAAAATTACTGCTTAACCTCACTAGTACTCAGGAAAATTAAAATAATGAAACACCATGTTTCCCCCCTGGATTTACTGGAAAACAAATAATGACCAGTGGTGGGGAAGGCTGGAGAAAGAGGCACTCTCATTTGCTGTTGGTGAGGGTGTGAATTGACATGGCCTTGGGGGAGTGATAATTTTGTTGAAGCTGTTATAATTTATAGCAGTTGCTCTTAAAGACACTTGTCCCCAAGAAAGACTTGGATGTGTGCCCATAGTTTTATATGCAAGAACATTCATTACTGCACTGTTTGTAATAGTGAAAAATGGAAGCAGTAGGGGAGTGTTAAAACAAACTACGACACCACAGGCTGTGGCAGTTACAACTACACAGCAGTTAAAAGGGATAAAGCGGATCTCTAGATATTGCCATTGAAAGATTTCCAAGACAGATTTTTTAAAAAATAATTTATTTTTCGCTGTTGTTGGAAATATACACAGCAAACATACACCAATTCAACAATTTTTACATGTACAATTCAGTGACATTGATTACATTCTTCAAGTTGTACAATCCTTTCCACCTTCCTTTTCCGAATTATTCCTCCACCATTAACATAAAGACATTTTCCTCTAAGCTTCCTATCTGACGTTTCAAGTTGCCGCCAATTTGATCCCATACAGATAAACCCGTGGAGCCCTGGTAGCAAAGTGGTTAAGAGCTCAGGCTGCTAGCCAAAATGTCAGCAGTTCGAATCTACCAGCTGCTCCTTGGAAACCCTATGGGGCAACTCTACTCTGTCCTTTTGGGTTGCTATGAGTTGGAATCAACTCGACGGCACACAACAACAACAAGATAAACCTGTTGCATGGAGTTGGTTTCGACTCATAACGACCCAAAAGGACAGAGTAGAACTGCCCCACAGGGTTTCCAAGGAGCAGCTGGTGGTGTTACCAATTGCCAATCTGACACAAAGGGTCCTTGTCTTTTCCCGAGTAAGAATACACGTGAAAGGCAACATTTATCTTCAGCAAGCTTTATTTTGTTTGAGTGAAGCGAAAGGAGTCAGTGGGGATCTAAGCCTCTCCAAAAGACTGACTCGAAAAGGGGACCAAGGCTAGGGCTTATATGGGCTCGGTGGAGACAATAGAATAATGAATATTTAGTGGGCTTCTTTCAAGGGGCGGTAGGTCTCAGAATGGCGGTGTATGTTAATTAGGTTGCATGCGCATCTGGAATCTAAGATGGAACCTGCTGATATTCAAGATGGAGTCCTCTCCACAGCCCTTGGCATCACTTACTAGGGGATATAGCGCAAGCGCACTTGATCTTCGGCACTACATGGCCATCTTCGGAGGGCTAAGGAAGGTCAAACAGCAGTCACACTCTGCTCCTCTGCATACGAACCTACAAAGGAGGAGGGGACTAGAAAGACACTAGGAAGGAAAGAGTAATTCATGGCTGCCCCAATCCTATCTCATGTTGACAGGGTGGGTTCCTGTTTATCCAGCTTCTAGATGGTAATCTTTTTAAAAGGTCTTTTGTTCCATCAGCACAGTTAACCCTAACTGTCTCACAATAGGGTGTGGTTCCTGTTTACCCAACATCTAGATGATAATCTTTTAAAAGCTCTTTTGTTCAGCCACTGGCACAGTTAACCCTTTCTGTCTCAGTGGATTCAAACTGTTGACATTTCGGTTAGCAGCCATAGCTCTTAACCACTGTGCCACCAGTGCCCCGACCCATATAGACAATTTTTAAAAAGATCCCAATGCTCAAGGCAGACATTCCAAGACAGATTTTTAAATGACTAAAGCAGGTTGAAGGACAATATGTACGGCATAACACCATGTGTGTAAAAGATCTTGCCATATACTTATATACTTATTGGTACATCTATTTTTTAAATATATTGAAAAAGGCCCAGAAGGGTATACACAGATTGATTATAGCGGTTTATCTCCAGGGAGGGGAATGAAATGCAGACAGTGGTGATGGTGCTTGTGGGATGGGGCTGGTAGTCAAAGGGGACGCTGTATTTTTGACATTTTTTAAAAACAACAAAAACATATTTGTTACCTACGCAATTAAACATAATTTTTTTAAAAAACAAAGAAAAATATAAACTAAAATGACAATATAGTACCTCTTGATTAATTCAGAAAGATACAAGATTGAGAAATAAAACCAAAAGTAGGTTAAAAGAAAAAATGTTGGTGATGGTTAATTAGTTTTATGTGTCAACTTGGCTAGGCTCTGGCTCCTAGTAGTTTGGCCAAACACTAGTCTAGTTGTTGTTTCATAATGTAATCTAATGCAAATTGTAATGTAACCTACCTCCCATAATGTAATCTAATGTAATGCAATTAATCAAGCTGCCTAGGGTGTGTTCTGCCTCCAGAATATAAATAGGTATTTTGGCAGAATTTTATGCTGCACTCTTCCCATGGCCTGATCTACGAATCTTGGGTTGCAGGTCTGCAGGAATCTCCAGCCTATTGCCTGACCTAAGGATTTTGGATTTGCCAGCCCCCTGCAATTGCATGAGTCAATCCCTTGAAGTAATACTCTCCCTCTCCACGTATGTATCTCACTGATTGTGTTTCTCTAGAGAACCCTAAGACAGTGTTATAGGTCAGGCAGCAACACAAAACCCAGGAATTAATTGTGCCATGTGGGGAAAGGCAGCTCTCTGGGACTGGGATGACATAGAAGTCCCATAGTCCTCCCATACCAGAGTCCTTCTGTGATGAGAATCTGTTCAGGCGTCTCTGCGGTAGATAACTTTGGCCATTTGTCCTCAGCATAGAGAGCTCTTGTCAGCTCTGCACTGCCTTTAATGCCTCCAGGAAAGTGGCCTGTAATGACTCTAGACATGGCTTCTTCTCTGTCGGGAAGCAAACTCTCAGAGTACCTGTATCCAGCAACTCTCTGACAAATAAATTGTGTCATCCCTTCTTTTTTTCTCTATTTCTCTTATCTGGATGTTACACACATTTAGAAGAAGCAAATATTTGAGAAGTATTCCATGATGTACTCTTGCAGGCCTGGTAGCACAGTGGTTAAGTGTTAAGCTGTTAACCACCAGCAGCTCCTCAGAAAACTTGGGGCAATTCTATTGTGTCCTATATGGTTGCTATGAGTCAGAATCGATTCAATGGCAACAACTTTGGTTTATGGGTTTTTACCCATTTGTAAAAGGAGTCCTGGTGGCACAATGGTTAAGTGCTTGGCTGCAAACTGAAAGGTTCATGATTCAAACCCACCCAGTGGCTCCACGGGAGAAAGACCTGGCAATCTACTCCTATAAAGATCACAGCCTAGAAAACTCTATGGGGCAGTTCTCCGTCACATGAGTTTGCTACCAGTAGAAACTGACTTTATAGCATCTGGCAACAACCTATTTGTAAAGCTGCCAGGTTGCACAACTCCAGGGGACATAAACACAAAATGAATGCTGCCCCCTGATGTTGCGCAAATTGGAGGCCCTTGCATTCCTTGATAACAGTCTTTCTTAAACTCCCTCTCTGATTACATTAACTATGCAACCTAACACTGCCTTGGTTTTCCTTCTTTTACTTATGTTCTTCTTACAAACACCTGGTTGGGAAGTTGTTTAGTGATGTTTCCTTCTGGGATTTTGGCATTCAGGATGCTGGAACAGTAATGCTACAGATACCCGTTGTTGTTGTTAGACGCCATCAGGTCAGTTCCAAGTCATAGCCGCCCTGTGTACAACAGAACGGAACACTGCCCGGTCCTGTACCATCGTCACAATCATTGCTATGCTTGAGCCCGTTCTTGCAGCCACTGTGACAATCTATCTCATTGAGGGTCTTCCTTTCTTTCGCTGACCTTCTACTTTACTAAGCATAATGTCCTTCTCCAGGGAGTGGTCCCTTCTGATAACATGTCCAAAGTACGTGAGACAAAAATCTTTCTATCCTTGCTTCCAAGGGAAATTCTGCCTGTACTTCTTCCAAGACAGATTTTTTCGTTCTTCTGGCAGTCGATGGCATATTCAATATTCTTCACCATAGATACCTGTAATCCGTGGTATTTAAATGACGTCATGGCAGAACCAAGGACTTCTGGTTCAACTTTCTCAGTTTACAGGGAAGTGTTCAGGCAATGAAGGAACACAGGCTTTGGAGTCAAACACTTGAATTCAAATCTCAGCTCAACTATTTACCAACTGTGTGATCTTGGTCAAATTCCTTAGCTTCTCTAAATTGGCTTTTAGCTGTTTGTGGCTCCACATTTTAAAAATCCCTATGTATTTCATAGTGAGGAAGGGGAATTCAGTTTATTTCCTGCCATTCTCCAATTTTCTTTGCTGTCTGTAGTCCTTTCCTGTTTTAGCCAGACAGCATTTCCTATATACATCTGTTATGGGTTGAATTTCATCCTCTCAAATATATGTTGAAGTTCTAACCCCTGTACCTGTGAATGTGGCCTTGTTTGGAAATAGGGTCTTAGCGGATGTAATTAATGAAGTTAACATGAGATAATATCGGAGTAGGGTGGTCCTGGATCCGATATGACTGATGTGGTGTTCTTATACAAAGAGAAGAAGAAACACGGAGACAGAAACACAAAGGAAGACAGCCATGTGAAGATGGATGCAAAGATGGAAGTGATGAACCTACAAGCCAAGGAATGGAAAGGATTGTCAGGAACCACCAGAAGCAAGAAAGAGAGGCAAGGATCAATCTTCCTCTGGAGACCTCATAGAGAGCATGGCCTCGCTAACATCTTGATTTTAGACTTCTGTCCCCCAAAACTGTGAGACATAAATATCTATTGTTTAGGCTACCCAGTTCGTAGTACTTTGTCGTGGCAGCCTTAGAAAGCGACGTGTTTCCTCGAGAGACACTTCTGTTCACTCAATCCTCACCATCTACCCCTCTCTCTGTTGCCCATTCTGGAACCACCATCCTGTCAGAAAATGCTGTAACCGAGGCCTGGGGTTATCTTGCTGTGACCCCAGAATGGAATCGGGTTTCCTGATTTACGTTGACACTTCTTTACTCTGCAGGTAACCTCTCTGTATAAAGTTGCCTGATTATGATGCTTTACACTATATTACTTGCTCCTGGAAGGGTGAAAACCTGGATGTTTTGTTCTGTGTTTACGATAAAATGTAGATTTCCTTTGGAAAAGATGTTAATTAAAAAATGAGTCTTGCTGATTAAATTAGAGAACTGAAAAAGACCTGTATAGACTGGTTTCTGAACCTCAATACTGAACTGTTTACTGTGATTTGGTCAAGTGTTCAATCAACAGTAAGTCCTTGTCTCTGATTTTTTTTTTTAGCAGGTCGGTAATACACACTAGTAGGTCAGGACATTGTTACTTAAAAAAAGGCATTAAATATTGTTTTAAGTGATTACAAAAATAATAAATGTCCATTAAAAAAAAATCAGAAAATACAGAAAAATAAAGAAGAAAAAGATTACCCATACCAATCACACAAAGTTAACATTTTGGTGTATCATTCTTTTTTATTTGCACATATGCAACATATAAATATGTTTTAAAAAGCCAGGATCTTACCATAAATACAATTTTGTAATTAGCTTTTCATAATATAATATCAACATTTCTTATGTCACTAACAATTCTTTTATAGCACGATCTTTATAGGCCAGCTATAATCCATATTATGAATACAGAATAATTTATTTAATTTTTGAACATTTAAATTTTGGGCTTAAATTTTTGACCTTTACATTGTTTTGATATGATGAACCAAGTTGTAATGAACATCTTTGTGCTTAACACAGACATTTTCCTTAGAAAAAAATCCAAGAAGTGGAATGAATGGGTAAAATAGTATAAATATATTTAAAGTTTAAAAACCTGTGACCAAATTAACCCTCCTCCTTCTGCTAGCAGTATAAAAAACAACCAGTCGCCGTCAAATCTATTCTGACTCATGGCAACCCCATGTGTGTCAGAGGAGAACTGTGCTCCACAGGGTTTTCAATGGTTGATTTTTCAGAAGTAGATCCCCAGGCCTTTCTTCTGAGGTTCCTCTGGGTGGACTCAAACCACCAAGCTTTTGTTTAGCAGTCAAGCATGGTAGCCATTTGCACCACCAAGGGACTTCATTAGCAATGTATGGAGTACCTATCTCTTTTGTCAACAGTGTATATTATTATTAAAAGATCTTTTTCAACAATTAAAAAATAATTTTATTCTCATTTGCAATTGTTTTAGATTAGTGGGGAGATTGTAAATATTTTCATATTTGTCATTCAGCTTTGTTTCTTTTGTGAAGTTGCTGTTTTTTTCTATCGAGGTATAGAAGATTAAATTTTGTTAAGATTTTTTTCTTATTGATGTATCAAAGATATTTTTATTTTAAATTATAAAATATTTCAAAATACAGAAAATAATTGAACAATGTTGAAATAATTCCTTTGTCATGTTTGCTCCAGGTCTTGTAAAAAAAAAAACAAAACACATTAAGTGTTTAATATAATGTTAAAATTTCCCCCCATGTTATTCCCCTCTCTTTCTCCTCAAAGCTAACCACTGTCTCGAAGGTGATGTGTGTATTTTCCATGGATGTGTTAAAATGTTTTCTGTATATGTATATATTCATAACAGTATACAGCATTTTTGTGTTTTAAAAGTTTGCATAAATGGTATCATCCTGTACATATATCCATTTGTGTTTTTTGGTTTTCACTTAGCATTGTATCTTTGAGATTTATCTATGTTGATATGTATAAATCTTGTTCATTCATTTGAACTGTTGTATAGTACTTCATTCTATAGATATATTTTTAAATTATCTATTAATTTAAAAATAATTTTAAATTATTGGGAAATATTTAGGACATTTTTAATTATTTGGTGTTATAGACAATGTTGCAGTAAACAACCTAGTCTATATCTCCTTGGATACAAGCGCACATTTACTCTGCAGCATATATGTAGAAATGGAATTGTTGGGCATAGAGTTTGCATATCTTCCCATCTACTAAATATTGCCAAATTATTATGTAAGGTGGTTGCTTATTTTACACTCCCACTACATGGGAGATATTTATGTACTAAAGCAATAAATGCTTAGCATGCCATTTATGTATGGAGCTTTTTAAAATGTAATCAAAATTATTAATTTTTCCTTTGAAATTCTTTTTCTTTGGGGTTATGTATAGAAAGGACTTCCCTTCCTTGAGATGAAATATTCATTTAATTTTCTTGTAGATTTTTTTCTTTAAAAATGCTTTATCTTTATGTAATTTATTTTGATATATAATGCCGTAGAAGTATCTACGAAACCCTGGTGGCATAGTGGTTAAGAGCTAACCAAAAGATAACCCCAAAAAACCAAACCCATTTCTGTCAAGTCTATTCTGACTCATAGCGATGCTATAGACAGAGTAGAACTGCCCTGTAGAGTTTCCAAGGAGCACCTGGTAGATTCAAACTGCCGACCTTTTGGTTAGCAGCTGTAGCACTTAACCACTATGCAACCAGGGTTCCCAACCAAAAGGTAGGCAGTTCAAATCCACCAGGTGCTCCTTGGAAACTGTATGGGACAGTTCTACTCTGCCCTGTAGGGTTGTTATGTGTCGGAATTGACTTGAAAGCAATGGGTTTGGTTTTGATCTTCTAGGTATCTAAGATTCCTCTTTAAATTTCCTGACTAATATTTTCTTTATAACATTCGTGTTAGGTGGAATTTCATTATATTTCCTTAGCTTGTTTGTCTATTTTTGTATCAATGCTTCACTATTTTAATTATTATTTTATAATTAGTTTTAATGCTTGGAAGAGGAAAATTCTGCTCATTACCCTTATTTTTAAAAAGATTTGGTTATATTCACTAATTGTTTTTATAGATAACCTTTAGAATCACTTTGTCACAATCTTCTAAAAAACCCACTGTATTTTCTTAAAGTAAATGTGTTGATTAATTTGGTTGATTTTTTGCAAAGGGAACACAGCAAGGTAACCACCCCAAACTAAGAAATAGAGCATTATCCACACTCCAGAAACCTCTCTTGTCTCCTCCCAAATGTAACCACCTTCCTTTGCCACCCCCACCACATCAAAGGTAACCACTGTTCTTTTTTCACCCTAGATGAGTTTAGCTATTTTTGGTCTTTATGTAGATGGAATCTTATAGTATGTCCTCATTTGTATCTGGCTTCTTTTGCTCGTCATTTTGTTTGTGAGATTTATCCATGCTGTTGTGTAGCAATTGTTGTTGTTAGGTGCCGTCGAGTCAGTTGACTCATAGCGACTCTATGCATAACACTGCCTGGTCCTGAGCCATCCTTATAATCGTCGTTATGCTTCAGCTCATCATTGCAGCCACTATGCCAATCCATTTCGTTGAGGGTCTTCCTCTTTTCCGCTGACCCTGTACTCTGCCAAGCATGATGTCCTTCTCCAGGGGCTGATCCCTAGTGGCAACGTGTCCAAAGTATGTAAGACGCAGTCTCCCCATCCTTGCTTCTAAGGAGCATTCTGGTTGTACTTCTTCTAAGACAGATTTGTTTGTTCTTTTGGCAGTCCATGGTATATTCAATATTCTTCGCCAACACCATAATTCAAAGCTGTCAATTCTTCTTCGGTCTTCCTTATTCACTGTCCAGCTTTCACGTGCATATGATACGATTGAAAATACCATGGCTTGGGTCAGGTGCACCTTAGTCTTCAAGGTGACATCTTTGCTCTTCAACACTTTTTTTTTTTTTTAATTAATTTTTATTTAGCTTCAAGTGAACATTTACCATTCCAATCAGCCTGTCACATGTAGGTTTACATACATCTTACTCCCTTCTCCCACTTGCTCTCCCCCTATTGAGTCAGCCCTTTCAGTCTCTCTTTTCGTGCCGATTTTGCCATCTTCCCTCTCTCTCTATCTTCCCATCCCCCCTCCAGTCAAGAGTTGCCAACACACTCTCCAGTGTCCACCTGATTTAATTAGCTCACTCTTCATCAGCATCTCTTTCCCCCCCACTGACCAGTCCTTTTCATGCCTGATGAGTTGTCTTTGGGGATGGTTCCTGTCCCGTGCCATCAGAAGTTCTGGGGAGCATTGTCTCTGGGATTCCTCTAGTCGCAGTCATACCATTAGGTATGGTCTTTTTATGAGAATTTGGGGTCTGTATCCCATTGTTCTTCTGCTCCCTCAGGAGTTGTCTGTTGTGCTCCCTGACAGGGCAGACATCGATTGTGGCCGGGCACCAACTAGTTCTTCTGGTCTCAGGATAATGTAGGTCTCTGGTTCATGTGGCCCTTTCTGTCTCTTGGGTTCTTAGTTGTCGTGTGACCTTGGTGTTCTTCCTTTGCCTTTGCTCCACGTGGGTTGAGACCAATTGATGTATCTTAGATGGCCGCTTGTTGGCATTTAGGACCCCAGGCGCCACAATTCAAAGTGGGATGCAGAATGTTTTCATAATAGAATTATTTTGCCCATTGACTTAGAAGTCCCCTCAAACCAAGTTCCCCAGACCCCAGCCCCTGCTCCACTGACCTTTGAAGCTTTCATTTTATCCCAGATACCTCTTTGCTTTTAGTCCAGTTCAATTAGGCTGACCTTCCTTGTATTGAGTGTTGTCTTTCCCTTCACCCAAAGCACTCTTCAACACTTTGAAGAGGTCCTTTGCAGCAGATTCACCCAATGCAATGAGTCTTTTGATTTCTTGACTGCTGCTTCCATGGCTGTTGATTGTGGATCCAAGTAAAATGAAATGCATGACAACTTCAATCTTTTCTCCATTTGTCATGATGTTGCTCATTGGTCCAGTTGTGAGGATTTTTGTTTTCTTTATATTGAGGTGTAATCCATACTGAAGGCTGTGGTCTTTGATCTTCATCAGTAAGTGCTTCAAGTCTTCTTCACTTTCAGCAAGCAAGGTTATGTCATCTGCATAATGCAGGTTGTTAATGAGTCTTCCTCCAATCCTGATGACCTGTTCTTCTTCATATAGTCCATCTGCTAGTATTATTTGCTCAGCATACATATCGAGTAGGTATGGTGAAAGAATACAACCCTGACACACACCTTTCCTGACTTTAAACCTATCAGTATCCCCTTGTTCTGTCCAAATAACTGCCTCTTGATCTATGTACAGGTTCCTCATGATCACAACTAAGTGTTTTGCAATTCCCATTCTTCGCAATGTTATCTGTAATTTGTTATGATCCACACAGTCGAATGCCTTTGCATAGTCAATAAAACACAGGTAAACATCCTTCTGGTATTCTCTGCTCTCAGCCAGGATCCATCTGACATCAGCAATGATACCCCTGGTTCCATGTCCTCTTCTGAAACTGGCCTGAATTTCTGGCCGTTGCCTGTTGATATACTGCTGCAGCTGTTTCTGAATGATCTTCAGCAAAATTTTGCTTGTGTGTGATATTAATGATATTGTTCTATAATTTCCACATTTGTTTGGATCACCTTTCTTGGGAATAGGTGTAAATATGGATCTCTTCCGGTCAGTTGGCCAGGAAGGTGTCTTCCATATTTCTTGCCATAGACGAGTGAGCACCTCCAGCACTGCATCTGTTTGTTGAAACATCTCAATTGATATTCATCAATTCCTGGAGCCTTGTTTTTTGCCAATGCCTTCAGAGCAGCTTAGACGTCTTCCTTCAGTACCAATGATTCCTGATCATATGCCATCTCTTGAAATGGCTGAACATTCACTAATTCCTTTTGGTATAATGACTCTGTGTATTCCTTCCACCTTCTTTTGATGTTTCCTGCCTCGTTTAATATTTTCCCCATAGAAACCTTCACTATTGCATTTTTTTCTTGAATTTTTTCTTCAGTTCTTTCAGCTTGAGAAACGCCGAGCGTGTTCTTCCCTTTTGGTTTTCCATTTCTAGCTCTTTGCACATGTCATTATAATACTTTACTTTGTGTTCTCGAGCCGCCCTTTGAAATCTTCTGCTCAGTTCTTTTACTTCATCAATTCTTCCTTTTGCTTTAGCTGCTCGACGCTCAAGAGCAAGTTTCAGAGTCTCCTCTGACATCCATCTTGGTCTTTTCTCTCTTTCCTGTCTTTTTCAATGACCTCTTGCTTTTTTCATGGATGATGTCCTTGATGTCATTCCACAACTCGTCTGGTCTTCGGTCACTAGTGTTCAATGCGTCAAATCTATTCTTGAGATGGTCTCTAAGTTCGGGTGGGATATACTTAAGGTCATATTTTGGCTCTTGTGGACTTGCTCTGATTTTTTTCAGTTTCAGCTTGAACTTGCATATGAGCAATTGATGGTCTGTTCCACAGTCGGTCCCTGGCCTTGTTCTGACTGATAATATCGAGCTTTTCCATCTTCTCTTTCCACAGATGTAGTCAGTTTGATTTCTGTGTGTTCCATCTGGTGAGGTCCATGGGTATAGTCGCCGTTTGTGTTGGTGAAAGAAGGTATTTGCAATGAAGAAGTCATTTGTCTTGCAAAATTCTATCATTTGATCTCCAGCATTGTTTCTGTCACCAAGGCCAAATTTTCCAGCTACTGATCCTTCTTCTTTGCTTCCAACTTTCGCATTCCAATCGCCAGTAATTATCAATGCATCTTGATTGCATGTTCTATCAATTTGAGACTGTAGCAGCTGATAAAAATCTTCTATTTCTTCATCTTTGGCCCTAGTGGTTGGTGCGCAAATTTGAACAATAGTCATGTTAACTGGTCTTCCTTGTAGGTGTATGGATATTATCCTATCACTGACAGCGTTGTGCTTCAGGATAGAACTTGAAACGTTCTTTTAGACGATGAATGCAACACCATTCCTCTTCAAGTTGTCATTCCCAGCATAGTAGACTATATGATTGTCTGAATCAAAATGGCCAATACCAGTCCGTTTCAGCTCACTAATGCCTAGGATATCAATGTTTATGTGTTCCTTTTCATTTTTGACAATTTCCAATTTTCCTAGATTCATACTTCATACATTCCAGGTTCCAATTATTAATGGATTTTTGCCGCTGTTTCTTCTAATTTTGAGTCATGCCACCTTGGCAAATGAAGGTCCCGAAAGCTTTACTCCATCCACGTCATTAAGTTCGACTGTACTTTGAGGAGGCAGCTCTTCCCCAGTCATCTTTTGAGTGCCTTCCGATGTGGGGGGCTCATCTTCCAGCACTATATCCGACAATGTTCCACTGCTATTCATAAGGTTTTCACTGGCTAATGTTTTTCAAAAGTAGACTGCTGGGTCCTTCTTCCTAGCCTGTCTTAGTCTGGAAGCTCACCTGAAACCTGTCCTCCATGGGTGACTGTGCTGGTATCTGAATACCAGTGGCATAGCTTCCAGCATCACAGCAACACACAAGCCCCCACAGTACGACAAACTGACAGACACGTAGGGGTGTGTAGCAGTAGATTGTTTATTTTCATTGTGGTACAGTATCTCATCCTATGAATGCTCCAGATATATATTTATCCATTGTACCGTTGTTGAACATTTTTGATGATTATGAATAAAGCTGATAGCATTATTGTACCTGTCTTTTGGCTCTCATATGTACAGATTTCTATTGGATGTATATCTAGCAATAGGATTGCTGGTTCAGCTTTAATAAATACTGCCCGTTTTCCAAGGTGGTTGTGCCCATTTACTCCCCACCAGAAGTTAAGAGCATTTTAATTGTCCTTGACAACACTAGATTTTGTCAGTATCTTACTCAGGATTCTCTGGAGAAACATTCTTTTACGTGTGTTTTTGTAGACATACGGTTTCGTTTCATTTGAGTAAATACCGGTGGAATTGCTGGCTCATAGGAGAGCTATGTTCATTTTAAAAGAAATTACCAGATCTTATTTGTTAGTATCTAAACTTAACATAACATAACACAGATACTAACAAATAAGATCTGGTAATTTCTTTTAAAATGAACATAGCTCTCCTATGAGCCAGCAATTCCACTGGTATTTACTCAAATGAAACGAAACCGTATGTCTACAAAAACACACGTAAAAGAATGTTTCTCCAGAGAATCCTGAGTGGAAACTCTATGGGGCAGTTCTACTCTGTCTTATAGGGTCGCTATGAGTCAGAATCGACTCGACGGTAGTGGGTTTTTATGTTAAGTGTTGATTTATGCCCCCCCAAAAGATATGTTGAAATCCTAACCCCTGGTGCCTGTGAACATGATTTGTTTGGAAATAATGTCTTTGAAGATGTTATAGTTAACATGAGGTCATGCCAGAATAGGTTGGGTTCTAATTCCGTCCCAGGGTGTCTTATAAAAGAGAACAGACACAGAGGGTTAGACAGAAGGGTGGCCATGTGACCAGAGAGGCAGATATAAGCCAAGGAACTCCACGGATTGCTGGCAGCCACCAGAAGCTAGGAGAGAGGAATGCAGCAGTTTTTCTCTCAGAGCCCTGAGAAGGAGTCAGAGTGCTGGATACCATGATTTGGACTTCTGTCCTCCAGAACTGTGAGACAATAAATGTCTATGTGATGTTTTGTTATGGCAGCTCTAGGAAACTAAGACAATTAGGTCAAGTTGATTCATAGATCCGGAGATCTTCTGTATCATCACTGGTTTTTATTTTTGTCTGGTTATTCTATCAGTTACTTAGAGAAGGATGTTAAAATCTCCAAATACGAATGTGAATTTCCCAGGGTTTTCCTTTAAATCTGTCAGTTTTTGCTTTATGTATTTTGAAACTTTATTATTAGATACATTGTTAGGCCTTTCTAATGAATTAGTTCTTTTATCATTGTAAAATATTCTCTCTCTCCATTAATACTTGTAGTCTAGAAATCTAAGCCTCCTGTCCACTGAGTTTTTTCTTACACCTCCTAATGGAGCAGAACGTTTAACTCTGTTTCTTAACATAGTTCCATTGGCAGGTGCTGAATGGATCCTTGGGATTATTAGAGATACAGCTTTGCCAGGCAGACCGCAAAGCGAATCATTCTCAGATGTAGGAACAAAGCCAAATGACCTCTTGGAGGGTGAGTTTAGGAAATACCAAAGTCGTGGCTACTAATATAAGAATTTTGCTAAGGTTGGTTTGGGAGGTGCCCTGATCACTAATACATCTGAAGAAAATTCAGTCTTGTGGTTTATTGGATGACTAGATCAGAATTAATGGAGAGGATTGTTGCAAGAAGGGGAAGTATGTTGTTGGAGTTAGTCCTGTCCTTGCTTGCTGATTTTCCTTGCTTAATTAATTAATTCAGGAACCGTCTGATTGACTAATTGTATACCCTTAATTTTACAGTTGGCATTACTGATGAGATGATGTATGTTGAATTACTGTAAGCAAAAAGTTGCTTTGCTTTTGATTCTGATTCATCCTAATGATACATGTTCATGTTTTACTGGGCTTGAGCTAAATCATTACATTAGTGGAACTGCCATCAGAGATTGCTATAAACATTTCCGTTATACTAATTGCCATGATTTAGTCCAATTCTATGAAAAAAAGAAAGAGCAAAATGACCCTCTTTTAGACATTAGTTTTTTTTCAGGCAAAAATATACCCATAATTGCCTGATAGACATAGTGCTTAATCTACAAAAATAGAATTTTAAAATAAATCGTAGCCGTAGTTTGACATGAAGGAGGCACTTTTGATTTTGAGAATGTTATTACTTAGGCTTATTCAGTTATAAATTTCTGTTATTGTTTGTTGTCATTGCTCCTTAACCTCTGGAATTATGTTGCAAACCTAAGACCCCCAAATTCAGATTTGTAGTGGGAACATGTGCTGCAGGATTTTCTGCCTAGATAGTCAGGACCTTTTTCATAGATACATGGAAGCCCTTCAGAGAATATAAAAAGGTCATTTCCAACGTCTTTGGAATGTCTTTGGAAAAAAAAGAAAAAAAATTTTTTTTTTTTTTGTCTTTGGAAGCATCCCCAAAATTGGTAAGCTGTAAGCCTTTTTTAATTATCTATTAAGCCTGGCAGGGTGAGCTTAGGTGTTAAAGATTGACTGAAATATTGACAAAACAGAGATGCATCAATAATGGTTGGAATTTTCCTGTTATCAGAGAATATTGTCTATACTTTGAATAAACGTGATTGGGTGAGTGTGGAATATTAGCAAAGGACTCCCTTCCATAAATACAGAAGGGAAAGAACACCATGTTGTGCTCCTTAGGAGCCCCTTAGTCCCTTCCTCCCTCCCTTCCTTCCTTCCTCCTTTCATCCTTCTTCCCTTCCTTCCTCCCTTCTTTCCTTCCTTCCTTTCCTCCTTCCTCCCTTCATCCTTCTTCCCTTCCTCCCTCCCTTCTTTCCTTCCTTCCTTTCCTCCTTCTTCCCTTCCTCCCTCCCTTCTTTCCTTCCTTCCTCCCTTCCTCCTTTTTCTCCCTCTTCCCTTCCTTACCTTTCCTTACTTTCCTGAAGTGTTCTTCTCCTGCAGAGTCTCCATTTTTTCTAGTTGCTTTTTTTCTGTTTCCGTGTGTGCGTGTGTTTGTTTTCTTATCTCTGTATTTCATATTAGAAGGTTTCCTCATATGTCTGATATGCTCGTTGTCTGCTCATATTTAAGGACATGGAGAAAAAGCTGATCAGAAGAGAGTACAAAGGGCTTGCCAACTGGGAACTTCACGCTAGGGCAGGGGTTTCCAAGCTTTCTCGTTCATAGCACCCTTGGTATCTCAGTAAGTTTTTCATGGCATCCCTAGGCCCAATGAAATGCCGAGCATTGTTTTTGTTTCTTCTGCTTATTAGGTAGTTAGGTCCAGGCAAAGCAATAGTAGTAGCTTGCATGTTGACCAGTAGAAGTCACTGTGTTTTCCCTGAAAACTTAAAATATCTGACAGCAAACTTGTGAGTTCACTGTGGTTTCCCAGGGCACCTTGGTGCACAGTTTGGGAAACACAGCTATAGGGTACGTTTTTTAATTGAGAATTTACATGTTGGATCATTTGGCTGGGACTTTGTCTGAGCTATGGGGGTCTAAGACCTTTATTTACTCCATTGACTTCATGCAATAATGTGGAAATCAACCAGAGATAGCTTTCCAAATAGATTATCCAATTCAAAACTGTTTACTGTATCCAAAGTTTCCTATAGTATCCACCCCCCCGACATGCCTGCACCCACACTCATACCTCCCCCCACATTTCTCTGGGGGACAGACAGAGGGCCATAGCCCTTCTGGGTGGTGCCTGTGATGACCCGTTAGTATCCACCCTATAGTATCCTATAGTGTCCACCCTCCCCACGCGCCTACACCCACACTCATACCTCTCCCCACATTTCTCTGGGGGAGAGATAGACGGCCATAGCCCTTCTCGGTGGTGCCTGTGATGACTTGTTAGCTGCCTTGTAGCTGTGGATGTTTTCCCTAAGCTGTCGCTGTGAACTGGATGTGGTATGAGGGGGTTCCATCACAGCAAGACCCAGAGCCACTGGTTAGAGACTTGGCCATCTGGGGTGAGGAGAGTGGCGGGAAGCATGCGCCCCTGTACTGGGAGCATGTATCATAGAGCTATGAATGCTCAGGGTTTTATGCTTAATGAACCCTACCTAATATGTTGGTCCGGGATATGATTGGTGCACGTTGTCTATGCTATCCTTACCGTTCTGGTTGAAGGTTTTACATATATGCAAATTAGGCAAAACCTAATATGTTTTGAGAGAATATGGCACCTTCGGCAGACCTCTATGAAGCATTAAAAAGCAAAGATGTTATCTTGAGGACTAAGGTGTACCTGACCCAAGCCATGGTATTTTCGATCACCTCATACGCCTGTGAAAGCTGGGCAATGAGTAAGGATGACCAAAGAAGAATTGATGCCTTTGAATTATGGTGTTGGCGAAGGATATGGAGCATACTGTGGACTGCCAGAAGAATGAACAAATCTGTCTTGGAAGAAATACAGCCAGATTGCTCCTTAGAAGCTAGGATGGTGAGACTTTGTCTTGTGTACTTCGAACATGTTATTGGGGGCAGGGGGGTGAGTTCCTGGAGAAGGACATCATGCTTAGTAAAGTAGACAAAAAACAAAAACAAAAACAAACGAAACCCATTGCCATCAAGTTGATTCTGACTCATAGCTACCTTATAGGATAGAGTAGAACTGCCCCATAGAGTTTCCAAGGAGCGCCTGGTGGATTTGAACTGCTGACCTTTTGGTTAGCAGCCATAGCTCTTAACCACTATGCCACCAGGGTCAGTGAAAAAGAGGAAGACCCTCAATGAGGTGGATTGACACAGTGGCTGCAGCAGTGGGTTGTTCAAACACAGCAATGATTGTGAGGATAGTGCAGGACTGGGGTAGTGTTTCATTTTGTTGTACATAGGTTTGCTATGAGTCAGAACCAACTTGAGAATACCTAACAGCAACTAATAACAACATAAGTGAAGAAGGCATCTGCATGGTAAATAAGACTCAGCCAACAGCCTGAGGCTGGAGAGGACTGGTAGCTCTGAGTACTCTGCACCTCTGTGGCCCCAGGCCTTATTCAGGCACTGGTTGGCCTGAATTCTCCCTGGAGAGAAAGTGGCCTTAAGTCAATTCCATTTCTAGCTGGAGGCTCTGCAGATGTTTGACCTTTAGAGTTGTAACGCTTTGGGGTTCAGTCAACCTTAACTGCAACTTCCTTCCAACTGAGTGCAGCACAAGTGAAGCCTTCTTCTCACTCGAAGTCTTGAAGTAGCAGGAGCCCCAGTGGCCATGACCAGTTTAGAGCACTGGGACCTGAGGCCAAGGAGTCCTATCTTGTATGGCCATGATACTGAGTAACAACACTGATTCATGGACATGTATACCATCCCTAGGAATGCCTAGAGGCATTCTAACATACAGGCAGCCTCACAAAATACTAGAATCCCTACAGCTAGGAGGAAGATCTGGAAAGCTATATCCTAAGTCAGCAGTGATGAAAGCAAGAACCAATCTGATTTAAACGGTATAATATTCAAAAGGCTTATAAATTGATGGCACCAGATACACCTGGAAGTGGTGGGTGAATGGGAGGATTAGTGAAGAGCTGTTGAGAAGCAGGTAGATCCCAGTGTCCTCTCTTTACTATAGGCTCCTAGACAGTTGTCCCCCCACATCCCCAGCAGATGGCTTGAGTGTTAGTGTATTAGTTTCCTAGAGCTGCCGTAACAAAATACCACAAGCTGTGTAGCTTATAAGAATGCAAATTTACTGTCTCCCAGTTCTGGGGGGTAGGAGTCTAAAGTCCGCCATGTTGATTCCTTCTGAGGGCTCTGACAGAGAATCTGCTCCCATGCCTCTCTCCTAGCTTCTGTTGACAGCCTGTGATCCGTGGCGTTCCTTGCCTTGTAGAAGCATCTTCATGTAGTCATTCTTACTTTGTCTCTTTTGTCTTGTCTCTTTATAAGAAGACCACTCAAACTGGATTTGACCTCATGTTAACTTAACTGATAACATCTTCAAAGACCCCATTTCCAAACAAGGTTCTGATCATAGTTACCAGGGATTGAGACTCGATTATGTCTTTTTGGAGGACACAATTCAGTCCAGAACAGTCTCTGGGGAGTGTTAGAATCAACTCCACGGCAATGAGTTTTTTTTTTTTTGTGTGGGGGGGTGGGGGTGGGTTAGACTTGGAGACCCCAGGCACAGTAAAGGGCATATGAATCACACTGAAACAGCCTGCTTTTCTCACTTAGTTTCCAGGTATACACACTCTGAGAGGAAACTAAAGAGTCTTCTCTAGGAATCTAAGGGTCCAAGATAAGGTCCTAACAAAAGAAGGCTGTGTAGTGTTTGTGTGTGTGAGTGCTGACTCTAAGTCCCAGGTCTGGCCACAGCACCTTATTAGTACCAGCCCATAAGAGATATCTGTGTCTGCTGTTGTTGTTGGGTACCATCCAGTTGGTTCCAACTCATAGCAACCCTATGTACAACAGAACAAAACACCTACTTATGGTGAATTATTTTTCAGGGTCACACACCATTGTTCTCCTTGCATTGTGGCTCTTCCACCTTCCACCTGGGACCTGGGCCCCCAGCACTGCAGACCATCAGATGTCACTGTATTTGCCTGAACCCCCCAGCTCTTGGTCCATATCAGTGGACACATACACACATGGTGAGAGGACTGGAGGATGCTATCTGACTCATCCTTATCGAATTAGGCAATTTAGACCCACCCTAACCCTGGTGGCATAGTTGTTAAGAGCTATGGCTGCTAACCAAAATGTCGGCAGTTCAAACCCACAGGTGCTCTTCGGAAACTCTATGGGGCGGTTCTACTCTGTCCTATAGGGTCACTTTTTGGCTATTATGTAGATGGAGCCTTGGTGGTGAAGTGGTTAAGAGCACAGGCTGCTAACCAAAATATCACCGTTTCAAATTCATTAGCCGCTCTTTAGAAATCCTATGGGGCAGCTCTACTCTATCCGGTACGGTCGCTATGAGTTGGAATCAACTCGTCAGCAATTAGTCTGGTTTTTTCTATTGTATAGACATGGGGTCACCATAAGTTTAAACCTACTTGGCTGCAAAATGACAACAACACTAACAAGCTTAAAGTATTTACATTTTGAGTTTTAATTATAATGGCCTGCTTCTCTCCTAAGTAAAGGAATTTAAGCAAGGCTTTGAACCAGTTTGTTCTGGTTCAAACCCCTGCTGAGAATTTACATTTCGAGATATACTGAATCAGAATCTAAATTTTAACAAGATTCCCTGTGATTCTTATGTATAACTTCCTGGCAACTTGCTAGAAATGCAATTTCTCAACAGGGGTTTGAACTGGAACAAATTGGTTCAAAGCTCTGAATTGAAGGCATCAAAGAATATATGGGAGACTACTTTTGAGTGTAGAAGGCTTGTCCCCATAACCCTGAAATTCCATCCCAAACCCATGGAGAGTTTTCTATCAGTGCTACTCTTTCCCCTTTGCTTTCTTTTCCTTTCAGATTCTGGCATGTCAGATGCTCAGAGGGCAGTGGTCAGACTCAGCTCTCTTGCTTTCTCTACTTCAAGTCCAACTGTGAGAAAAGGATCTTGCACAGTGAGTGCATATTCCATTTCCCAACTCAAAAGCTTTCCGGAAGCAGAGCCAAAAGCTAGCAGCAGAAGTCAGTTGATTTATTCTAACATATGCTTCATGTAACTAGAGATGCTGAAAAGCCCTGCATAGTTGCACCAAATTGAACACAGTCAGCAAACCTCATGGT
The DNA here is from genome assembly GCF_030014295.1 of Loxodonta africana. NCBI lineage: Eukaryota > Metazoa > Chordata > Mammalia > Proboscidea > Elephantidae > Loxodonta > Loxodonta africana. The sequence goes on from NC_087347.1 coordinate 73,080,523, forward strand.
CACCCGACATGTGTAAATTTAGACAAGTGGATTAGTCAACCTGGGACTAGGCACCTTCACGCATGAATCTGGGTGTGGGTTGCCAAGACACCCTCAAGAATGTCCTATATGCCTATTGAAGCAGGAATCCAAAATTAGAAAAATGCAAATGGCTGTCGTACATGCGCACAGTGGAAGGATAGGTCCTTGCCAATTCAGTTGGCTCCCCTCTAAAGCCCAAGGCTGTGTCTTTCATGAAGTAAGGAAACTGCTGGGGAAGAGTACTAATTCAGAGAAGAGAAAAAATTATTACAATTGCACAAAGCTACTGTGAGTCCTTTGGAAGGAGCCGGTGTACCAGGCTAAACAGACTGATGAAGGGATACGTGTGATGGACAGGAAAGAGCAATCCCAATATTACTTATCTCCTCATGATCAAGAATTATTAGATCTGCAAACATTTCATTGGCTTGAACCTACCAAAAACTGTATCGTTTCATTCCTTCTCTTGTAGTTCCCAAACTCATAGAACATGAGCATCTACCTGAAGCAGACACTGTGATTCCCCAGCAAATATAAAGTCCTATCCCATTGCATCCCTGAACATACAGACAGGCTAAAAAGAAGAGTCCCATCAGGGAATACTCTAAATGAGAATGCCTCTAGGCAGTCCTAGGGATGCTGTAAGCGTCTAGGAATCAGTGCTGGTTGTTACTCAGTATCATGGCCATATAAGACAGGGCTCCTTGGCCTCTGGTCCCAGTGCTCTGAGCTGGTTTTCTTTAACTCTTGGTCTAGAGCTTTTTCAATACATCCAATAGGATCTGACCTGTCCTACTTCCAAGCATAGACTCAGAGACCTTTAAATTAGGCCCCCTTCCCAGGAATGCTTTCATTTTCTTTTAGATAGACTTGATACCAAGAATCATCAAAATCATGTGGTGCTTTAATTTTTCTGGAGAATTCTACTTCACAATCATAAGCGCTAGGTCTCACCAGGCATTTCTGCTCATCCTCCCTCTCCCTCATTCCACATACATGACTGGGAAATGTCTACACAGACGATGGGGCTCTGTGGGAGAACTCTTCAGCTCTTCTATGCAGGCCCTTCCTGTGAAGGGATTTGAACACCATCACTCAGGATGCTCTACAAAACCAGCCAAAAGGGGTTAGAAGACATGAACAAGATAAAAGAAAAGCGATTCATGTCAGAAATCCGTTTGAAAAAGACTATCTTTTCAAAAAGGAGATGGCCTTGTAGTCAAACTGTTCTGTAGGAGTCCGGAATTTCAGAGTTCTCCATCCCTTATCCCATTAAAAAAAAAAAAAATTTTTTTTTTTTTTTAATAAGTGCCCTAAAATGAGTGACAACAGGAAAAGCCCTTGATGATTCTTTTGCTTGATATCACTGCCTTAAAACTCAAGACTATATTATATACCAGAAAGGCCTGTACAGGGGTAAGTGGCTACTCAATTACTTTATACATTACAAGGCCCTCAAATGGAGTTGGTCAAGTTGATCACGAAAACAGCTTAGTTACTTTGAGTTATTCACTTATTTGTGCAGTTTCCATTTTGCTATACAATATAATGCCAAGATTGGCCAATAATATAAGGTGCCTTTCCTTGCCAGTGCAATTATTGAGAATGATTTGACAAACCCATAGTGGAATTCTACCATCGGACACTGTGCTAGGACCTAGATTATCAAAGATTTTTAAAGCCATGACCCCTGCCTGCCCTCTAAGAGTTTGCAGACTGGGGGGAGATTGACAGATACACAGAGGATTTTCAATAGTGTGGCAAATGCAGCTGTAGATGTAGGCTAGGGACTGTGGGACACAGCCAGCCAGTGAGAGTCAGGATTTTTGAAAAGCAGGACCCAGGTGGTAAATGTTTTTGTTTGTACATTTGGGGGAAAAACTTGTTTTAAGTTGCAAAAATAATCCATGTTCAGTTGAACAGTGCAGAAATGTGTAAAGCAAAAAGTGAAATAAAATAAATCTTAAAGGTAAGTAGCTAAAGGACTCCTCTCAATCTAGCAAGAACTTATGTAGGTTGGATGAGATCTGAATGTGTTTTATAGGCTGAGGGCAAAAAGCCAGGAGGGAGGGAGAGGGCAAAGACACCATACGGGGAAAGAACAATGGGCCAAGGCCTAGGAGAGCAAGGGGCCAAGAGGACAGGTGACAGGGTTGGCCTTGACTAGGTGCAAGATCAACTCTTCTTTGAGATTGGAGGGAGGGTGGCCGCAGCTGTCATTGAGTTGTGTGTGTGTCAGTGTGTTTGTGTGTGCCAGTGTGTACATAAGTGTAGAAAGTGAGGGAGGGTTACATCTGTCATACTATCCAACATTCACTGAGTTAACTATCGAACACCTTACTATGTGCCAAGCATTATTCCAGGCACTGGGGATTCAGCAATGAAGAGACCAGCAGAAGCCTCTCCTTCACGAAGGTACAGATGGAAGTGTGTTGTGTGGAAGTGAGGTCCCCAGTAATCGTTGTAGCACTCTCGCTAATAGCACGGCAGCACTATCTTATAAGGCTTAGCATCTTGTGATCTCTAATATCCACTAATTTGGTATAAGATCCAACCGGGAATATCTCATCTTTAGTCTTTTGACATGTGTCAATGAGTATAGTGGATACCAGTTGCGATGCTTGCTCTAGGCCTCACTTATCTATAAGGGTGGACCCAATAGCCATGCTTGTATTATGTTGATCTTGACCATTCCTCTGGCCTAGTTGATTGAATCAGGAATGGACACCTGGGCTAAGCAGGACTGATGAGATTTTTTTCCTGGGAATTTGGAATGGGTCCTGGGAGAGCTACTCAGCTCCTGCAATGACTTGAATTTAAAATATGTAAATTCAGGAACCGTAGGGGTGGCCTTGCATGGCTCTGTGTATAGAGAAGTAGCGAATGAATCTAGGGAGAAAGAGAATTAATTAGGACTTCAGAGTGCAGAGAGAGGCAGGGATAAATTCCCCATTTAGCAAAAGAGAGAGCACTGATTCATTTATCCAATAATTATTTAAGTGCCTACTCTGTGTTACTCTGTGTGTGTGTTAGGAAAACCTGGTGGTGTAGCGGGTAAGTGCTACGGCTGCTAACCAAAGGGCCGGCAGTTTGAATCCACCAGGCGCTCCTTGGAAACTCTATGGGGCAGTTCTACTCTGTCCTATAGGGTCGCTATGAGTTGGAATCGACTCGACGGCACTGGGTTTGGTTTTTTTTGGTTTACTCTGTTAGGAGCCCTGGTCCACCAGCCACTCCTTGGAAGCCCTATGGGACAGTTCTACTCTGCCCTATAGCATCGCTAGGAGTTGGAACTGACTCAACAGTTTTTAATGGGTTTGGACTCTGTGTTAAGCACTATTTAGGTACTGGGAATACTATGGTGTCAGGACATACAATCCACCTCCCTAGATGCTTCCATCCTAGAGGGAAGAGGTCTCCGTTGACTCTGGACAGCTTTCTGATTCCTGGTCCTAGCCCAGCTCTATTTTATGCCCTGGGTTTCCATCTAACTTGTTCCTTGTATAATGCTCCCTTCCCATATTGTCCCTTAGCTAGTTTGAGTGGGTCTCTATTACTTGTGCCAGAAGAATCTTGATCAAAAAGAAATTTGAGAGTTTTAATGCTTTTGACCATTGCTAGCCCAGAATTAAAATCTATCCAGATGGTCACAAGGCTCCAGCTCTGCTCTGCTTTAGGTTCCCAATAACCACCTCTGTGTGGATGGTGATGAATCTGTACAGCCAGAGCCATTTGCAACTTGTGGCAGGTCTGTAGCCAAACAGGCCAATTGCATTTATTTTACTATGTATCACAGGTAGTGTGGACTGATTTACAAACCATTTTGTGGAGTGACTAACTGCTCATACTGATTTTTTATTTAATTTTGTATTTTATTACGGTAAAATACATATAACAAAAAATTTTCCATTTTAACCATTTTTAAGTGTATAATTCAGTGGCATTACTTAGCTTCACCATGTTGTAGAATCATCCCACTATCCATTTCCAAAAGTTTTGCTCACCCCAAACAGAAGCTTAGTGCTCCTTAAGCTAGAGCTCCCCGTTTCTCCTCCTCCCAGCCCCTGGTAATCATTAATAAACTTTGGTCTCTACGCGTTTGCCTATTTTAGATATTTCATATAAGTGGGAACATATAATATTTGTGCCTGACATTTCACTCAGCTTAATGTTTTTAAGGTTCATTCATTTCTCTTTATGATGGTCTATACCACGTTTTGTTTAGCCATTCATCTGTTGATGGACTTGAGTTGTTTCTACCTTTTGGCTATCATGAATAGTGCTGCAATAAACATTGGTGTACAAGTATTGGTTTGAATCCTTGCTTTCAAGTCTTTTGGGTATATAACTAGGGGTGGAATTTCTGGGTCATATAGATAATTCTGTGTTTAATTTTTTGGGGACCCATCAGACAGTTTTCTGCAGGGACTATACTATTTTACATTCCTACCACCCATGGACAAGGGTTTTGATTTTCCCCACATTCCTTGGTGTGAAGTTTCCTTATATAGATTTTCAGTTGATTTTCCTTTCAATTTGTAAAGGGAATTTCTTCTCAAAAGCATCAAGTCCCTGTTCTAGCATCCCGCCCTCCCCCCATTTATCTGGACTACATCAGGGTTGTTATTGCTGTTGTTAGTTGCCGTCAAGTCAATTCTGACTCATGGTGACCCCATGTGTGCAGAGTAGAACTGCTCCATAGGGGTTTCAAGGCTGTGACCTTTCAGATGTAGATCACCAGGGCTGTCTTCCCATGAGCCTCTGGGTATGTTTGAACTGCCAACCTTTTGGCTAGTAGTCAGCCGTTTCACTTCTTGTGCCACCCAGGGGCTCCTGTATATCAGGGTAGGCATTTTTATTATTATTCGTTGTTATCTCAGAGAGAAACAAAGGGGCGCAGGTGAGTAATTCTCAATCACATCATTAGTGCACTAGTGGGGTCTACTTCTGGGTGTTCCAACATCAAGACCAACGCTTAGCGCAACAAAGCCTACGTCCAGAGAGGTCTGTAAGGACGATAGTTATTAGATTTCGCTTGGCATGTGCAATTGATGCTTGACCATATAATAAAATCAAAGTCACTATCCTTGAGAGTTGAAATTTTGAAAATATATTTCCTAAAGTTTTTGCAACTTCCTCTATGCAGACAAACCTTTTCAACAACAGAAATTTTTTTTTTAACTAATCAGCAGCTGGTAAATCATTCTTGTCTCCAGTTTAAAAATTTTTAGGAGAAACTATAGTGTCAAAAGCTACAGTGGGCATATTTATAACCCTTAATCCCTGATACGTGGGAAGCATTAAACTTTTAGAGAAGCTTAAAGCTCTTTTTTTGGTGGGAATCGAATATAATTTTAGATTTTTCTAATGGCCCATTAAGTGTGCATTTTTCATTTTACTGATGATCAGCTGGTCAACTATAGAGGACAATTATTCTTTTTAAAAACTGTGAATCAAAAAATCATACATTTGTCAGGAATACCTATAAATTTTATGACTCCATTTTAGTAGTGTTCATATCATTAACAATCTTCTAAGGCAGAAAAGACTCTTTGCAAGTGGAATTTCGGGGTCAGTAGTAAAGCCAGTTCTAAAAAATTAGCTTTTCGATTTTATTTCAAGGTTTTAGTCTGGCATTATTTATTTCTCCAGTCTCAGGAAATGAAAGTAGACTCTTAGTCTAATTTTGAAAGCTTTTTACTATGAAAAATTTCAAGCATACATAAAAGGAGAATGAATAGAATAATGAACTCTCACATAGCCATCATTTAACGTTGCTTGTATTTTGCCACATTTGCTTTACCAGTCTTATTTTGCTGAAACATTCTAAAGAAAACCCAAATATTGTGACTTCACCCTCAGATAGTTCAGTATGCATTTCTGTACATAATAGGACCTTTTCTTTTGTAATCACAATGCCTCTGTCTTACACAAACAATAGCAATAATTCCTTGATACCAGTTATTAATACTCTACCCACATTCAATTTTTGCCAATTGTCCTAATTTTTTTCAATTGTTTTGTTCACATCAGGATACAAAATTGTCCACCTACTGTATTTGGTGGTTATGTCTTGTAAGTCTTTTTAAATCTAGACCAATACTCTCCTATCCTTTTTAATTCATGCCATTGACTTAAAGAGACTGGTTGTATTATAGAACGGTCCGTGTTCTGGATTTGTCTGATGTCTTCCTCATTACATCTTTGGATTTGTTCCTCTATCCTCTATATTTTCTTTAATTCTAAAGGCTTTAAGATACTTTAGGTGCAATATTTTGGATTTTGCTTTACATTGTATATTTCCTTTTCAATCAGGAGGCAAAAAAAAATCTGGGTATTCCAAGTTTGGTAAGGCCAAGATTGATCAGAGAGTTCACCTGGTGACAGTCAGAGCCCTCCATTATAATGCTGTGGTTTTCCTCTTAGGACTAAACGTAATCCCTGAGGTGATTTTCTTTTTGCCAAAAATATCTAGTTCTTCATCAGTGCTTCACTCTTAGCATCCATTGATGATTATTACTTGAATCAATTATTACACTAAGGGTTAGAAAATGGTGATTTTATATTCTATCAATCTTTCCTTTATATTAGCTGGAATTCCTTTAGATGGATACTCTGGAATATAGTTCATTTAGTAAAAGCAGAATAAAGAAGTTTTTTTCTTTAATTACAAATTTTTAGAGAAATAGCCCATTGTGTTTAAGGTTTGGCTGTTAAAATTACTTAAAAAATGTTATGTGTTATGTGAGTTGCTGTCGAGTTGGCTCCAATTCGTGGTGATCTTATTTATAGCATCAGTCAATGTTACCTGGTCCTGCTCCATCTTCATGGTTATTGTAATGTTTGAGTCCATTGTTGTGGGTATTGTGTCAATCCATCTCATTGAAGGTTTTTCTCGTTTTCACTGACCCTCTACTTTATGAAACATGAGGTCCTTTTCTAGTGATTGGTTTTTCCTGATGACGTGTCCAAAGTAAGCGAATCAAAGTCTTGCCATCCTCACTTCTAAGGAACATTCTAGTTATACTTCTTCTGAGACTGACTTGTTCTTTCTTTTGACAGTCCATGGTATATTCAACATTCTTTGCCAACACCACAGTTTGAGTGCATCAATTCTTTGTCTTCTTTTCTCACTAATAAACTTTCTCATGCGTATAAGGTGAATGAAAAGACCATTGCTTGGGTCAGACACACCTTAGTTATCAAAGTGACATCTTTGCTTTTTAAGACTTTAAAGAGATCGTTGTAGCAGATTTGCCTAAAGCAATACGTTGTTTTACTTCTTGACTGCTGCTTATACAAGCGTTGATTGCTGATCCAAGTAGAATGAAATCACTGATAAGTTCAAATTTTTCTCCAGCTTAAGTAATAGTTTAAATAATGATATTAAGAGAATGTAAAATCCTCAGTCTTTGGGCCAGGCTTCAACATGTAAAGGATGAACTTCTCATGAAGACAATGTCTTTATGTAATAACAGCCAGCGATGCCATTTGCTGTACCTGTGTAGAATGGTCTGTTCCTTCTGAGAAATTTTGAAGGTAAAATTCTAAGTTCATAATTATTTTACTTTCTTTCCTCTTTCCTTTTCAATCACAAATTTAAAAATAAAAAAAATTAAAAAACAAAAAATCAGTTTATGCTCTTTACAGTGTATGCAGTATTCCTATGGTAAGGAGATACACAGCAGCTAAGGTGAAGTGGTGGGGTATAGAAATGAAGATCTTTTGAATTCTTTCTTGGCCCCAACTGGGTCACAGTTTAAAGAATGTTCTCTAAGCAATGAGCCACATGGCATTCCACTATTTCAGAGAGGGTTTAAATCAGAATATTTCTTCAGTCATTAAATGTAGTGTCAATGTTATATAATAACAAAATGGTCTTATTATATTCAATTTTAATGGCTTCTTTATCAGGAGGAACCAGTCCCTGGAGAAGAACATCATGCTTGGTAAAGTAGAGAGTCAGGGAAAAAGAGGAAAACGCTTGATAAGATGGATTGACAAAATAGCTGCAAAAAATGGGCTCAAACATAGCAATTGTGAGGATAGCGCAGGACCAGGCAGTGTTTGTTCTGTCGTACACGGGCTTGCTTTGAGTTGGAATCAACTGGACTGCACCTAAAAACAACAACAAAAACAGCAATGGCCTCTTCAGAGCAGCAAGACTTTGGCATTCCCTCTTAAAAATACTCACTGTATTTTACTATATAGAAGTGATCTGATAGTTTCTGTGATTCTGAAAGTTGAGGTTTTAAGAGAAATCGTCCTCTTGCAGAGGGCTTTTTGGGCTCCAGGATGTTTGCCAGGAAGTTTATCTATCTCCACACACTTTGTTGACAATTCCAAGTGACAGGTGTGACCTCTCTTGGAACCCTGCCTTTTATCAAATTTGTTAAAGAGCTCTGTGAGTATCTTATCAGCAGGATTGCAGTAAACTTCAAGGATGTCTAGTTCCAAAGAGTTTTATTTGCATTGGACGTGACAGCTCAAATTATTGCGTGACCAGCTATCCCATATTGTGTTCTAAGAAGCAAAGCACATCATGGCTTCTTCTTGAAAGCAGGGATAAGAACAGGAAGTCAATTTCTCTTCCTTGGGAGTTATACATAAGGTACATGTGTTCAGTCTGGGAAGATATTCCTCTCCGCTTGGAGTAGTCATGGCAGAAGTTATGTTTTGTGGAATCAGGGACGATTGCCAGTGGGGAGGCAAATGACATCCTAGCTTGCTCTCTCTTCTTTTTGTTGTGGTGAGAATGAAAATATACACACCAAAACATTCACAAGTACAACTTCCATATTAACAATTCAGTGACAGTGATTGCATTGTTTATGCTGTTCCACCCTTATTGCTACCCTTTTACAAAATATTCCACCACCGTTAACATAAACTCAATGCCCCCCAAGCAAAATCTTCCCCTTTTTCTCTCCCTCCCGTCCCTCCAGCCAGTGCCGTCGTGTCGATTCCCTCCCACCCCAGTAACAGTTAATAATTTTTGGTTTCTATATGGTTAAGAACTACGGCTGCTAACCAACAGGTCAGCAGTTCGAATCCAGCAGGCACTCCTTGGAAACCCTATGGGGGCAGTTCTACTGTCCTATAGGGTCGCTATGAGTCGGAATTGACTCGACAGCAATGGGTTTAGTTTGCTTTGTATAGTTGCTTAAGGAGCCCTGGTGGTGCAATGGTTAAACGCTCAGCTGCTAACTGAAAGGTTGGTGGTTGGATTCTACCCAGCCTCTCCATGGGAGAAAAAACCAGACAATCTGCTCCCACACAGATTACAGCCTAGGAAAACCTAAGAGACAGTTTGACTCTGTCACATGGGGTCACTACGAGTCTAAGTTGACTTGATGGCCCTAACAACAACAATATATTTGCTTACTTCATATAAGTGAGATCATACAGTATTTGTCTTTTTTGTGACTGACGTATTTCACTCAGCATAATGTTTTCAGAGTCCCTCCATGTTGTGGCATGCATTAGAATTTCATTTCTCTTTACGGCTGCGTAATATCCCATTGTATGCATGTACCACATTCTGTTTTCCCATTCATCTGTTGATGGACAATTTCAGTTGCTTCTACGCTTTGGCTACTGTAGAAAGTGCCACAGCAAATGGTGGTATCCAGTCACTTTCTCTTCTGTACTTTTTGCACATTTGATAGTTGTACCGCAGTCTTGGCTATGGCATTCTTACTTTTGTTATTAAGGCAGAAGAGAAAGATGTCTTAGTGATCTTAGAGGTTTTTAAGAGCACTTAAAAGCTTTAATCTCCATGACGGCATGGCAAAGTGAGAAAAACATTGTTGTGTTAGTAGAGTATACATTCTGGCGTAGATTGGCTCCCAACTGGAGCCTAAGCCTAAGCCATGTGCACGAACGGGAACTGGAAATGTTCAGGCATTCCTAGCATCCCCTCAGCACCCCAGTGTCGCATCCCCTGCCACTATGCCCATCACTGTGGTCCCCCAGAGGCAAAGGCCACGCGCAGAATTAGGATCCTTGGCCTGAGTGCCTGCGTGTGAACTTTAACTTCACCGTTGAAGGACTGTGTGACCTCTGCAATTTATTTTTTTCTACATCAGACTCTTGATCTCTGTAGAGAGGATCATAACAGTTGTTAGTTGTGGTAAGATTCAAATAAGTCAATAAAGCTCTTTTTGTTTTCGCTAAGTCCTTAACAAAGTTGTGTTTAAATGTTCTTATTCAAGTGGCCTCAGCTGTGCCTTGGGGATTTAATGAAAGGGTGGAATGGAGTCTGGGTGTAGGTACAAGAGCTTTTCAAGGGGAGGGCGAACCTTGGGATACAGGGATTAAGGATCTGGGGTTTGGCTCCCTTCCAGGCAGGGTTCTCTATCATCGTTTGCACAGGGTCTGGGCTTGATTTAACTAAAGAAACCTCTGGATTCCCAGATACGGTAACTGACTAACCAACTAACTAGAATTCATCAAGATAGTCGTAAAGAAGTTTGTGCAAAGAGCTAACTCAGAAATCTTTTTTTCTGTTAGAGATATTATATGGCATGGTGATTAAAACACTCGGCTGCTAATTGAAAGGCTGGTGGTTCGAACCCACCAGCTGATCTGAGGGAAAAAGACATGGCAATCTGTTTCTGTAAAGATTTACAGCCTTGGAAATCCAACGGGCAGTTCTACTTTGCCCTACAGGGTCGCAATAGGTTGGAATCAACTCTATGGCAGTGGGTTTTTTTTTTTTTTTTTTTCCCACAAAGTACCTGATTATAAGAGTATAAATTGTGGAACAGGCGTCGTGTCTCCTTTTTTTGGTGATAGTGTGAAAATTGCTTAATTAAGGCTTATTCATATAGATTCTGTTTCCATGGTGTCCCTTTGAAGTCAAAGAGGCTTGTGGTTCATTCAACCCCTTTTCACACCCGTAGGTGTGCACAGATGCTAGAATTAGGTGCTCCACTCAGAGGGATTGGTGATGTGTATGACCCAGAGGTAGAGGGCACATGCCTGGCATTTGCAGACAGGCAAAGTAGGGGTCCTCGCTTGCTCATGCATTCTTGTAGCTGGTTGCCAACAGTTGCTTGCACAGGGGCAGCTAGTTAGACCTTGTATCCCCAATTTCTTAGCTTACATACCAGTGAGATCCACTGGACACTCTGTGGAATTCTGTAGGCTTTACCTACTGGCTGATAACTCTTGAGGACTGACCTGATTTTGAAATACACTAAAACCTCTAGGCTGGGTCTGAGCCTGTCCATCCACTACTTTTTCTAGCATCATTTTCATTACAGTGGGAAGGTAACCATGTCCTTCCAGGGTAAAGCCCTTTTCGGCACCTCCCTAGCTGTTGTTGTTGTTTTTAATTTCTCTCAGAACAGTTAAACTCCCAATGGTCTTTTCAGAATGAAAATCCATTATCCATTTAGTGAACATTCACTAGCACTTGGTTGTTTGACTCAAGTTCACAGAGTTTATTTAATCCTCACAGCAGTTCTGTGCAAGGTAGATATTATTGTTATTACCATTTTATGGTTGATGAACCTGATGTCCAGGTAAATTAGGTAAAACTCCAGATCAGCAGCAGTAACTCAGAAGATATTATTGTTATTGCCATTTTATGAATGGTGAACCTGACTCTGAGGTAAATCATGCAATTTACTCAAGATCAGCGGTGACCTTAGTAAGTGGTTAAGTCATCTAGGTCTTAAAAATTCGGCCACTGTTTTTATTATATAAAAGTCAAGGCTTTCTCCAGAGAACTGGTATCATTTGACTGTGGCGTCAAGTTAGACAGGAGAACTATATTCTCCCCTCCCGGTGAAGGTGCACGGGAAATCTCTCCTAACTTCCTGCTGTAGATACCTTGAAGTAGAGAAGAGGGAAAGGACAAAATTGGGGTGGAATAAGGAAGAAGAGCATGTGTTTATGAAGGTACCACTGTACCTACCAAAAAACCCAAAACCCAGTGCCGTCGAGTCAGTTCCGACTCATAGCGACCCTATAGGACAGAGTAGAACTGACCTGTGGAGTTTTCAGGGAGTGCCCGGTGGATTCAAACTGCCTACCCTTTGGTTAGCAGCTGTAGCACTTAACCACTACACCACCAGGGTTTCCAAACTGTACCTTAGGAAAGAAATTCGGAAGGCTTCTGAGCTGTAACTGGCAGGAGCACCTTTGATCTGATACTGGAGACTTAACTGGACACCAAATTGTGAACACCTTGCCTTTCACATCTCATTTCCTCATTCACAAAATGAAGTAATTACATCCTGGTGGGAGAAAAGCCGCAGCTTTGAATATACAGCATGCAGTTGATGTCACTGTAGGTAGCAGATTGAGTTTAACAAGCCATATGGGTTGTAATTGTCTAAGTATGATTAATTCATAATGTTTGTTCGTTTTATGCCTTATATTATGATTTGTTATCATTTCATTTAATTACACTGCAAGTCCTCTTCCAGGCGTTATTGAGAACCCTCTGGGAATTCAATATTCCCCGGATAATGCCAAGCGGCGTTCCAGTACTTCTGGGCTTTCTCCGGGACTTGTTCCTCTCGGTGGAAGTTCCGCGAAAGAGCAAAGTCAACTCGGAACAGATGGTGCATCTGTCCGTTGCGGAACTCCGCTGGCAGCCGGAGGAAAACTGTATACCGAAGGTGGCAATAATGGCTTTCTGCTCAGTTTGTTGTAAATTCTAAATGGGCTGATTGAAGGCTGTAATGATCACTGTTGTTGGACGCCTCTGGGCTTCAACATCTGGCGAATGCTTTTACTAGCTGACAGCCCTTAGCCTTGGCATCACGGCTGTGCTGCTCAGAGCTTTTGTTATAAGTAGGCTGGGGATTGCGCTAGAAGCGAGTATCACTACTTCATCTATGAAGACCGGAAAAACAAAAACAAAAAATGAACAACTTTATTTTCAGGATTAACTTCACCATGGTACATTTAGGAAAAACAGAGCCATTCCCATATTGTTATGGAAATGCTCCAGACTCTTACGCTCCAAGCCCTAGATTTTTATATTTTTAGCTCAAGAGTTTAAATTAATTTTCTAAGCCCTACTTAGCCTCCGTCAGAGACAAATACAAATTGCTAATAAGCAGAAGATCAATTTAGGAAAATTGGCTTATGTCCTGAGAACTGGTTCAAGCGGAATTAGTAAAATGGCTACAGCAAAGAAGTAAACAGTTTGCGTTCTGGAGATCGCAGATTAACAAGGTAATGCTGGAAAGTGTAGTACTTCACATTGGAATAAGCAGTATGTCTATGATTTAAAAAATATGGGCATAAACAAAATTAACATAGGTAAGATGTTTGGAGTAAATATTTACATCACCCTGGTGGTGCGGTGGTTACTAGCTCAGGCTGCTACCCGAAAGGTTGCCTCTTTGGATCCACCAGCCGCTCTTTAGAAAGCCTGTGGAGCAGTTCTACGCAGCCCTACAGGGTCTCTATAAGTCGAAATTCACTCAACAGTAATGGGTTAATTATGCTATGATACTCTTTATTTAAGCGTTGGATAACTAATCCATTTTAAGTAAGAATAAAAGTAACATTTTGAAAACTGTCACTTGAGGTACTTAAAGAAAAAGTTTTAAACAGTGTTCTTTCTCTTACTATTTTTCAAGAACTAAAAAGTCATTCTAATTGCTTTACCCAGACTTCTTTTCTTTCACATTTTTAAAACATCGTTCTTACGATTTAGGAACCATGGATTTTTGTCATATTTTGGTAGAAACAAAAGTTATTTCAATAACTATCAGTGAGAGACGTAGAGACAGACAGGCAGAATGACTTGGGTCTGTCCTCTGTGAATGTGCCATTTCAAGACCTAGAAGGGTAGGCAGAGTTATAGTCTGAAATAGTCCAGCCTCCAACCGTGTACTATCCATGTGAAAATGCAAATGAGACGTTCTGAGGTGAAGGAAAAGGAGGAGGTGACGTCTCGTCCAGGAAACCTTCAGAGAGAGAAGGCCAGCTTTTTAGTGGCAAACGGCAAAGCCTCCTGGGAGAGTAGAAGTAACAGCCATTCTAGTATCTGGAAATGCTTCCCGTGTGCTCACTTAGAAGACGAAACTGCCAATCTTCTGATTTTCACTGTCCCTGCCATGTCTATTACAAGAAATTATATGGGGAGGCCTAGAACCTTGCCATTTCTCCTGAAAAAAGGTTGCAATGTGATTATGCCAAGAACTCTGTGCGGCTTATGTTCTCCTGCTCCGTAAAAATGCCAGGTAAATTTCCTCCAGATGGTTGCTGGCCAAGTCCTGGGCATCCAGTAGATGATGACGATGTTGAGGAGGATGTTGCTGTAGATGGTAGCTAACCTTATCTAACATGCTAAGAGAATTAGTTTTAAAGATCCTGGTGTTTAAAAACAAAACTAAACTAAACTCGTTGCTGTCAAATTGATCCCAACTCATAGCGACCCTGTAGGACAGGAAACTGCCGTAGGGTTTCCAAGGAGCGGTGGATTCCAGCCAGCGGTGGCTGGTGGATTCCAACTGCCGGCCTTTTGGTAAGCAGCTGAACGCTTCACCACGGTGCCACCTGGGCTCCCCTAGTGTATTAGGTACCTTCATAACTGCCGATACACATTTGAGAAACTCTACCAGTATGATTGGAGTCTCTTAGTGGTACAAATGGTTAACATGCTCAGCTGCTAACTGAAAAGTTGGAGGTTTGGGGCCACCCACAGGTCACTTGAAAGAATGACCTGGTGATCTATTTCTGAAAAATCAGCCACTGAAAACCCTGTGGAGCACAGATCTACTCTGACTCATATGCTGTCATCATGAGTTGGAGTCGACTTGATGACAACTAGTCCTGGTATGATTTCTTTCAAAAATAATATTTTATTGTGTTTTTGGTGAAGGCTTACATAACAGTTCAGGTCCCCATTCAACAATTTCTACACAAATTGTTCAGTGACATTGGTTGCATTCTTCACAATGTGTGAACATTTTCATTATTTCCATCGTGCTGTTTCCATTAATCTAGTTTCCCTACCCCCTTACTTTCTCATCTTTGTTTTAAAAAATAATTGCTGATTGTTTGGTCTCATATAGATGATTTTTTAAAGGAGCATAGTACTCACTGGTGTTATTCTGTATTGTGAGCTAATCTGTTATTTAGCTAAAAGGTGACCTCAGGGGCTAGTTTCGGTCCAAGGTTTAAAGAGTATTTCAGGACAATAATCTCGGGGAATCCTCCAGTCTCAATGGGTCCAGTAAGTCTGGATTTTTTTTAAGAATTTGAGGTTTTGTTCCACATTTTCTCACAGTCGATCATGTTCCATCTATTATGGCCCTGATCATTCTTTAGGCTTTACCTACTGGGTGATAACACTTAAGGATTGACCTGATTTTGAAACACATCAAAACCTCTAGGCTGAGTCTGAGCCTGTCCATCCACTACTTTTTCTAGTGGTTGGTAGTGGTAGCCGGGCACCATACTGATGTGAGTTTTAAGGAGGCTAAAATCATAGGTGATCATATGGGGAAATGGATCTTATTGTTTCCATGCCATTGTTCCTATTAATGTGGAAACACATACCATAATGAGAGCTAGCCTAACAAGTATAATTTGATATAGCTTGAATATGGTCAGAGGAGAATGGCTTTACCTATTAAATTTTCCTTTTCCATAGAAGATCTAAGATTTGCCATTTTGGGAAGGGCTGGGGAGGCCTGGAAGCTTGCCATTTCTCCTGAAAAAAAGTTGCAATGTGATTATGCCAAGAACTCTGTGTGTCAGTCTAGGCCCAGTACTGTGTCTCTGGCTATTGTCTGCTCTTGCCAGCTGCTACTTTCGGCTCCAGGTGTTTGGAATCCAGACCTGGCAGTCTGAGGAAGGCCTTGGCATGCTGTGTGTGTACACGTGCACGTGCCTATAGACTTCGTGTGGCATGAAGGAAAGGACCAATGACAGGAGCTGTACAAGAAACTTTATCTTCTTCCCCTTCACACTGCCAAGCCAAATTCCAAAGCACTCCAGATTGTGTTTCTCCATGTAACCCAGACCTGTCTGAGTCATTCCTCAACACTTTGCAGTACTGAGACAAAAGAACAAGAGGTAACAAAATAAAGAAAGTATAGTCTGTTGAGTAGTCTAAGTGAGCTGGTGGTACAGCATATGTAATAGTGTGAATCTCTGTGCCTCCAAAGAACTATATGGACATCTCACACCTTCTGCTCTTTGGTATTTTGCTTCATGGATGAATCAGACAGATTGAAACATTCATGGTTTTACCAGCTATACCTGTGGTCCCATCTCAGGTTGGAAAGCATCTGAATGTTTGTGTGGGGGCTCTTCAAGGTACTTGGGCATAGCTCAGAAACAGGGCTGGCTCGGAAGGTGGGTGGGATGCTGTAGCCACTTACAGATCTGCCAGGTCTTGTTTCTGTTACAGGCTGGTCAATAAAATTAAATATGGCTTCTTCGGGTCCATGGGTTTTTAGATGGCAATAAGAACAATGGCCATCTCCAAGGTTTGCAAGCCAGCCTCAGGTGGCCATGAGAAGAATACTGTATAGACAATAATATTACCTGTAAAATTGTCCTGCTGATGATTTTTTTCCTATCTTCTTATCCTTTTTTATTTGTTCCCTTTAACTTTTTTTTAACCACCTATCTTGGTACTGCTTTGTAAACCCTCAGATTCCCCACTTACTTGGTGGTTGTTTGAGTCAAGTTACAAACAGTAGCAACTCTATCTGTGCTGTAACTATAGTCCATTCTTTCAATAAGTGTGCTCCACTAACCAGTTGCTGGCAATACAATGCTAAGCAAGAAAGACCCAACTTCTGTCCTCACAGAACTTACATTTCATCAGGGAAGATACTGAGTGAACATAGTGAAGTGTGCTAAGCCCTATGGGAGGGGACACCAGAAGGTAAATAGGTAACACAGTAGAAATCTGTGAATGGAGTCTCTACGGAGAGCTACTGTTCACCCAACACTCTGCTAGGGCATTGAGAAGTCTGCAAAACATGCGGGGGAGAAGATCCTGCCTTCAGAGACCCCACAGATACCACCAAGGGCCACAGTGGGAAGTGCCACTTCAGTGTACAGTAGGTTTTCAGAGAGGTGGTGTTTGGAGTGTAAATGGTAGTCACCTCATAATATCTAGGATTTGTTCCACTTATTTGATTCTAAATTACAAACATGTAACTTGTAAGGCTATGTGATTATTTAGGACTTGCATCATTATACCGTGGACTTCCAGAAGAACAAACAAATCTGTCTTGGAAGAGGTATGGTCAGAATCCTCCTTAGAAGTGAGAATGGCGAGACTGTCTCACTGTAGATGTGTTTTTAGGGGGACCAGTCTTTGGAGAAGGACATCGTGCACAGTAAAGTAGAGGGTCAGCAAAAAAAGAGGAAGACCCTCAGCAGGATGGATTGACACACTGGCTGTAACAATGGGCTCAAACATAGCAATGATAATAAGGATGATGCATGACCCAATAGTGTTTTGTTCTGTTGTACATAAGATTGCTTTGGGTCAGAACTGACTAGATGGCACCTAAAAACAGTATCATTATATAACTTAACTTTTTATGGTATGTAGCTTCTCTTAATGAGTTCATAGTTTCCTTGAGGACTGAAACAATGAACTCTATGCTTTCTCTATAATGTTCGACCCATTGCCACTACTCATTAAACAATTGTCAAACATATGCAGAGCATCATGATTTCTTGAGCACAAAAAAGATGAGGGGCTACAATTCAAGGAGCTGAAAGTTCTAGATTCAACCCATGACATTCAGGTTTTCTACCAATGCACTGTCTACTATTCAGGACCTTCCTTCACCCTATTTGGAACTGGGATGTGGGAGTGTTACTCCTTCCACTTGTAACATTTTCAGTATCAGGGTAATCTCTTATACGTTTGAGGGGATGGAGAGTGACAGCAGACAGATGGGCCCATTGACGAGTGTGTCCCCTTGTGGTATTCCTGTCACAACTGAATTATTCTGTCATTGGTGCTGTCACTGTATCAGGTTGACCCAGGAGTGGAAAGAAGAGCATTTGTAGTGACTTTTAATCACAGAGGGAGATGGCTCTGTGATTTCTGTGCTTTCTCTGGAAAAGACTGACTTTATTATTTTCTAGGAGTCTAGAGAGGGAACAGCAGGATATGAGCAAGACCCCTGATTGTGGTGGTGATGATATTTTGAATTACCTCCAGGTTCGGTTTTGTTTTGTTCACCTGATATCTGTCTCCTGCAACCTGACCACCTGTAACGGCCTGGTTTGGTAGCTCAGGAGTTGTGCTGGACCACAGGCCTCAGCAACCAACAGTCTGTCTTCATATTAAGGTAACGTCACTCCACCTGTACTTAGGACCTTCACCTACCAACATCTGATTGACCCTGTGAATGGGGCAATGCCCTGTGTGTGCCCAATGTGCGTGCCCATGTTGGGTCATTCTGTGAGTACAATCCCTCAGGGTTCCAGGACACCCAATGAGCTCAAGGAGCATGCAGGCAGGAGATGCCCCCATAGCTGTACTTTTGGCCTCAGGTGCCCCTGTTATATAAGTCTCTGGAACACCAAGGGAAAAAGACTTGACTGAAAAACTGTCAGTTGCAATTCCAATCCAAGAGAGTGTGATAGACTTGGGAAATGGAATACATTAGGGCTGCTTTAAAGTGAACTCCAGAAAAAAATATTTACTAAATATATTTAGAATCACATTTAATTTTTTTTTCAACTGGGGAAATATAGTTGTTTTTCCATTGCTCATCACACTTCACATTTTGCTAAAGTTTTTCTGATTTATCCTTATAACTTCATTTTACCTTTTTTCTAGGTATAGACAGCCTATGGTTTATAAACATGAAGGTTGTTTTGTTCATAAATTCAACAAACATTTAGTAAGTACCTACTATGTTCCAAAGGTATGATAAATAAGGCCTGATCTTGACTTCCAGGAATTCAACCATCCAACTAAGAGAATAGCAAGCTGTTGGGCTGTTAAAAGAGCAATTCAATATACAGAGCATCTCAGCATCCACTTGATGCTGCTGAATAAACAAGGATGTGTGTGTTGGGGGGGAGGTATCTAAATGTTATATTTTAGGGCTCAGTTCTCCCATACTTTGAATTTGATAAGTAATCATGAACAAATACGGGTGACATAAAAACAGAACATTCTTATTCATGACAGCATACATTTTACTATTTTATCTTTATTTCTGTGGTCAGGTACAAGGTATTAAAGTCACTTTAGGTGTGATTTAAAAAATATTAACAGAGGTTGGAAATTGGCAACCCTATGGACCTACTTTTTTTTTTTTTTAATTGTTTTTATTTTTGTTTGTGGCAAAATTCAAGTCTATATAAGAATAAAGAGAATAGTGACATGAAATTTACATACTCATCACCATCCTTAAGAACCATCAACTTAAAGTCAATCTTGTTTCATCTATAACTTCCCCTCCCCATTATGCCCTCCCACTCTGCTCTAGATTACTTTGAGGCAAATCCCAGACATTCCATTTCATCCAAAATATTTCAGTACTCACAGTGTTGGTTTTCATACAGTAGAATGTCATCAGTCTGCTCCTTCATTGCCATTACTTGCTCGGCCCTTGTAAGCATTTTGGGTGTGCAACTTCTAAGTTGCCTATTTTCTTACTGTTTCTTCCCCCGACTGCTGTCACTTCTGTTATTACTTACTTAACGTATATTTTGTGTTGCTGCCTATGATATCCAAGCCATATTGATAACTGCATTCTACTAGTAAATTGCCTTATTCAACGTCAGTTTAATTTTTATCCTTTTGAGAAGCTTAGGTTTTTATTATCTGGAGTATGATTACATTCCTGACTGGCTAAATGGGTTTGAACATGCTGGTTCATTTTGCTTTCTCTGTGCAACTTGATGAAAATAGTTTTTAGGATCTGCCTCAAAATTAATGATCATTCATCATTAACACCATCACTTTACTTTAGACTTTGCAATCTTATGCTTTCTTTGGAGTTTGGAAAGGCAAGTCAACCAAAGAGTTTATAATAATTTGATGCAGATGCTTCAACCTAAAACACTGCTGCTGTTACTACTACTACTGTTAGTGAACTATGTGCTAACAAATCCCTTATATCATCCAGAAGGAAATCCTTTAGGATTAATAGCCTTTCCCAGAACATGCAAAACATAGGACCTGTTGGCTATCGGGAAAGCTAGGAGTTGTTGTTGTTGGGTGCTGTCGAGTCGGTTCTGACTCATAGCGACCGTATATACCAAAGAACAAAATACTGCCCAGTCCTGCACCATGCTCACAATCGTTGTTATGTTTGAGCCCATTGTTGCAGCCACTGTGTCAATCCATCTTGTTGATGGTCTTCCTCTTTTCCGCCAACCCTCTTCTTTACCAAGCATGATGTCCTTCTCCAGGGACTGGACCCTCCTGACAACATGTCCAAAGTACGTAAGATGCAGTCCTGCTATCCTTGTTTCTAAGGAGCATTCTGGTTGTACTTTCTCCGAGACAGATTTGTTCATTCTTTTGGCAGTCCATGGTATATTCAATATTCTTTGCCAACACCACAATTCAAAGGCATCAATTCTTCTTTGGTCTTTCTTATTCATTGTCCAGCTTTTGCATGCATATGATGGGACCGAAAATACCATGGCTTGGGTCAGCGCACTTTAGTCTTCAAGGTGACGTCTTCACTTTTCAACACTTTAAATCCAGGCGAACATTACGCTGGAGAAGAGATGGCTCAGGAATGTTGGTGTTTGTTTGCCTGAAGATGTAGCTGAATAAAAAGATTATATGTAAAATATATTTATATATATATAAACATACATAACACGTACATAAACATTATCCATTATATTTATATTTTATGATATGTTAATGAATATGCTTATCATATTATATAATATATATTACACTTGCAAATAAAATCCTGTTTTTAGACCTATTCTAGTGTCCAGTCACAGAGAAATTTTGTTGTAAAACATGACAAAAACATATGGAAACAAGTAAGAAAATTATTTTTAGTCTAGCGTTTTGGGTGCATGTTTTAGAAACTCCACCCGCTTGGTTAATATTTCAAATCAGCCACTTCCAGAAAGTAACTTTGATAGTGTTCAGTGTTGACATCTATGTGAATTATGGGTCTAGTAATGTGAGCGTGATAACAATCTGAATTATAGAAAAATAAAAAAGAAAGCTCCTTAGCCAAGTAAGAGTTGCTGACATGTGTTTTTTTGTGCCATTGAATTGTTTCCAACTCATAGCTACCTATAGGACAAAGTAGAACTGCCCCATAGGGTTTCCTAGGCTGTAATCTTTACAGGAGCAGATCATCAGAGTGGTTCGTGGGTTTGAACCTCTGACCTTTCAGTTAGCAGCTGAGAGCTTAACCATTGTGCCACCAAGGCTCTAGGCATGTGTTAGAGTAGGGCGTTTACATGGAAAGGGTGTTCTCTTTCCAGAAAAATGTCATTGGCTTGATCGATGATTCTATTGCCTTTATTTTTCTTTCCTCAAACCAAAGAAAAACCAAACCCAGTGCCGCTGAGTCAATTCCGTCTCATAGCGATCCTATAGGACAGAGTAGAACTGCCCCATAGAGTTTCCAAGGAGCGCCTGTTGGATTGGAACTGCCGACCGTTTGGTTAGCAGCTATAGCACTTAACCACTACACCACTAGGGTTTCCTTTTCTTTCCTTAAAGGTATAATATATAACTGTTTTCCATCCATATTTGCCAGCTGCTGTGTCCTATTGGCCTTGGCAGTGTCACGGGGAAAGGACAGTGACTCAGGTGGAAGTTTTTATCTATCCTGATTACATAGATAGATAGCACACTCTGAAAGTTTGGTGGTTTTCTCCGATCTTTAACCAAGAATAAAAATTTTTAGCTCCTCGAGTCCACTTGGAATTTGTTGGGTTAATAGAAAACAAAAAGTTGAGCTGTTGTGAATGCCTCCAATTAAATCCCTAGAGCATAAAATAATATAACATTTTATGTAAAATCGGGGGTCTAAAGATGTGGGTTGGAGGCAGTAAAGCTTCATAATTAAGAGTTTGGACTCTTGCTTAGACTACATTCTCTATCTGACACTGAGCATATCACTTCACTATCTAGGCCTCACTTCCCTGGGCTGTAAAAGGGGCCTCATGGGGTTACTGGGAGGAGTAACTGGGATAATACATGCAAAATACTAGGTACCTGGCACAAAAATCAGTACTCGACAAATATTAACTAGACCAGCTCTCTTTTGCCCTCTCCACACTCACTGCCTCTACTTTGTTGTGAAATTTGACATTGAAAACCATAGTTGATTGATTCAAGGGGCAGGAGGAGGGGGAGCAGTCCTTTTTTTTTTTTTTTCCTGTTCCTTCCCCTTTATTGTCCTTCCTCCCCCACCATTAAGGAGCCCTGGTGGTGCAATGCTTAAGCGCCCACTGCTAACTAAAGGTTAACAGTTCAAACCCACCCAGTGGCTCTACAGGAGAAAGACATGGCAACCTGCTCCCATAAAGATTACAGCCTGAGAAACCCTGTGGGGCAGCCCTACTCTGTTACATGGGGTCACTATGAGTCAAAATCTACTCAAAGTCACCTAACAATAACAACTTCCACCATTGTCAACTCATTGTGAAAGTAGACCGTACCCAAAACCCAAACCAAACCCATTGCCGTCTCTACCCTATAGGACAGAGTAGAACTGCCCCACAGGATTTCCAAGGAGTGGGTGGTGGGTTCTAACTGCAGACCTTTTGGTTAGCAGCTGAACTCTTAACTGCTACGCCGCCAGGGCTCCAGACAGTACTAGTATTTAAATAATACTGTATACTCACACAATGGCAACAGAGGGCTTGCATATAATTCACAATTTGTCCAGTTTCTTGGGGTAGTTTAGACAATCCAAGAGGGACCCTTAGACCATGAACCCTCACACTGGAGGGAGCTTCTCCATCCTGTCTCCTCCAGCCACCTCCCCTTTCCTGGCACAGCAGACTTTGCTCTCTGTGTGAATCCAATCCTGCCTTTAGGATACTTGTCTATGCTTGTGAAGGTAAGCGTGGGTGTTTGTTTTATATAAGTTCTCTTTATAAAGCATACACATATTCCGTTAAAATATTCCATTGCTCTGTACTAATGCTTTTGATGGTGTGTGTGAGAGTTTGTGTAGAAGACAAACACCCAATCATTTCTTACCAAAAAAAAAAAAAAAGCCTCTTCTTGCCTGATTTAACCAGTAATGTGCCTGAGAGCTGCCTCCATTTGTATAGAAATAAAATGGAACGCACAGAGTGTGTTTTCTTGGTTTAAGGGCAGTCGACTGTCTTCCTAACCTCAGCGTGGCTCTTCAGTGGTTTATTTCTTGTGTTTTAAAACAGAATTATGGTACCACCAGTTGCCATTGAGTCGATTCATGGAGACCTCATGTGTGTCAGAGTGGAACTGTGCTCCAAAGGGTTTTCAATGGCTGGTTTTCAGAAGATCATTAGGCCTTTCCTCAGAGGTTCCTCTGGGTGGACTTGATCTTCCAACCTTTTGGTCAGCGACCAAGTGTGTTAACTGTTTGCATCACCCAGGGACTCCGTAATTATGGTAGAAAATGTTTATCTCAGAGTCTAAACTTTACATGCATCTAAACAGCGAATATTTTTTATAGTCTTCCATTTTAAAGATGATGCCATTGTAATACCTAAACCAGAGTCCAAGTCCATATATACTGTGATGTGTTTGCTGAAGGCGTGAACTGCTGGGCTTGGGAAGACTGGTTGGTAAAGTTAGGACTCCAAGCCCCGAGACACGGACGTGTGTAGCTGACATCTTGGCTGTTCACCTGGTGATGATACATGAGTTATAGGGTTTACGTTCTGGTGGGAAACAACTACTCTACAACACTGTGCAAGTATATATTACATAACTCATTCTTTAATGCATATAATAAAAAACAACTCAGGGTTTGAATCGAGTCTTTTTTGATTGTGCTGTTTCAGATATAAGCTCTTTAAATTTTGGAAATATTTTTGATTCTGGATTGGTCAGATTCTGGCTATGCCTGGTAAATAGTTTACTGGTTTTAAAGGAGAAAGTTTGAGGCACTCTAGAAGACAATCTTGGACACGGCACAGTTATATCTAAGGTCTAAAATAAATTAGGTTGGTGCCTAAAGAAAACAGTTAATCCACTAAAAGATAATTGAGCAGCTGATGTCAAAGAAATTTAATAATCTGTAAATTTCTTTTCTAAATAGTGACCACTAGATTTTATGGAACTTTTGTTTGTGACTATGTATTTGCTACGGACAGACATTCACATAGCATCTTTCTCCCAAAGAGCTTGGATGCTGGATTGAGGACCTTGAAGGAACACAACCAAAATCACACAGTTAAAAAAAGAAAGAAAAAGAAGAACTGATCAGAAGTGAACAGAGAGCTGGGTGGGGGGGAATAGGATTCTAGTAGATAAGAAAGCAGATGATAGCTACATCATGCCCAGTGCTCCCAAATGAAGGAGGCTGCTGTAGGGTATTCCGGGAGTAGAGAAGCTTTTCCCCCAGCCTTCTTTCTGTGGGTAATAATCGTTGAGCATCCTCTCTCCCTTTCCCTTCCTCCCTAGCATTTTATTGAGAATAAGCAGGAGGAGGAGGAGAATACCTGAGTCAGTAAGTGAGAAATTACAAACTCCTAGACCTCCCAGCTCATTACTGTAGTTGTTTTCAGCCCTGACAGAACTTGCCCTCCCCATTTAAACATTGCATTAATGCTCTCTTTGTCGTTGCTGTTGTTGGCTGCCATGGAGTCAGCCCCGACTCTTAGCAGTGCAGTGCACTAAAGAAGGAAATGCTGCCAGGTCCTGTGCCATCCCCAGGATAGGTTGCGGATTAGACTGTTATGATCCAGGATTTTCTTCGGCTAATTTTCAGAAGTAGAGTACCAGGCCTTTCTTCCTGGTCTGTTTTAGTCTGAAAGTGCCCCGAAACCTGTTCAGCATCATAACAACATGCCAGCCTCCACTGACAGATGGGTGGTAGCTGTGCATGAGGCGTACTGGCTGGGAATCAAACCCAGGTTTCCCTCATGGAAGGTGAGAAGTCTATCACTGAACCACAGTGCCTCTCAATATACTCTTTACTATCCAGGAACGAAATCCGTAGGTGATATAATCTACTTATGTACAAAATTAAAAAAATTATATAATGCTCTACCTACAATAAAACGAAACCTGTTTCCATTGAGTTAATTCCAACTCATAGCAACATTATAGGACATGGGTTTCCAAGGCTGTAATCTTACAGAAGCAGACTGCCACATCTTTCTCCCATGGAGCGGCTGGTGGGTTTGAGCTCTTGATCTTTTGGTTAGTAGTTGATCACTTAACCACTGTGCCACCAGGGCTCCTATCTTTAACTGAAAAGAGAAATAAAGGAAAAGTCATTTAAAATTAAATATCTTTTATTTTAATATGAAAATGCTTGTGTGCAAGTGCATAACAATCTCGACACAGGTATCGTGGCCGTGACAGCCACAGATGCAGGCTGGCCAGGAGTGTGGCATCAGAGTCTCAAATACCAGGAGCAGCATTACTGCCATGAACCGATATTCAGAAATGGCGGATTATTTATCATGAGGGGTGTGGATGGAAGGATTTTTTAAAAAATTCTTTTATTCTGGTAAGAAAATATATAACAAAACATTTGCTGAGTCAACATTTTTTACATGCACAATTTCAATATATTTTACATGTACAATTCAGTGACATTGATTACTGTATTTTTACGCAAATAGTGGGCGCCTTCTATGTTTGTTTGCCAACTGCTCCCTCCCCCCTAAAGGTATTTTCAGAAGTACCACTATGCCAGCTTTTTTATATGTTGCTGTAAAAAAATTAGAACGTGCATTTATGAAGATACCTCAAGAGGGGAGGGCGTGGTTGGCAAACAAATGTAGAAGATGTGTGTTATTTGTGTAAAATACGGTATGCATCATTTTGTGTAACCATCACCATTATCTGTTTCTAAATTATTCTACTGCCATTAACAGGAATTTGGTGCCCCCCCAGGGATGACTCCCCTACCCCCATCTCTCCCACCCATGATAACGATGAATAAGCTTTGATCTCCATTCATTTGCCTATTTCATGTAAGTGGGATCATACAATATTTGTCCTTTCGTGACTGACTTATTTCACTCACCATAACGTTTTCAAGATTCATCCATGTTGTAGCATGCATCAAGACTTCATTTCTTTTTATTGCTAAGTAATATTTAATTGCATGTATCTACCGCATTTTGTTTAGCTGTTCCTCTGTTGATGAACACTTCTGTTGTTTCCACCTTTCACCATTGTGAACTGTGCTGCAGTGAACACTGGTGTGGAAGGATGATTGTTTATTGTTCGGTAATGCCTAGGTGTATGTATGTAGTACCCCTCTCATTCAATTACTGTGATAATCAGAAGTGCCTCCATACACTTTCAAATTATCCTCTATGGGGAAATTCCAACTCCCTTGTAACCGTTGCACCAGATCTTATATGTTCAATAGTGGCCTAGAGGATGGTAACCTGGGAGGTTGCTGCGGAAGCAGAGCAAGGAGGACACAAAAACCATTTAAGAAGCCACTGTCAGTCATGTGGCTTGGCAGCTCAGAAATCCCCACACTATTGGGATTAATACAATCAAGACTGGGTACCCTGCCTTGACTATAGTATCCCAGGGAGGCTGCGTGCTCTATCAACATCTATCACTCCCACATG
This sequence comes from Loxodonta africana, assembly GCF_030014295.1. NCBI lineage: Eukaryota > Metazoa > Chordata > Mammalia > Proboscidea > Elephantidae > Loxodonta > Loxodonta africana. The sequence continues at coordinate 73,107,256 of NC_087347.1, forward strand.
TCCTCTCTGTACCCCAGAGGGAACCCTTGCTAATTCTTTATCTGCTCTCCTTTCATTAGTCAACCAGTTGAGATTATCGGATATATTTGGGCAGGGCTCATCCAGCGCCTCCTCTTGAAGTTTTCAATGAGAGGATTACTTACAGCAGTAGTGTGGCGCCAGGTAAACTCATTTGAAGACTGATGTTCTGTTCTAAGATTATAATACGTAAAGAACACTGAATCTCTCTCTTTAAAAGACAAAGAATATGTCATCTTGCCCAGATTTCTACCTACACAGCAATGAAAGATTTCCTAAGTCTCTCTGTGGCAGTTGGTATACAGTGTTCATAACACGAAATGTGTTCTCTTCCTTCCCTGACAAAATTTGTGTGTGTTCTTGCTCGTGGTATGAGACTCAAAATGGTTGGCTGTTTTTCTTTCAAAGCCAAACAGTACAGGTTGCTGAAGATGAGCCACTGAGACCTGCGATATCCAGTTTTATTTGAATCCGAGCCTCTTCTTCCACGCTCCCTTTGCTGTGACTGGTAGGGGCTGGGTTCCTGCTTGCTTCCTTTCAGGAGTCATTAGCTTTGCATGACCTCTGTTGTTAGGATCCGTGGAGTCGGTTCTGACTCTTAGTGACCCTACAAGGAGTGGCTGGTGGATTGGAACTGCAGATCTTTGGGTTAGCAGCCAAGTTCTTAACTACTGTACCACCAAAGCTTCAGAAAATGTGAAAGTGGCCAACATAATTAGTATAAAATGAGTGGTTGCTGAAGACAAACATTACTTCTGCAAAGTTGAGTCTGAGACTACTGAGACAACCAAGACCATTTCCTCTAGTGAGTTCCCATTGCTGCAGGCCGGGAAGTGAGAGTTAATTCCCGCTCAGCTACGGACCTTCTCTATGTCTCTCCAGCAGAGCCAAGGTGAAGAATCACTGAACCGAGACTTCCTCTGTCTATGACCAGTCTCCTAATTCCTAAGCAGAGTAAGAAAGCCTTCCATTTTCAAAGGATGATTCTTTAAAAAAAAAAAAAGCCTTGTCCCGATATTAAAAGAATTATTTTGACTCAATCAAGCGGCCTTTCTAAAGAGAATTTTTCCTCAGAGATTGGATCATGAGAGCCCAGCTGGCAAGAATAATTTTTGCTCATTGGCTGTAGGGAGTTTTCAGGACAATTGGAGCTTTCTACTAGTTGATAGTTTAATTTCTGGAATAGTATTTTTTCCCCCGTAGTACCATAATGTTTCATTTCTTTTTTTTTTTTAAAACTGGAAGTGGGGGAAGAGTCTAGTATCTTTTGTAAGTCTTTAGTCTTCTCTTCTGTAAATAATACTTCCCTATTATTTGAACTTATAAGCTAAGTAAATAGAAAATGGGTATAGATTATTCTTCAAAAATCACACACAACAAAACTCAACATCTTCATGTACCATATGTGAAAATCTGGGCCCCTTTACCGTGTCGTCAAGGCAGAGAAGAAACTTTTCTTTATCCTACGTATATGATACCTAACTGGGAAAATTATTTTATTTTATTTTTAAATTGCACCTTTAGTTCATAATCTTACTAATGAGATAATTAGCTATCCTATTATTTTGAGTACTTTTGATTAGCAATCTCCAAAACCTTCTAGAAGAGCTTTACTTTTCCTTTTTCATCTTGAAAATCCGCTCACCCTCCGTCAGGTATGTTGTTTGAATATCCATGATATTTGCCTCAAGAAGCAAGAGAACAAACATTTCTAACAATTCTTTTGTTGATTTTTAGAGCTGTGCTAAGGCTTTCACAGTAGGAAATCAGGGTGAAAAAGAATTCTCGTCTAAAGATTCAGGCATTTAATTCTTTTAAAATTAATCCACGCACCTTCATAACAACCTCAATAAGAAACAAATTACATGGAAATAGTGCTAACAGCAGATGCCTTTTCATAGGCTCAAGAAAGTTGAATTTCCTGAACACTACATTAAGGTCATGTTCCAGTTATCTATTGCTGTGTGAAAAATAATTACTACCAAAGTTAGTGCCTTTAGACAATCATTTTATCTTGCCCAATTTTGCCTGGGAAGTTCCTCTTTGGGGTCTCTCATTCAGTTGCAGTCAGAGGATGGCTGGGGCTGCAATCATCTGAAGGTACAACTGGGAAAGATTTCCAAGATGGGTGACTCACATGGCTGGCAGTTGGTCCTGGCTGTTGGCTGAGAGCTCTGCCAGGGTGTCAACCAGAGAGCATATATGTGGTTTCTCTATGTCTCTTGGCCTTCTCACAGCATGGCAGCTGGGTTCCAAGAGGGAGCATCCAGAGGGAGTATCCAAAGACAGAATGTTTCAAGAGGAAAAGGCAGAAGCTGCAAGGTTTCATTGAACCTGGCCTCAGAAGTCACATGGCATTACTTCTACCACATTCTATTGATCAAAAGCAAATCGCCCGTCCAGCTCATATTCAAGGGGAGAGGAATTAGACCCACCTCTAGATGTCAAAGAATTTGAAGCCATCTTTAATCTACTCTAAGTGGTGTTGGAAATACTTTTCAGATATGACATACCTTTCAGGTATGAGATAATTCATATTTAATAAATTACTCGACTTAATCTTGCTCTGAAGCATTAGTTTAGGAAATGAAAATATTATGAGTGTCTTTTTTTTAGCTATGTAAATAGTTGACAATGAATACCCAGTTATTTTTAATACCCTCAGTCATGGCACAGAAGTTAAGAGCTTTGCTGCTAACCGAACGGTCCACAATTGGAATCCAGCAGCTGCTCCTTGGAAGCCCTATTGGACAGTTCTACTCTGTCCTATAGGGTCACTCTGAGCCGGGATTGACTTGGCAACAATGTTTTTTTTTTTTTCTTCTTTGGTTTTTTAGTCACCAACTGGTGGCCTACTGCCTGAGTTTGACCTAAGGGTTTTTTTTTTTTAATTTCCCTCACAGTGTTTAAAAAGATGACTTAACATTTTAAAATTGGAGAGTTTCCATAAATCAAAAAAATTTGCATTATCTTAGTCATAATAAGGCTTTTGTGAGGTAACTAATTCCACTTATAATTGGTTATCTAGCTGGTAAGTGATGGAGCCAAGAACTGACCCCACGCTTTCTAATTCCAAAGACCTATTAACAAGTACATAAGTTTTTTTAAGTGTCCCAGCCTTAGATCCTTGCGCCTTAAAGGAAGGCTAAGATCCTTGCACTGAGGGCGCAAAGGGAGGCTAAGAGGCAAATTGAGTCTGGTGGTGACCCGACTAGTACATCACAGAGAAAAGAGAGGCAGTCAGGGATGGAACTGCTGAGTTCCACACTGCCCTCCCCCCAAATGACTTGTGATGCATACCTTCCTGCTCTCCTTTCCTTTGGTCTCGGGGAAGAGGTGTCTCTCCCCCTGGCCTAAGCTAATGCTTCTGTTTGGACAGATGCCATCCCTCCGCTTTTTCTCCAGGATCCTGCTTGAGAAATTACCTTATCACATTTTCAAACTCTCTCTTTCTTCTCCAGTTATTCTTTCCTTTGTACCTTTAAAAGTTACTCCCATCTTAAACATTTCCCTATGCTCTCCACTCTTGTAGAGTTACCGTTTTTAACTCTGCTTCCTTTCCCAGACAAGCTTTCTGAAAGAGTAATCACTACTGTCTCCACTTCCTCACCTGCCATTTACTCCTCAGCCCTCTGAAATTTGGTTTCCATTCCACCTCAGGCTCCACTGAAATCACTCCACCAAATGCAAAATTTAACAGACACTGGAACTTTCTGAGACAAGACTCAATTACCCTCTTGGTTTTGGTGACTGATATTCTTACCTGATCCTCTTCTAAAGTCCAATACTATTTCTGAGTCTTCTTACTGTATGTCTCTGTTTGTTCCTTCAGTTTTAGGATCTCCTCTGTCTTGGGTCCTTCTCATCTCTCTACATGTAGCCAATTTCAGTCATCTCTGGTGACCCCCATATCTATATCTCCAGCCCAGAATGATCTATGGGTGTTCTACTGGGAGGATTGACTGTACCATTGGTGAGTCATGTGCTGTCAAGGGTCTCAATAGACCAGCCGATCATCTTGTGAACCACACTAAACATCCTCAGAAAAGTGGGCAGAGCATCAATAATTCTTACTCCAGTCCTTTAAGAGAAGTTTGCATAAATGATAAATCATCACATAGTTTTAGTCATTTGTAGGAGAGTATGTTTGGGGTATTTCACTTATGGAACCAATTGAACTGGATATAGATATAGCGATTTATTTAGGGCAAATTTCAGTATGTGCTATGTGATTTACATATATGTATGCATGCATGCATATGGGTATGTGTAAGTGTGTGTGTGTATAAATAATGAGTTCAACATTAGTTGAAGAGCAGTTACCAAAATCTAAACCCTTGTGAATGCATACTCTTGATGAATGTTTTTACCAACTGGGGCATACGTGAATTCAGCTAATGAGAATTCTGCAATATCTTGGTTTTTAAGAACAGATTGTATTTCTCAGAACTTAAAAACTAAACTGTACTGGCAATTTTAATGTTTTTTTTTTCTTGGTAAACAACATAAATTGATTGAAAAAGTGGACTACCCATTGGTAGTGACTAATAATAAAACGACGTTTGCACCTTTACCAAAAGGGAGGCGGGGGAAGCCTAGGCAGGAGAGAACAGGACAGAAACAAAAAACTTGAATTAAGTTTGGCAAAAAGTCAAAAGTGAGTAACTTCAGAAAAATTTAACCTGTTTCATTTATAGCTTTTGCCTGGAGCCTCACTAGCTTTAGAGTTGCCACTGTTTAGAGCCATAAAAATTTAACACATCTCAATCCAAACTAATGAGTTCCCCCTTCTCGCCATCTGTATTTCCTTCTCTGTTCTCTGTACCAGTCCATCCATCCAGTCACTCAGGCAAGAAATGTTGGATTCATTCCAGAGAATAAAATACAAACATTTCAGTCTGCCATATGGAGCCCTTTGCTTTTTGACTCTTTTCTATACTTCCAGCTTCATTTTCTTTTACTCCCCTTTTTTTTTTTTTTTTTTTAGTGTACTTGTACTAGTCAGAAATGCTTTCAGCTGCAAGTAATATCAAACAAATACCAGTCTACAGACAGTAACAACTTGTCAACGTGTGAGTTGGAATCCAATCCTCCAGCCCCCACGTGGTTACCACAGCTAGTGCCAAAAGGAGCAGAGATGGAGCCTTCCCCATCAAGCCTGCACAATTTGTAGATCCTTGAGCAAATTAAATAATTTTATTTTACTTTGTTAGTTTAAAGCCACCAAGCTTTCATGCCTCCCCTAGCATTGCTTTTCAAAATTTTGACTTAAATTTTTTATTGTAGTATAATTGACATATAATAAATTGTAAATATTTAAAGTTTTCACATATATATAGAGTACACCTGTAAAACCACCACCACAATCAAGATAGTGAACATATCTATTGCCCCTAAAATTCCCTTGTATCCATTCATAATTTCTCCCTGTCCTCTTCTCCCCACCAGGCAACCACTGGTCTACTTTTTGTCATTGTAGAGTAGTTTGCATTTTCTAGAATTTTATATAAATGAACTCATAGAGTATGTATGTTTAAAAATCTTGCTTCTTTCACTCAGCATTATTGAGACTCATTAATGCTATTGTGTGTATTGGTGGTTTATTCTTTTTTATTACTGAGTAGTATTCCATTGCGTGAACATACTACAATTTGTTTATCCACTTACCTGCTGATAGGCATTTGGTTGGATAATTTCCAGTTTTTAGCTATTACAAATGGAAGCTGTTGTGAACGCTCATGATTCTTTGTGTGGCTGTACGCTTTTGTTCTCTTGAGAATATAGGTATGGAATATTCTCAATGTTGGAATATGGACTAGCTGGATCATATGGTAGGTGTATATTTAACTGGTTAAGAACTTGCCAACTGTTTTCCAAAGTGGTTGCACCATTTTATGTTCTCATTAGCAGGGTATGGGAGTTCCAGTTGCTCCACATCCTTACCAATGCTTGGTATAGTCAATCCCTTTAATTTTAGACATTTCAATATTTATTTAGTATAAGCTTTTCATTTATTTATTTTGCCAGTTCAACTTTTTGTGGTGTAAGTTTTGGAGTGATTTGTTATGCAGCAATAGATAACTGGTATGGGATGACAAAAAATCCCTAGAATTGAATACAAACATAAATTTATTTTTAAGTACATTAAGAGTTGTATTTGTTGAGGCCTTTTTATGGTTAGAAACTTTTTTTTTTTTTACATCAGAATACATAGTGGAGGAAGAAAAGCTCTGTGCCAAAAATTCAAACGCTGTATTATGCTGTATTATGCTATTCAACAATATTTCACAGTAAGAGTTTATATCCATATAGAACTTTACTTGCAATGAGTCATTGAAAGCTTTGAGATTTAGCAATATGTTAGGATGTTTATTCCAATTTGTAAAGCTATAAAAACTAGAGAAGAGAGAAATGCCATGACTTACTTAAATATCATTGTCTTAGCCATCTACTGGAAACCCTGGTGGCATAGTGGTTAAGTGCTACAGCTACTAACCAAAGGGTCAGCAGTTCAAATCCACCAGGCGTTCCTTGGAAACTCTATGGGGCAGTTCTACCCTGTCTTATAGGGTCGCTATGAGTCAGAATTGACTTGATGGTACTGGGTTTGGTTTTTTTGGTTTTAGCCACCTACTGTTGCTATAACAGAAATACCACAAGTGGATGGCTTTAACAAAGAGAAATTATCCTCTCACAGTCTAATAGGCTAGAAGTCCAAATTCAGGGCATCAGCTCTAGGAGAAGTCTTTCTCTCTTTGTCAGCTCTGGAGGAAGGTCCTTGTCATCAATCTTTCCCTGGTCTAGGAGGTTCTCCTCACAGGAACCCCGGGTCCAAAGGATGTGCTCTGGTCCTGGTACTACTTTCTTGGTGGTATGAGGTCCCCAACTCTCTGCTTGCTTCCCTATCCTTTTATCTCTTATAAGATAAAAGGTGGTGCAGGCCACACCCCAGGGAAACTCCCTTTATATTGGATCAGGGTGTGACCTGAGCAAGGGTGTTACATCCTACCTAATCCTCTTTAACCACAGGCAGAGATTATGATTTATAATGTGTAGGAAAATCACAAAATGGAGGACAACCACATAATACTGAGAATCATGGCCCAAACAAGTTGACACATCTTTTGGGGGGACACAATGCAGTCCATGGCAGTCATGAATATCTCATTGGCTTTTTATCCCGTTTGCTCAGTCAGACCTTTAGTCTCCTGAAAATAGCACTCCCCACCAGGTATTTTTGAGAGTCCTCAGGGAGTGTCTTTACAGGTGCTCTGATGCAAGTCTGGGCACGCGGTGGTTTCACCCTCCACTGGGTACCTCCAGCCAATGAGTTTCTATCCCAGTGGTAACACCAAGTGCCCCTAGAGTATGAAGGGTGTCTGGTGTCCAGGTAAGAAAGCGGGAAGGAGACCTTTCTCCTCTTCTTGTGTTTGCTATTGCAAGGATCTCCAAGCAGTGTTGCTTGAGCCAAACATACTCATGTATATTTTAGTCAAGTGGTTCTTCACAAACAACTTATTACTCCCTTCTTTCCCATTCCCAATTAGGACCCAGGCATGAGTCAAAATTTGGGGCTCGTATAGGAGATAAGGAAACCCTGGTAGTGTAGTGGTTGAGAGCTATGGCTGCTAACTAAAAGGTCAGCAGTTCAAATCCACCAGGCACTCCTTGGAAACCGTATGGGGCAGTTCTGCACTGTCCTATAGAGTCGCTACATGGTTGCTGTGAGTCAGAATTGATTCGACAGCAATGGGTTTGGTTTGGTCTTGGTATAGGAGATAAATCCAAATAGTAGACATAGGCCTATGGGGTCAAACACAATGTGAGCAGATCTTTCTCTCCTAATAATGAGTTATTATACAAAAGGCTCCCCAGTTCCTTAAAAAAACCAAACCAAACCCACTGCCGTTGAGTCAATTCTGACTCATAGCGACCCTCTAGGACAGAGTAGAACTGCCCCATAGAGTTTCCAAGGAGTGCCTGGTGGATCCGAACTGCTGACCTTTTGGTAAGCAGCCATAGCACTTAACCATTACGCCACCAGGGTTTCCAAAGAAATTTCAGGCAAACCTGTCCCACCTACTTGTCCAATATGTCCTGATATGCTTGACTCAGATGTGTTTGACTCTCAGCAAGTTGTTAACCAAGGGTTAAGCTGGAACGGCTCCCACCCCTGCCCTTGCTACCACCAACATTGATAAGTCAGAATGATTCTGCCCCACTACTGTACCGTATGTTTTAAACCAGTGCCAGTTGCTCCTAGAGTCAGCTCTGACTCATGGCAACCCCAGGCGCGTCAAAGCAGGACTGCGCTTCATAGTGTTTTCAGTGACTGATTTTTGGGAAGTAGATTGCCAGAACTTTCTTCCGAGGTGCCTCTGGGTGGACTCCAACCTTCAGTCTTTGAGTTAGCAGCCAAGTGCATTAACTGTTTGGACCGCCCAGGGACTCCACTCCATGTTTAGTTATTATTAAGTACCTTTTTTTTTTTTTTTTTTACTGTCGTTTCGTTTAAGTCTTCTGTTTTCTCAGAACAGCATGTCCCAAAAAACCTCCCCCTCCTGGTTTTTATTTTCCCTTCATTTGGATGGATTTCTTCTCCTTTCTTCATTTCAGCAGAGCAGATAATAACGACCTGAAAATTCTGATTCAGAGTCCATGTGGAAGAATAAAAATTGTGGCTTCTGTATGTGTTGTATGATTTCTCTCTCAATTCTAGTGCTTATATTGAAAATGTAAACATCTTGATCAAAAACTTTTCAGTTGGTTATCTTCAGTCCTTCGTGATTAAAACAGTAAGATCAACAGTGGCTTTCTCAAGTGCCCTTGGAAAGAGAACTAGCTTGCACGTCCCTCTTACCAGGGCCCAACCCACCCAAACTTTGACACATTATGCAAACAAAAGCCTGAATGGATAGGGCTCACACGGAATTTCAGAAGGCTGTGATTACTTCCCTGAAATTTAAAAAAGGATTCCACATTTGACAGAAATTGTTAAGAGTCTACAATTAACAAACAGATATGGCATTAGTGTTTTTCTAATCAAAATCTATTGTTCTGCCGATGCTCTCTGCTGTTGTTTTAACTGACAGTGTGTTGCCCTTCAAGGAAGCGGGGAGAGAGAGTGGTGCGTGTGAGAGGTGAGTGTGCCGTTCACGCTCACGTTCCCATCTGTCAGGTCGCTCCAGAGAAGCACAATTCATATCCTGCCCTCTCTTATGACGGTACCAATTTGTCCCTCATGTTGAGCAATGACCCTTTCTTTCCTGAATGTCCTCAAAGGAAAGAAAACAATGGATTATTAAGTTTTCATTGAACTGAAAAAAAAAAAAAAGCTCCCGTCTGTTGGAGCTGTAAGTGCCTTCTTGCTGGTGTTGCTCAGAACAGAAGTGGCACGTTTGCCACTTCTAGCCCAAACCACAGAAATCCTGGCAAACAATAGAAATTACCATGGAAATCTTTGGGGTCTCAGAGATAATTATATCAGATAAAATAATATGTTTAATGAAATAGTGACTTCAGATATTCTTTTAAAAAAGTATGGCATTGACAAAGCTATCAGCAGAGACTTTCTTAGCCAGTAACCTACTTACTTTTTTTTTTTTCCTGTTGATTAAAATCAGGGCTTCAAACTGGTTCTTGCTGGTTCAGTCATGGCCATGGAAGTGACACTGGAACAGATCTGAATTTTTTTTGTTTTTAATTTGGGTTAACCAGAATGATAACCAGAATGGGAAAAATTATGAGTCGAAGCCCTGCTAGAAACCTAGTCTCCCTGTTAGAAAACAAGGGCAGCATAGGCATTGCATAGCAACCAAATCTCTTGCCATTTGGATTTCGAGCAGAGTTGGAAACAGCGGTGCCCTGCTCAAAGATGGCAGCTGAGCAGTCTGCTTTGGATGTGTGCCACTCTCCACAGTCCTGCCAATAATCCAGTCTCACATATCAGTCTCCTGAAAGGGCTCACTACACCTCTTCTGAGTCCCCCATTCCAGGGCTTCAACCTGTAATATTTCCCCTTCTGGCTACTGTTCCCAAGTGCCCAAATTGTAAAAATTCAAGTCTCTTCTTGTTTCACTTCATCTGCCACATCTGAATCAGGAAGAACTACTTTGAAATCCTGATTTAAACACAATGGCTGCTGCAAATGAAAACTAGCCAGAAAGGGAAAATTCTCACATCTTTTATTTAAAGACATTTTTAAAAAACAGAAACATGTTGTCATCCATGCCACCTAATTTTCATGTTCTGGGTGCTTTTCAAGCAGCCACCACCCGTCTGTCAGTGGAGGCTTGAGTGTTGCTATGATGCTGAATGGGTTTCGGCAGAGCTCCCAGACTAGGACAGACTAGGAAGAAAGGCCTGGTGATATACTTCCAAAAATCAGTCAGTGAAAACCCTATGGGTCACAAAGGTCTGACCTGCAACTAATTGTGAGGATGGCACAAGACTGAGCAGCATTTCATTGCATTGTGCAAAGGGCCAAGACGAGTTGGGGCCAATGCAATGGTAGCTGGCAACAACAACAACTGTGTTGCTGAGACATGTTTAGTTTACTCTGCTCAGGACTTGACGCTAAAGAACAGCTGCAATTCCACAGACCAAGCCAGGACATACTGTCCTCTTTGTCCTTGCCCTCCTTGCTCCCAGGGCAGAGCTCAGAGCTCAGCAGCTTCCTGGCTGGGCCCACACTTAACTGTCATGGAGCAATCTGCTACTTGGGATCTTGATAGTTTAACTTCTTTGGGCAAAGGCTGCCCCTCATCGGGCTTGAAAACTTGCCTTGGGAACCCAGGTTTGTTTAAATTGGTGGGAAAAATGCATATTCCAAGACAAGTATAATTCATGTGCTGGAACTGCTTGATCACACATAGTATAAGCAAGAGAAAAACATTTTTATATTAAAAATATTGATCTTGTATCACGGGGTTTCTAGCTGAAACCTCCACGCAACCATCAGGCAGTCATTTCAGGGTTCCTCCCCTTTCTTCAAAACTAAGTTCCATGTTTCTTATGTAAGCAGATGGCCCTAAACTGTGTCTTTTCCTTCTCTGCCCTCACCCAAGCCTGGTTCTTGGTCCTTGTAACTTGCCACTGGGCCGTCTTTGTGCCCACAATGGCACCTTCAGGCCCAGAAGGCTCTCCAGGCTTCTTTGAGAACCCCTCCTCTAGCACACAGGAAACCATCCCACCGCTCCCGCATGGGGTTCAGCCACACTATGGCTGCTCAGTGAAGCTCCTACAGGCCCATCAGCCCAGACACCTGCTCAGCCGTGTGTCCCACACCATGCCACCCAAGGTGGGGGAATCCTGGTGGTGGAACTAAAAGCTCCACTTGGGAATGGGACACAGGTCAGCCCTGCTCTAGACCCGTGCCTAACTATCATGATTTCTGTGCTTCTGCTCTTCCTGTGGGGTTCAGCCCAGGTAAAGGCACTACAACAGGGACAGCCGGTATCTGACTCTCCGCTTTTCCTCTGCCCAGTTGCATGTGTGGTTTGGGGGTTTATGTGTTCACAGGTGCATGAAGCCTTGCTCTTCATTCTCGTGCACAGAGATGGATTATCTAATAGACAAGGTAAGCATAGTGCTTATGTTGCTTACCAGATCATCTGTAGTGAACAATTTCATATTTTTTTTTGTTTTGTTTTGTTTTACCATATCGTAGATTCTGTTTCTAGGTATGGCTGGCATCTCTCTCTTCCAACCTCACAGCAGCTTCCTACAGAATCAAAGCCTCTTTTTAAATTTACAATCCCTGACAAATTTACAATCCCTGACAGGGGCAGAAGACCCAGTAAGCAAGGTAAGCATGGGTTTACTTGTGCTTACTTACTAATCTGTAGTGAAAAACCCATGTGAAATTGTTCAGTACAGATGATCTGGTAAGCAAGGTAAGCACCGTGCTTACATTGCCTATTGGATAATCCACCCCTGCTCGTGCATTCACTAAGTCCAGAGTCTCTTTAGCACCTAGGTTGTGTAAAGTGAAAGTCAAGGCTTCTGAAATGCAGTAGCCTTCTCTCCCTCTCTACTCCCAGTCTCCAAGGCAACGGATGCCCCTGACTGAATAAGGGAAAGACAAGGGCCTGGAGGGGTTAATATCTCAGGGTGTCATCCCATCCCAGAAGGATATGGCAAATTCCTTCCCTGGGAATTTGGAATTGGCATTAAAAAGTTAACCTCTATCGGGACTTGTCTTTTGAAAGCAAGAGATATAAAAACTCCAGAAAGGGAAAATTCTCAGAAAGCTTTTAAATATACATTTAAAAGAAAGAAAGAAAGAAACAGGTAATCTTGTCGTTGTTAGGTACCATCAAGTTGATTTAGATCCATGACAACGCCATGTGACAGAATGGAACTGCCCCATAGGGTTTTGTAGGCTGAAATCTTTACTGGAGCAGATCGCCAGGTCTTTTCTCCTGCAGAGCCCGGTGGGTTTGGACTGCCAACCTTTTGGTTAGCAGCCGAGCACTTAGCCATTTTTGCCACCAGCGCTCCTCCAGTAGATAATCTAGGGCATCTAATTTTCATTTTGTGAGGTGTAGCATGGCCACGTTTCACCATGCGGACGAGTGGTGGAAGGGCTGGTCTGCAGAGGGAGAAGAGCGAAGCAGAGGCAGAGGTGGGAGATGGCTAAGCACCTGAGCATGTCACCTGGGGATCTGACCGCTCTCCAGCTCCCAGCTCCCACCTGTCTGAGGACAGCTGCATTCCTGTTATCTAGATTTGTTTAAGAAGAAGGAAGGGGAGAAGAAGATCTTTTTTGTGTGTGTGTATAACTACTCAATAATGTTACTTACTAGTTACAATAAAAAATTCCAAATAAATAAAAGTAACTAACTCTTCTTTAGAAAAAGATAGATAAAGGCTTCCCTGAAGAAGTAATATTTGCAATGGGTTTTGAAGGCTGAATAGGAGTTCACCAGGCAGACATGGTGAGGAAGAATATTACAGCAGGACAGAAAAGCAGGTCTACCCCTAATGGTTGGTTACTGAAGGCCCAGGCCAGGAACACAAAAAGAGGTCACATACCATATATTTAAATACTTAAAAGTTACAAGTCAAACTAACGAACTGTTAAATACAATACAATCTACCCTGACCCCTGACTTTGTCAAATTTATTTTCACAATGGCCTGGAAGGCTAAGTTCAAATTTTTAATTTTAGGACTCTTCGGAGTTCCATGCTGGAGTATAACAGCTTGGAGCCCTATGCTTAGGTGCCGCTCCTCAGGAACTTCTTTCCTTTCTTTTCCACCCTCAACTCTATCCTGTGGAGACTCTGTCTTTAGCCCAGGCCCCTGTGAGCAGCTGCATCTTGGCCACCCTCAGGCCTAGGAATGTGCAGAATGGTGGCATGGCCTGCCCTCTGGAGGGAGTACATGAAAAGAGGCTCTCACAGGCCCTAGAAGCAGGCTCCCTTCCTTTGGACATGGAAATCTGGAGTCCTTGGTCCCAGGAGTGGGGTGTGTGTACTGCCTGAGCAGGCGCATGGCCCTGACCCGACAGACTTCCCACCCAGTGGAAGAGTATGGCCAGAGGAGCCCTCTGAAGCATAGGGCTCTGGGCAGCGGTCCTTCTTGTCTAGGCTCAAGGACGATTTTGCCAAAAAAAAAAAAAAAAAAAAAAAAAGTACAAAAGTTGAATTGTGAGAAAACATGGTGGACTTGGGAGAGGTTTAGAAATTCAACGTGTTCAGAAGGTAGATTGTTTGTAGTTAGGGTTGGGAGATAAAGGTAGAGCAGATTGTGAAGAACATAGTGAATTGCATGGTCTTTGTTTGGGGTGAGAAACCCTGGTGGCATAGTGGTTAAGAACTATGGCTGCTAACCAAAAGTTCCGCAGTTCAAATCCACTAGGCTTTCCTTGGAAACCTTATGTGGCAGTTCTACTCTGTCCTATAGGTTCACTATGAGTAGGAATTGACTCGACAGCAATGAATTTGTTTTTTTTTGTTGTTGTTGTTTGGGGTGGGGCAGTGGAAATATTTAAGAATAACATTATCAGTTATGTCTTAGTAAGAAAAGACTGGAGACAAATGTAGTCAGGGGAGTAGAGAGATCTTTTAAGGTTATTGGAATTTTTGCAGGTTTTCTGAACTAGGAAATGGGGAAGAACCAGACTCAAGAGACATTTCTAATGTAGAATTGATGATGAGACTTTGTGAGAGAGTCTATGACAACTTTGACATTTCTAGCTTAAAAGGCCATGAGGATCATAGTGCACTGACTGAGAGAAGGAATTTAGGGAAACACACCAGTCATCAAGTAAAGGGTTAGACACGTTGAGTTTGAGGTTCTGTGAGCTCAACAATAGCTATCATGTGATTATAGACTATAATAGAAATTATGGCTACGGAGCTTTGAAATCTCCCACATCCCAAGTATAAATTCAGGAAAAATGGTGTCAGAACATCTTGGAGAAAGTCTTACAAGTTTGCCTTTTCAATGCCTGCATTTTGTAAGCGCTTGATTGCTAATGGAAAGCTTTAAGACAATCAGTTTCCTGTTTTGAGGTCTGCTTCTATTTTTTTTTTTCTATTATTCATACAATAATGCCAGGTCTTCTTCCATTAAAAAAAAAAAAAAGGGTCATGTAGTAGATAAAAATAACAACTATCTTTTTAGTGCAGAAACAGGGAACTTGGTGGGGCAGCATGTCCTTAGCCTAGACTTTTATAAGTAAGCTAGTTATCTCTGACTTCTTTTTTGTCCACTACTCTGGTATTTGAGGACAGGCCTCATGCATAATGACCACCTGTCTATCACTGTAGGCTTGCATGTTGTTGTGATGCTGAACAGGTCTCAGTGGAGCCTCTAGACTAAGACTGATTAGGTAGGCAGGCCTGGCAATCTACTTCTGAAAATCAGCCCATGAAAACTCTGTGGATCACAAGAATCAGGTTTGCATCCGGCAATGCGCAGGACCTGACAGTATCTTGTTCAGTTTTGCACAGGGTCACCATGAATTGAAGCCAACTCAATGACAGCTAACCCTAAACAGTAGGCATCTGACCCTTCATATCTCACTGAATTTCCCAAGTTTTGAAGGTGATTGACACAAGGTGTATTTTTTCCAAAATATGAATTCTGGATTATTGAAAAAAAATTTAAATGCATTTATCTACTTGGTGAAACCAGAGCATTGCCTCTAACTGGCTTCTCAGGAATTTAAGGGTTGGAATTTCAGGATATAACAGGCCATTGTAAATTGGGGATTTAGGAGTAGACCTGCTATCATATTCCAGCTAATGCTCCGAATTGTTAATTTTTCAAAAGGTCTATTTCCCCAGTTAATGTTTTCTTGTCCTTTTGCTTACCTTTTGCTTGTAGCAGTAAGATGGCTTGTTGTTATTTTCCAGGTTGCCGGGATTAACGCTCATTTTCTGGTTAATCAAAATCTTTTAAATAAAAACACTCCAAGTTCAGAGCATTATTGTACTCATTACCATTTCTGTAGTATCTTTGCCGCTCAGCTATTATGCACGGCTGCAGTCATTTTAACACAGCCCTTTTATTCTGTTTGTCTTTATTGAAGACTTGTGCTCATTATGGGATTGTCTCCTGACAGCCCAGAATACTCCCCCAGACTCTCCTCCTGAACTGTGTGAAATCTATTTTGCATTTGCAAGTGTCTGGGCCTTACAGGATCAGGTAAGTGACTGAATTCAAAGATAATTAAAAAAATTTTTTTGGTATGCCCTCTTAACATAAAACCCTTTTGACTTGTTCTTCAAATCTCCTCCACACTTTTGTTTTTTTGGTTCCAAAGTTTTATGGGGGTAGGACTGGCTTAATTTTGGGGTAAAGCAGAAGTGTTAAAAATAATTCTATTTAAAGTGAGTTAATAGTACTTAAATTTTATCTTAAAAATGTAATAAAATGTGTGTGTGTGTGATATTTATCACTTGCTTTTGAAGGTGCTCGCCTAGTGGGTGTGCCTTTTTCCTCATATATTGACAGGCAGCTTTCATTTGGCAAGCACTCACTGTTGGCCAAATGGAGTTCAGATTCCTCTCATCCCTGTCCTTTTCCTGCCTGACAAAGCACCTCTATATCCTACTTTAATAGGAGATAGCTGTCCCTCAGGACATTTTTGGGTGGGAGGATTCATTCTGACAAGCTTGCAACCGACTCCAGTTTCAGCGATTGAGAAGCAGCTTAAACTACACAGGAAAGCCATTTCATGCTCAGATTATTCTTAGCAAGATGCTACGTCCTCTTTTGAAGAAAGATGGATTTAGAGTATTTTAATGGGTTCTCTAATAGCAAATAGCTCTATATTTACACACCCAATAAATCTGCGGTAGAATCAATGTGGGACAGGCCACCTGCCCCTGAATTTGGATCCACGCCTCTCTCTGACAAAGCAGGGGCTCCTACATAGACACTTTCTGGGTCTAATTGTACCTGAACCTGAAGGCTACGCCCTTGCATGCTTACTGGTGCTCTCCCCTCCTTGGCTGTCTTTCAGACAATAGCTCCCATCTCTGTGAGGTGTTTCAGATGTGGCCTACCTTAAAGACGGGAGGGGTGTCAGTACTGGACACATTGCTAGGAGAGAGTGAGTGGTCGCTTGGCCCATATATTGGCCATTTCTAAACTCTCCCTCTTTTTTCATTTTTGTCCTCTACCCCTGACTCCTTTGCTTACCCCCAGGCCTCCTTGGCTTCAACTTCTGCTCCACCTCACAGCCCACCACAGGACTATACGTCCATTGTAATGCTCAAAATCCAGGAAAACTAATGGGTCTTTTTTCTATCTCCCTACCATAGAAGTAGTACTGTAACACCCATTTCATACCTTACACTCCATCTTAGATGTCTCTTCACAGGACATTTTGAAATTCTGTGGGATCCAAACTCAACAAGCATCTATTAACATCTCCTTTGTGCCAGTGGGGAGCCCTGGTGGTGTAGTGTTTGAGAGCTACAGCTATGGCTGCTAACCAAAAGGTTTGCAGCTCAAATCCACCAGCTGCTCCTTGGAAACCCTATGGGGCAGTTCTACTCTGTCCAGTACGGTCACTATGAGTCAGAATTGACTCAATAGCAATGGGTTTGATGGTTTTGGTATACTATTGAAGGGGCCCTGGTGGCAGAATGTTTAATATTTCAGGCCGCTAACCAAAACACCAGCAGTTCAAATCCACCAGCCACTCCTTGGAAACCCTATGGGGCAGTTCTACTCTGTCCTATAGGATCACTTCAGTCAGAATCGTCTTGACGGCAATGGGTTTGTTGTTGTTGTTTTAGCCTATTGAAATTCCTGGAAGTATTTCTGAACCCCAGACATGGTGCCCAATTGCCACTCACTTTCCAGGAATCATCACATTTTTAAGGCTTTGAATATTACTCTCAGCTCCTCTGCTATCAAGGCATGTGCTTCCCCTACCCTTTTACTTTTAATAAACGTAATTGAATCAGACCTGGGCAGGAGCATCTGGCCTTGGGTTGCCATGTGGAGTTTTTTTGGTCTGGAGGGCACATTTCTTGTTCTAGGGTCAATGAAATAATCAAAACCTAGTCCCTGGGGAGGGAATTTTATGGTTCTCATTTATTTGATCCACAATCTACTAAACTCCACGCCATAGTCAATCAGCTGCAAAATAGAGAAGGAAAGCACAGCTAGTTTGCCCGAGAAAGGGTAAAATCCATCGGCTCCTGGGCTGGCAAAGTTAGAAATAGATTGATTAAACCTAAGCTGGGGGCCCATAGGGCTTCAGTGAAAGTGGCCGGTAGTTGGGAACTCACTCATTTATTTTGCTCACAAACAGAAACTGCCTTTTGAAAGGATGAGATGAGTCCCTGTTAACTGGGTTTCCAACCCAGGCAATGGTCTAGATTGACAGGCTCAGATTGTCAGAAAAGAACAGTGGGAGGGTAATGAAGGGACAGCACTTTAGAAGCAATGGGCTGAGGCTCGCAGAGAAAAGCTTATGTTCACAGGTGCCCAGTACTGCCCTGCGGCCACCCAGGGCCATCTCCTCTGTGACCCACCCATCTCAGCCCTCACATCACGGGGCTGGCCCATCCATTGATCTCTAATGCCTGCCTTGGTTAATGTAATTGGAATGTCGAAGAATAAAATGTGGCTAGTTATGCGTTATTCTCCCTCTCATAAAACTCACCCTTGGACAGAGGGAATCAGCCTTTGATGAGGGCTGTCTCTGGGCTTCCAGGGAGCACTTATTTCTACATTTTCTCCAGGAGATATTTGAAGCATTGGAGACTCCAAGTTGAGCATGAATTTAAATGAATGGTATCCAGGCTAGCAGGTTCTTGGGACAATTTTGTGGTCAGGGGCTCTAAGAATTTTTGCTAGCTCATAGAGATAGTCACCACCTGCGGGATTCTTACATACTTACTCTCCCTCCCGCGCCCACCGCTTGCACAGTGATGCGGCAGGGAGAGAGAGGCCCTTTTTCCAGGGCACGGGTGGGGACAAAACATTTCAAAGCCATTAGGCATACCTCTGTCTGCACTTTAACTCTGGTCCATAGCTTTTGGGGGGCAGGAGCTGTGTTCACTTACTAACTCAGGGCCTGGCACATAGTTGTTGTTAAAAGCTGCTGAGTCACCCCCTACTCATAGAGAACCCATGCACAATGGAATAAAACACTGTCCATCCTGTTCCATCCCCATGATCACCTGCAGATCTGATGGTTGTGATCCATAGCGTTTTCATG
The DNA here is from genome assembly GCF_030014295.1 of Loxodonta africana. Classification (NCBI taxonomy): domain Eukaryota; kingdom Metazoa; phylum Chordata; class Mammalia; order Proboscidea; family Elephantidae; genus Loxodonta; species Loxodonta africana. Next base: position 73,125,964 of record NC_087347.1, read on the forward strand.
GGCTGATTTTCAGAAGCGGATCGCCAGGCTTCACTGACTGGGAATCGAATCCGAGTCTCCCCCATGGAAGATAAGAATTGTACCACTGAACCACTGCTGCCCATCCCCACACCTGTGTAGTCCTGGGCAAGTCATTTAATCCCAATAAACCTACAAAAAGTAAAATGTTATCACTTGCTTATAATGGCGGCCTTTGGGAGTGTTTACCTAACGTATCCCCAATTCTCGAAGATCTACTTTCCGTACAGGGCTCCTGAGTAGCAGTCACAGACGGCCCCGGGCTTGGAAGAGCCTACTCTTGTCATTGGCAAAAATCAAGCCTCCAGGAATTGACAGAATACCACTTGAGATATTTTAACAAACAAATGCTACACTGGAAACACTCACTCATTTATCACAAGAATTTTAGAAGAGAGCTACCTGGTCAAATGACTGGAGGAGATTCATATCTGCACTCATTCCAAAGAAAGATAATCCAACAGAATGTGGAAATTATTGAACAATATCATTAAGTATCACATACAAGTAAAATTTTGCTGACGATACTTAAAAACCAGTTGTAGCAGTACATCATCAGGGAACTGGCAGAAACTCAAGCCGGATTCAGAAGAGGATGTGGAATGAGGGATATCATTGCTGATGTCAGATGGATCTTGGCTGAAAGCAGAGAATACCAGAAAGATGTTTACTTGTGTTTTATTGACTATGCAAAGGCATTTGTCTGTGTGGATCATAACAAATTATGGATACGTTGTGGAGAATGGAAATTCCAGAACACTTACTTGTGCTCTTGCAGAACCTGTACATAGACGAAGAGGCAGTAGTTTGAAAAGAACAAGGGGATACTGAGTGGTTTAAAATCAGGAAAGGTGTGCACTGGGGTAGTATCCTTTCACCATACTTATTCAATCTGTATGCTAAGCAAATAATAGGAGAAGCCAGGCCATATGAAGAAGAACAAGGCATCAGGATTGGAGGAAAACTCATTAACAACCTGTGATATGGAGATAACACCACCTTGCTTGCTGAAAGTGAAGAGGACTTGAAACACTTACTGAAGAATATCAAAGACTGTAGCCTTCAATATGGATAACATAAAGAAAATAAAAAATCCTCACAACTGAACCAATAAGCAACATCATGATAAATGGAGAAAAGATTGAAGTTGTCAAGGATTTCATTTTACTTGGATCTACAATCAATGCCCGTGGAAACAGCAGTCAAGAATCAAATGGTGTGTTGCATTGGGCAAGTCTGCTGCAAAAGATCTCTTTAAAATGTTAAAAAGCAAGGATGTTACTTTAAGGACTAAGGCGTGACTGACCCAAGCCATGGTTTTTTTCAGTTGTCTCATATGCATGCGAAAGCTAGACAATGGGTAAGGAAAACTGAAGAAGAATTGATGCCTTTGAATTATGGTGTTGGCGAAGGATATTGAATATACCATGGACTACCAGCAGAAAGAACAAGTCTGTCTTGGGAGAAGTATAGCCAGAAGGCTGTATAGAAGAGAGTGTGGTGAGACTTCATCTCAACATACTTGGGAAATGTTATCAGGAGGGACCAGTCCCTGGAGCAGGACGTCATGCTTGGTAAAACTAGAGGGTGAGTGAAAAAGAGGAACATCCTCGATGAGATGGATCGACACAGTGGCTGCAACCATGGGCTTCAACGTAGCAACAATTGTGTGGATGGCGTAGGACCAAGCAGTGTTTTGTTCTGTTGTACATAGGGTCTCTTTGAGTAGGAACCAACTCTAGGGCACCTAACAACAACAACACTTGGACAACTATGGTGTTACCATCTTGAAATTCTTTACAATTGTTGAACAAGGGGTCTTGCATTTTTATCTTCCCGTGGGCCTCACATTATGTGGCTGGCCCTGCCCCATGCACAGGGATATCCCGTTTGTGACTGAGCCCTCAAGAACAAATCTGGACTGAACCCACATTTCCTGCTCTTGAGTCAGTGAATTCCTCTTTTTTGCTCAAGGTTGTCTGGATGGTTGCTGTAACTCCCAACCAAACCTCCAGCCTGCAGCTTGGTTAATGTCATTGAAACATCAAAGAATCATGTGTGGTTAGTCATTTTATTCTCCTCCTGTGGCATGTTGAACTGAGATGGTCATCTGGCCCAAGCTGGATCCATCAGAAGCTAGCTAACAGGAATTTGGGACTGGGACAGAGAGACTCTGGATAATCTTTGTAACTACCTGAAGAGGGACAGTGAGGAATCTTAGGGGTTGTAGGGCAGCCATCTTCTACCATGTTCTAGTCCAGCTGCTTTTGAAGTGATTCTGACTTATGGGAACCCCAAGTGTGTCAGAATAGAACTGGGCCCCGTAGGGTTTTCTATGGTTGATTTTTCAGAAGTAGAGTGCCAGTCCTTTCTTCTGAGGTGCTTCTAGGTGGACTTGAACCTCCAACCTTCGATTAGCAGCCAAGCCCATTAACTGTTTGGACCACCGAGGGACTCCTCAAAGAAAGCTGTACTACAAGTTGAGAAAAAGTGGCAAGCAAACTAAGAGAGAGAAGCCGAGATGAGAGACTGTGGCCGCAGTGAGAGATGCAGAGCAGACTACTTGGTTCCTGATGACTCTGCAGTTTCACTTCCAGCTCCCCTTGGAATGGAGCTGAATTTTCTGTCTTTGAGTTGTGTGCAATCCTCACCTTCAGACAGTTTGAATGAGTTTCTGTAACTCAGTCAAACCATCTTCAACACACTGATTCACTCCCTTAATGGTTGCTGTGAAGAGCAAATGAAATGAGCACTTTGTAAACTTAAAAGCTATCTATGGCTGCTAACAAAGAGGTGGGCAGTTTGAACCCATCCAGTGGGTCCATGGAGAAAGACCTGGCGATTTGCTCCCGTAAAGATTACAGCCTAGAAAACCCTATGGAACAGTTGTACTCTGTCACATGGGGTTGATTTGAGTTGAAACCAAGTCAATAGCACCCAACAACAACAACACGGTCTGGGCATTCCATTGGTTATCTAACAAACTATGCTAGAAAATAACTATGGACTGGTAAAGTTTTGGTGTTCATTTCAAAATTGCATTTTTCAGATACCATCATTCATTTTTTAATTTTTCTGGAATGGACTCATATCACATAGCAACTGTCCAAAAGTCGTGTGTTTAAAGTCATATAAATGTTCATAGGGAAAATGTCACATTAATCATATAATTTGGACTAATGTGAATATTTTTATAGGGTTATTAACATTTCAAAGATGTTAGAGCTGTTTTGAAATTTAAAATAAGATTTATGGATTTGAAGAACAGGTGAAAAAACATTAATCTCATTTCTTCTGATTTGAAACCAAGAAGGTTGGAACAATTGAAAACATAAAGAGGTTATGGTGGAATAGAAAAAGTGATTCGAAAGAAAAGGAATAGAAGGTAATATCGACAAACTTTGAAAAATGTATGACTGACAAAATGGAAAAGCTTGGATTGGTCAAGTCAATGGGATATGAACGAAAGTGAGAAAGACTCAAGAAACAGGTATGTAGTTGTGGTATGTAGATTCTTGGGTACTTTATTTCTGGTCATTCTTGCTTTAATTCATTCATTCAATGTGCTCCATGCTCTTTTCAGTTGCTGAGGTTGTGGTGGGAACAAAATAAAGTATATGTCTTCATGGAGTTTACTTTCTAGTGAGATTAGAGGAAGGTTGAAGTATCAGGAACTAATAGACCCAAAGGAGGGGAAGGAGAATGGGAGGGTCTTAGTTTCCTAGTGCTGCTGTAACAAAATACAAGTGGGTGGCTTTGAAGAACAGAAATTAATTTTTTCACCATTCTGAAGGTTCAAAGTCCAAATCAAGGTCTCAGCTATATTGATTCCTTACTTACAGTCCCTGGCGTTCCTTGGTTCTTTGGCTTGTAGGCAATCCTCATGTGGCATCTGTCTTTGCTGGTATGTGTGTGTCACTGTGTCTAATCTGCTTTTTTTTAATAACTCAGAAGTGATTATACTTAGAACCCACTCTACTTGAGTATGTTTTAATTAACATAACAAGAAAACGGCAATTCCAAACAAGATTACATCCACAGGTATAGGGGGTATGTTTCCAACACATATTTTGGGTGGAGGGGGGGATACGAGTCAACCTACAACAGAAGAGAATAGTTCTTTCATAAGCACCCCATTTCATTGAGAGTGTCTCCACTGTTCAGGGGGCCAACCACATGCTAAGCACATGCTAAGTGCTTTCCCTTCCTTATCTCATTTAATCCTTACAGCACTCTCTGAGGCAGAGAGGAGTTCAACTGCCCACAGAGGCCACGCAGGCCACGGAAAGGTGCGTGGGGGTCTTGGCAAACCAGGGAGCACATAAATGCTTCTACAGGGGCATCAGCTGCTCAGCTCTCTAGCAAGTTCTTGCTAGGTGGGAGTGGGGGTTCGCCAATGCCAGAGTTTTGTTCATCCAGAGAAGCCTCAATCTATTCTTTTTATTTGAAATCTTTTTCTTATTTGAAAAAATTTTTTTAATGTTGGATCAATTTTAGAAGCTAGTATGTGGCATTTGTGAGATGACATATGTACAAGTTTATTCACCTTGGGGTTGTTTGTAATAGTGAGAGGTCGGAAGCAACCTAAATGTCCATCAATGGTGGACTGATTCAATAAATTATGGTCCCTCTTAAGTGAACTACTCTACAGCCTCGGAAAACAGCTCCTTATGTGCCAATAGGAAACAAGCTTTGTAACATCTGGCTACCAAGCTTCATGACATATTGTTAAGTGAAAAAAGCAGTGTGTGTTATGCTACTGTTTGTGTAAAGGTGAGAGAAGAATATACGTACATACACACACATCTATGCATATGTATGCATTTCTTCACATACAAATAGAATATTTTTGAAAGCATATATATGTGGTATTTCTGACTTATACTGCAAGGCTGGGCTGTTGTCAGCTCTTCCATGTGCCCTGACATCCTCTGTATCAGTCCAGGTTCCAGCAGGGATCAGAATCCCACTCAAAAGTTCAACAGAAGAAACTTTAATGAAGAAACTATTTACAGAGTTGTGGGAGGAGATAGGAGCCCTGATGGCACAGTGGTTAAGAGCTCGGCTGCTAACCTAAAAATTGGCAGTTCAAATCTACCAGCCACTCATTGGAAACCCTACGGGGTCACTATGAGTCGGAATTGACTGACGGCAATGGGTTTGGTTTGGGTGGGTGTAAGGAAACCATTAAGGGATGCTGAGGTATCTGGGTGGTACAAACCATCAACACGCTAGGTAGCTAACAGAAAGGTTGGAGGTTTGGTTCTAGTCCGCTCAGAGGCACCTCAGAAGAAAGGCCTGGCGGTTCTTCAGTCTTTGGAAACCTTATGGAGCGCAGTTCTACTCTGACACACGTGAGTCGCCATGAGTCAGAGTTGACTCAACGGCAACTGTTTTTGTAAAAATTTTTTTACTAGAGGCACCTGGAGAGAACCAACAGGGAGAAGAAGGCTTTATGAATCCTAGACCTGAAGGGGCAAAGGGAGGGAATAGTGTTACTTGAGTTCAAGCCGTGGAAAGGCCTCCTTCCCTTTCTGCAGGGGCTATCGTCATGGAGGGATCCTACCCTTACCCAAAGCCTGATGTGGAAGCGAGGAGGGAGTGGGGAACTAATACTCGAGTCTCTCTCTCGTCTTGCCCTTTGCTATTCTGCCCGTGTCTTCCGTTGGCCAAACCCAAACAGGAGCCAAATAGCAAGGGGGCCTCATTAAATCAGCCTGCAAAGGCAGCATCCTGGGGCGAGGGCAGCAGGGCAGAAAGGGATCCAGAGTCAGGATGGCAAATGGAGAACAAACATCAGTGACCTCACGGGGGATCATCACTTTACCCAGAAAATGTTCTGGACCTGTTCTATGGGGTGGGGGTTGGGAGGAACCCTAGTCGTTGTCCTGCTTTTTTAATACCTAGTATTGGTGGCCATTTCCACTGAGCAGTTTTTCTATCACCTGTTCTTTTGAATAATCGACCTACCTTCTACTTTCTAAAATTTTAATTTTTTTTTTTTTTTTACATTTCAAAATTTGAATTAATAATAATAATAAAAAAACCCTTCAAGGTTGACAAGGACTGGGATTGACAGTACTATGGCTTTTAGAAATCCCTGTTGTCCATTTAAATTTTAATGTTTCTATCATTTGTTCCTCAGTGTAAATTAACAGCCATGGCCGTGTGTTGGGTTTCTTTTCTGAAGTCAAGACTTTAAATTTAATTCAATAGCCGAGATTTACGGCGCTTCTATATTTCTCACGGCAGAATCAATAATGTGACTGAAGTGAAGAAGATAAAAATTTATGGTATCTTGCAATTTAATGGTTGAAAAGATGCAATTGGAGAGATCATAAATTGTGAAGGAGTTTATGCTTCATTGCGTCTGATTCAGTGCTCGCTGTTAGGACTTGATTTGTGGCTATTCACAAGGTGTGATTAATGATGTGATCGATGCTTGCTTCAGTGCAGTAAAGCAGTTGTAATGCTCTTCATTAGAATAAATAAAATAAATTGACTGAAGCTTTATAAAAACTGTGTAACATTTAAAATCTAAAATGTCATTTTTTTTTCCTGGTTACAATTTAGGTTTCTTCAGGCAGTTTCCACCTACATCTCATCACTCATTGTCATTCTTTTTGGGTATTATAGAAATCCATGTGGGTTTGGGTAAGCTTTATGCAAAGCTCACTGAAGAGAAAAAAAAAAAAAAGAGTTGAAAAGGACTGGCAGAGCAGGGACATTGTGGTGGCTATGTTTTGCGTCCTGCCTGTGTGCGTTTATCCTTCTTAAACACATGGAGTTTAAAGAAATCAAGGCAGAAAGTGACACTTCTATGCACAGATTGGCCAAAAAACAATAGAAGTGGATAGTTTTCCTTTTTTAAGTGTGGTGGCTACGCAAGCATCACCGTTTTTAAGAACCTGAATGGGCACACACTCAACCTTTTGGCAACATTTCTTTAATGCTGAGATTTTTGCTCGACATGCTTCTATTGTCAGTTCATGCTGTGATTCAAAAAAAAAAAAAAGTGAGCAAACAGGGAAAGGGCATGGTGCCCTTGCTGCCTTTGGAAAGAATGAAGTTAGTCTAGGTAGTGCCTCGAGGGCCTTGGTGAGTCGCTTGGGCTGAAGAAAGTTGCCTTCACACTGCACAGAAATGCTTTCCAATTTGGGGACCTACTCATCACAATTGTAAACCGGCTGCCTTGGTTTCAATAGTCAATTCCTGGCATGTACTAATTCAATGAAAGAAAACTTTCGGCATGTCCTGGAGGGAGGTGCATGTCTCCAAAAGACATGTTTGCTGTGTTCATGACATGTGTTTATTTCATCTTTTTTATTTCCCAAATGCCAGAAATCATACGTGACATGGTTAATCTTACAGACTCAGACTGCTTGTAACTGACTTATGGGTGCTTTGCTCCCAACAGTATTTGCAATCACAGATTTACGCCAGCTCCTGGAGCTGGCAAGCTTTTGTAGTGTGTTTCCAAGACTCAAACGAATTCCATTAGGATGAATCTGGAAATGCTTGATGTGGTGGCAGGTTCTGTTTTCCTTTTAAGTCAAGGCCTTAAAAGGAGAAGAGCCATGGGGGTAAGCCTTCTTGTTTTTCCTGTTACCGTGGGATTCTGCAAGAGTGTAGGGGCAGGGGAAAAGGCCTCATACATGGTAGTTCTCCACTTTAAGGCATTAATTCAACTGGCTTTCCAGATTTTCCTAGTTTCCCTCAATAGATTCCTAACTCATCCTTTGTCTTCAAAATGATTAAGCATAAAAGAGACTTAACTTCCAAAAATAGTTGCAAATTATTTGCCCTTGGCAATCCTCAATTGAGTGAATTTCCTTTTGAGTTGGCATCAAGATATTAAACAGGAAAGGAAGCTGCATTCAAATTTCCCAGAGGTTCATAGTATGTGTATTTTGGGGGCACTTCCTGAGTTACTTGAAATGTAAGAGCTGGAGAATACAAAGAGTGCATTGATTAAAAATGGCAAAATGAGGGAGGGAGTAGGAAGAATGAACAGATTTTGGATGAAATAGAATTGTTCACCTCTATGTGTGGGCTAGATAGGTGGGCTAACAAGCACAAGGGTTCAGTAGGGAATAAAGACTGCGGTATCCCACTGAAGCTGTTCCCTAAAGTTGGGAGATGAAGCAAACCTAAGTCCCAGGAGGGTAGGGTCGTGTCTGTCATGTTCACCAGCAGGCACCCAGTGTCTAGAATAATCCCTGGCACATACAGCAAGCAATAAATATTTGTTCAATGAATGAGTGACTGCATGCATTTCTCTAAAGACTGCAGGCAGACTAAGTAACTAAGAAAATGTTAAAGGCCATCACTGAAAGCTGTAAAAATAAAGGAACCCGTTAGGATAAAGAAAATCTGAGGAAAATAGTAGGGGGAAAAAAACACCAGCAGAAATTTAAATATGTTGTTTATATAGGTTTAGGGATGTGGGTCTCAATGAGCCATTGTGCTTGTTTGGCTGCTGTCTTAGTCTGGGTTCTCTAGAGGAGCAACACCAGTGCAACCTCTGTGTGTGTGTGTGTGTGTGTGTATGCATGTATTTACTTCAAGGAAATGGCTCATGCAATTGTGGGGGGTGGCAAGTCCCAAATCCTTGGGTCCAGTGGTAGGCTAGAGACCTCTGCTGGCTCAGAGGGTTGCAGGGGCTGGCAAATCCAACATCTGCAGATCAGATGGCAGGATGGAGATTTCTAAATTTTTTTTTTTTATGTCCCGACAACTGGAGCTCAGGCAGCGAGAAGAGTGCAGGGTTGGAAGAGAGAGCGAGTTTTGCCAGAACATCCATTCATATGCTGGAGGTAGGCCATACCCCTAAGGAAACTCCCCTTTCAACTCACATGAGACCACGAAATGAGAGGTGATTACATTGCATTACATTATGGAAGAACACCTAGTCCAGTGTCTGCCAAACCACTGAGAATCATAGCCTAGCCAAGTTGACACCCAATATTAACCATCACGGCTGCTTATGGCTTTCAATATACTTTAGCACTTTGGGGTAAAAACATTAGAATGAGAATTCCCAACCTTTTTTCGGAAAGGAAGGGAAGAGTGGGTATTGGCAGGGAAATTCTAGTTCAAGTGTGTTGAGAAACTGATGGGAACTTTTCCATCAAACCTTGAGGGTAATTGAACCTCTCTGGCCCTGTTTTCTTATCTGTAGTATTGGGGATGGCAGGAAAGACATTTCCTTGGGTCTCTTCCAAGTCTCTTTATCGCTATGCCTCTTAAGCTTCCTCCCGCTTCTTGGATCCCGAGTCCGACCCCACTACACAAAGATATATGTTTTTTCTCTCTAAGGATTTCCTTTGACTTTCCAAAGCACTGCTGAAATTTGACAATTCTCTAACCTATACCCTGGTGGTGTGGTGGTTAAATGCTACGGCTGCTAACCAAAAGGTCAGCAGTTCAAATCCACCAGGCGCTCCTTGGAAACTCTATGGGGCAGTTCTACTCTGTCCTACAGGGTCGCTATGAGTCAGAATTGTCTCGAGGGCAATGGGTTTTTAACCTATACCTAATGCATAATAAAATTGGCTGGAGACATATGGATTTACAATGAGAGAACAAAACAAAAGTTTAAACCCAATATTAGTTGGAACTGCACCTGGAGTGCACCAGCCATGGACTTCTATGACGAGGCCCCACCCGCCACCCTTGTTCCTTGGCACCCCTTTGTCCCCTTCATCCCGTGCACCCTGACCTGCCACCATAGTGAGGGCCTTTCTCCACACCCTTGTATCCAAGGGTAAGCCCTTGCTTTGCTTTCTGGACCCAGCCAAGTGGAGGAGGAAAAGGTAAAACCAAACCAAACAGCCCTGCTACAACTCCGCCCAAACCAAAAACAAACTTTCAACACAGGGTAGTTTAATTATCTCTTGCTCCAAATATCTCCATTTCGGAATAGGATTTTGGCTCTACATTTGCATAGCCCATTGAAATGTTTCATTTCGTTTTTGCTTTATTTGCTCCCTTCAAATAAATGCCTTCTGGCCCCCAGTTTAAGCCTCTGTCTTCAACAATAGAAAGAACCACCAAAACTTTGTTCACATTTGAAATGTCAGAGATTGCAGAATCAGCATTTGAGCTGCAGCCGTTTCACCAGCCCACCCCAATCACGTAGCTCTTAGTAGGGTAGACAGTGGGGCTGCAGAAGGGCTATCTTGCTTTTCCAGAGAAAATTCCAGGAGTCTAGCCGTTTCTCACTTAGGAAAATCAGGTCTTTGGCAGGTAGGTTTCATGAGAAGTAATGACTTTGAAGTTTCTACCATGGTTTTGTAAAGAAGAGAAGAAGAGAAATATGCATAGCTTGTGGCTAAACTTTTCCCCTGGTCTCCATTCTATGTTGCTTCTAGTTTAGATGCATGAAAAAAATAAAAATAAAAACAATATCTAGATGGCTGATGTGTATCTCTATCCAGAAAAAAAAAAAATTAGCTGCACTACTTCTTTGCTGGACTTTTACCCTTTCTGCCATGTTTTGGCACTGGTAAGGTCAGAAAGTGTGATATTAACCTGCCAAAGTAGCCAAGGAAAAAAGATTGTTATGGTCTCTGAAAATAGAAAGTGCTACATAAATGCTTAATAATAAAAAATCTCAGTCACCAGATCATCTCCATTTTCCTTCTCTCTCTCCATTGAATTCTTTTAAAAATAATGTTTTATTGTGTTTTCGGTGAAGGTTTACATAGCAGTTTAGGATCCCGTTGAAAACAATTTCTACACCGGTTGTCCAGTGACATTGGTTACATTCTTCACTATGCATAAACATTCTCATTATTTCTGTTCTGGTTGCTCTGTTTCCATTAATCTAGTTTCCCTGCCCCCTTACATTCTCATCTTTGTTTTAAAGTAATTGTTGACAGTTTGGTCTCTTATAGGTGATTTTTTAAGGGAGCACAGTGCTTACAGGTGATATTCATTATTTTGTAAGCCAATCTGTTATTTAGCTACAAGATGAGCTCAGGGGCTAGCTTTGATTCAAGGTTTGAAGGGTATATCATCAGGGCAATAGTCTCAGGGAGCCCTCCAGTCTCAAGCAGTCCAGTAAGTCTTTTTTTTTTTTAAGGAATTTGAAGTTCTGTTCCACATTTTTAATCAAGGCCTATCAGGGTCCAACTATTGTGGCCCTGATTAGAGTCGTCGGCAGTGGTAGCCAGTTGCCATCTAGTCCTTTTGGTCTCAGGAAAGATAAGGCCATCTCTCCATTGAATTTTGCTTATAATTTTGCAAGTATATGTACATATATATTTGCTTATAGAATGTCATGAAATAAAAAGTTTGCAAAGCACTTTACGAAATACTTCCCCTTATGTGTTCTCATTTGGACCTCATAACAACTGGTGATCAACATTGGTTTATTAGAGCCATTTTACGGATGAGAAGACTGGCTTGCCTCTGGTCACCCAGCTAGGCTGTTGCTATCTTAGGACCCAACCCAGGCTCTCCAGGTCCTTCACTCAAGTTTACTACCTGGCACAAATACAGCACTCAGCCTTGAAAACTGCCATCCGATTCGGTGTAAATCCTTTCTGTGGTATCACAGAACAGAAATTCAGTCTGCTACCTTTTATAAATCAAAGGGATTCTTTAAAACACAGCTTTCCCAGAAGGTTTGAGCTAGTTCTCGCACAAACAGCTGTTTTATCAAGTGCTTTCTGAAAGCACGTGTCAGTTCCTCTGAGACCTGAGGTGATAGTTCACAGCGATTGCTGTCCTGCTTCCTTATAAAGTTGTCATCATGTGGGGGCAGGTCTGGAAGGAAGAAAAGGTCTCCACCATTCAAAAATTCACAAACCAGTCCTACTTTTTGTTGTTCGAGCTTGCCAAATCTCTAACCTGCTACAATGCTCAAAAATTCTTTAGGTCAGCATGAGAGGTTGTCTACTTTCTAAGGGTGATGTACCTTCCCTTTAACCAATTCGTGCTTGTTTTTTTGACTTCTACAATAGAAACTTTCTTCCTAATTCTCTTCTTGTTCCATTTATTTTAGAAATGAAATTGCAAGTTCATTTTAACACCCTTTACTACCTCTATTTCAGTGGCCTCATTTTATGAGGCAAACCCCTATATGTTATATGATAAAATAACATCCAGGTCAGGCTGAGAACAGTCACCGAGAATTCCTCCTTGTCCTGCTTTTTCTAAGTGGCCAGCTGATGTTGGGGGCAAAGGCCCACGGGAAACCAGCCTCAGAGAGGCTGCATACAGGTCAGGCGTGTAGGGCTGCTCTCATTAAGGCTTCACGGTAGCTGCTGAATGGCTGGAGGCCTTCTCAGGAAGCTGCTTAGAAGATTGCCGAGGAACTCCTGCTGTTACACTTAGGAGTTTCTTTCCTTTTTCTCCAAGTTATCTCCTTATTAGAGAATCCTGCAAAACCGGGAGGAAGGAGAGGCGAATTTTCTGCCTAGCTTACAGTCCTTCTGTCTCTCATTAAGGCCTCTTTCTCGGTGTATTCTGTGATGTGAACTTGTGAACTCAGTACTGCGTACTTAGCCACCATTGCAAAACCAGCACTTAGAGATACCAAGTACCCAACAGCAACCCAGCGGCTCTCCGGAGGCAGGAACAAAAAGCACAGCCCCGTCGTACTCTCCATCTACTTGTCACTTTTTGCTGCTCATAGTTGATGGCATTTCGAGGAATAGGAATTGGACTAGGGGATGCATTCTTACCCATCCTTGAGCTCTATGCATCATGCGTGAGGAAGCACTTTTTGGTTTCTGAAATGAATTCTGAGCACTTAGTAACAGGGAACTGGGTTTTACAAATCAGTTATACTTTGAGCCACTATGGAAATCCTCGGGATTACCAGTGTTGAACGCAGTCAATATGGGGCAATCGAGAATAAAAGGAAAGATTCCAGCTTAGGACAGTTCTGAGGAGCTAACTACTGGGATGGTGGAAATGGTTGAGGCTGGGGCTGTTCAGTGGGTGGGGATAGAAGGTGGAAAACATGTCATTCCAGATCTGTTGTACACTCTGGCTCATGTGACATGGTCCTGGACACGTCCTTCTGTACCATTTCTGTCTTCCTGGTGCAGTCTGCCTGATGAATCTTGAACTATTATGATCATGAGACTATTGCAGATGACCCTTAAGAATAGGGTAGGGGCCATCAAACTGCAGCAGGCCAAATTCAGCTCACTGCCTGTTTTTGTTTAAGAAAAAAAAAGTTTTATTGGAACACAGGCTCATTCATTTAGGTATTGTCTGTCTATGCCTGCTTCCCCACTACAATGGCAGTGTAGGTGGTCCTTTACAGAAAAGGTTTGCCAGGGGGCTGGAGAAGGACAAAGTGTGCTTAGTGGATTTAGAATCAAGAGATGGAGGGTTACATATACTGTGGCTTTGGAACAAATTACTCCAAAATTTAGTGGCATAAAACAACCATTTCTTACGCTCATGGATTCTGTGGATCAGGACAACGCACACCCAGCATGTTCTGTCTCTGCTTCGTGATGTGTGGGGTCTCAGCTGCAAGACTCAAATGGCTATGGGCTGGAAAGGCTGGGGCTCCTCAGGCATCTCTCTCTCTTTGGTCTTTCTGTGTGATCTTTCCAGCATTTTTACGCGTTGGCTCAGGGCGTGTGTGTGTGTGTCTCTCTCTCTCACACACACACACACACACACACACACACAGAGACATGCCCATGTGCAGAGGTTGGGACAATCCCAGCTGAGGCGGAACAAGTCTGGTTTGGTTTTTACTAATCCGTCAGTATTCATGGGGATTCTATAGTGCATAACCACCTCGAAAAAGGATTGCAAAATTCGCCACATGGGGTAAGACCCTGACCCAGAGGATTCTTGCCTATTTACTCATCACTATCTGCCCTTCATTCATTACCCACAGTGACTTTCCTATTCTGAATATCATCCACCTGGAGGCTCTACCTGCAGGCACCCTGCCCTTATAGTCTAGGCGATACACCAACCAACCAATCGCCTGTTTGCCACTGAGTTGACTCTGACTCATGGTGACCCCCTGTGTGTTAGAGTAGCACTGTGAAACCCTGAGTTTTCAATGGCTGATTTTTTGAAAGTAGAGCTCCAGGCCTTTCTTCTAAGGCACTCTAGGTGGACTTGAATCTCCAACTTTCTGGTTAAAGTCGAGGGCCCTTAACTTTGCACTACCCATGGACTCTGGCTTCCTCCTGCCTTTCACGTCATCGTGTTCCCTTGGGTGGACTTTCCCTGTAGACTTGACTGAGCTCCTCAGTAGACCCCCAAACCCATGGTGTTCTTTCTCAGCTGGGTCCTCCTTCTCAGTGCCCTCTGCCCTTCTCTGGATTGATCTTTGTCCAGTCATATCTTTTAAGGCCATGTTCATGTTTTGTCTCTTCTAGGAGTCCTCTCCTCCATCCTGCCCCAAATGAACCCTCCTTTCTTGCCTGCAGCATGAATATGGTACTTAGCAAATGCCACCTTGTTCAGGATTAGGAACCCTGGCTCATGCTTGTTGGTATTTCTCTCACATTTACTCAACACTAAGTAAACATTCGTTGATGCTGATCTGCATAGTACATTTTTTCCCCTTAAATTTCAGGATGAGCCTGATGTGAGTAAACATATAAACTCTGTCAGTTCACATTAAAATTCACCTAAGTTTATCTGATATTACTGAGAAATAAAGTTGAGAGGCACGCTGCCTCATTCATCTGAAAACTGTAGATTCTGATCGGAAGCAAATGCAAGGTAATTTTATATTTCATAAGCAAGAGACCAAACCTTTACTTTTAAACTGTGTGAACAGACTCCTTGGTCAGTGCCTCTGCCTGTTCCAAAACTATAAAATTGATGTTTTACAAGTAAAAGCCAAGAGAAAGGGCAGAATAAAGGATTGAGAAATGGGAATAGAGGGAGGTGAGGCAGAGCTTGTCTTCAGTGACTAAGAAACTCTTTCATCCTAAATCAGCTCTAGTTTTACCTTGAAGAAAACAGCAACAGAGCTCATTGTTCAGGGGATTTTTCCATATATCCTTCTCACCTGTCCAGTTTAGGTGTGCTAGAAAAACCATGCTGAACGTTTGCAGAAAGATGGTGTTTCTTATGTTGTACTCCTAAAGGAACTAATTTTCCTAGGTGCCTTGAATTCTCAGTTATTTTTCCAACAAAGTTAGCAATCAGTGTATCATGGAAAATGGGAAAAGATCATCTTTACCCCCTACACACACACACAAACTATTTTTGCCTAATTTGCCATTTCTGTGACTGGTATGTAATAGTTTCTCTCTAGATGGCTCACAGTTCATTAAGGGGTTGCTCAATTTATTGGGAACCAATCATGCATTTATACATTCTTTTATCTGAAGTGCACTTTTAAATGTTAGGCCATACACTAATCAAGTTGAACGTGATAATGAGAACACGTTCACATTGTTAAGGTAAATGACCCGATGCACTTAGGGTGAAGACATATTTGAACTACAATTTGCACTTCTTATCGCAATATTGAACAATCGCAGTGAGGTTGAGGATGCTGTTGGCAATGGCCTGGTGAGGATTTGATTAGCTTCACACTTAGAGCCAGACCCTCCTTGCTTCAGTGTCACTTTGTTTCTCATGACACTGAAAAAACAGAAGGAAGAGGAGGCAAAGTTTGGGACAAAGGAGAACTTGGGAGAATGACAAAGAATCACATTTTGGTAATTTCTGAGTAGTAGAGAGCAGAGCGGATGTGTGGATGACCCGTAATAGCTGAGAGCCTGAAAGCCATATGTATTTATGTTTGGAACAAACTTTGGTGCACAGTTTTCAATTAAGTGGAATTTGCTTGAAAACAATAATGAAGCCACACTGTAAAGACATCATTCGGGAGAAGCTGGAAATTTATCTATTTCTCCCATTTTGCCTTCTTGGCTTCACCCCTCCCTATATTCTACTGTATGCTGGGACTGAGTCTGCTGAATCTCAAACCCAAGCAAAATAGGAGTTTGAATTGAACTGCTACACAAAAGGAGATGGATAGTTAAGGACTTGAGTTCTCTACTGTCATATAAACAAGGTGCTGAGCAAGTATTTTACAGCTGGTAGAGTAGGTCTGTAAACCTGAAATAACATGTCCTGGTGGCAAAGTCCCCCAGTTGAGGCCAAGCTGGACGCAGGTATTCTCTGTGTGACCGAGGTTTCACTATCACTGTTTGATAGTTGAATGTACAGAAACCTAAAAAGAGCGGCATATTTGCTGAAGACTCAGGGTACTGTGATTAAGCCTTTTAGGAAGTAGATAAAGAGATTCTGAAACCCATTAAAGGAAATATAGAAGGCATGCCAAGTCATGTTTCTTGCCAGGCATTCAGTCATTATTCCTACACATATTTAGGTTGATAATACTCTCTTCTGATATTCTAGAAGAGAAGGACAGAATTTGCCCCCCACTCTCACCCTTTTTTTCTCACCCTACCCACCCACTTAACACCATTGTGCTTATTCGTTTTTGTTACAGATGTACAGATTGACAACCTTATAAGGGAATTTAAGTTTAAGTTATATTTCTGGACATTTTGGTTTGAGAACTAGTTAGTTTTGCTGTATCCATGCACATTCGACTAGGAAGAGAAGACAAAGAGGAATAAGCTGTGTGTGTGTGTGTGTGTGTATGTAAGAAGGAGAGTGAGAGGGAGAGAGAGAGCATACACACCAGAGAAAGACTAGCAGGCGAGAGAGAATAGAATTCATTTTCACACTAGGGAGCTTCTGGAACTAGTCTCTTTCCTTGTCTCTGCAATGTCGTGTAATTACCATCACCAGATAGCACTTGCCAAGCACCCTGGTGAGCTTGGCTCTGCTGACCATTTTGTACTTACTTAAACATCCTAATCATTGCTCAGTAGAGGCTTATGAGCTGATGATGAACTTCCAGTGAATCGAGATGAGGCCCGTCAAGCAACTGTGCTGTGTAATAGAACAAACATTAAACAGGCAGCGCTGTCCCTGGCTCTGCCCCAGTTTTCTCTAGGCCTTTAGGGAAGTGGACCATGATGCCTAAGGCTCCATCAACACTAACATTTTATCATTCTAATTTATTATGTTAGTTTCCACGTATGAATAAACCTCAAAATTCTAAAATAAATCAAGGGAATTATGATAAGGCTGAACATAGTGCCTCTCAGGTATTATCTCATTTCATTCTCATAACAACCCACAACTAACTGTTGGAATTTTTATGAGCAGATGAGGAAAATAAAGTACTCGTGGCCACATAGGAAGCCGTGGAGCTGGGGTTTCCACCTCTTTCGTCCAACTCCTGAGATTGTGATCATAACCACAGGGCTCTACTGCCTCTCCCCTTTCCCCAACCAATCAGAAATACCATCCGTTGTGTACTTTATGAAACAGCAGATCACTGACGAATCCTGCCTTGAGTTGCTGCTCTATCTTAGGTCTCAGGGATTTACATGACATTTGATCTTCTGGTTGTTCCTTGTCATGGTTTCACCAACCATTAGCTCTAACACAAAAATGTCACTTGCACAATGCTTCAGATTCCTGAGAATTATCTAGTCACTAAATATGTCAGCTGTAATAGTACAGCAGCTAATAATTCCTGAAACAGAAAACTGTTTATCAGATTGCCATTGATGATAAATCCGACCCAGACCATCCATTCTGTCTTGGCTGGAAATTCATCATTCCACAGAAAATGTTTTTGTTCTTTCTAAACATTCAGCCACCAGTTGGGTTTGTTTTCTACTTTGTGCATATTTCGTTGAAGTTGCTGCCTGTAAAATAAATAACCAGTCATAATTATTTATTTATGTACATATTTATGAAATGATAATAATCAGGTCTAATTGTCTGGGAAATTTCTGACAACTTGGTTTCCATGAAAGTTCATTAATTTGATCCTTGAGTTTTTTTATTCTTGAAGAATTTTGGTAAAAATATTTGTTCTAGAACAAGAGAGGTTCTGTTCTCTGCAGGTCTGTTTCTGGAATCTCTATTCTGTTATATGGCCCTATTTGTCTACCTTTACAACAATACCACCATCTTGATTACTGTATCTTTACAATAAATCTTCAAATCAGGCAATGTTAGTCCTCTTACTAACTTTGTTCTTCTTTTTCAGAGTTGTTTTGGCTGTTGTAAGTCCTTTGCATTTCCATGAATTTTATAATTTGCTTGTCAATTTCTGTTTTTTTATATATATATATATATATATATATATATTAAAAAAAAAAAAAGAGAAAGCCTGCTAGGATTTTGATTGGGATTGCTTTGAATCTTTAGATAAATTTGGGAAGGATTGACGTCTTAACACCATTGAGCTTTCTGACCCGTAAACGTGGTATCTCTCTCAATTTATTTAGATCTTTATAATTTCTCTCAGCAATGTTTTATAGTTTTTAGTACACAGGACTTTCTATCTTTTATCAGATTTATTTTTTTGCTATTATTATAAATGGTATTTAAATTTTTTCCCCAATTGTTCTTTGCTAGTATATGGAAATACTGATTTTGTACATTGATCTGGTATCCTGCAACCTTGCTAAACCTACTTATTAGTTCTAGTAGCTTTTCTGTAGATTTAGTTGGATTTGATATAGATGATCATGCTGTATGCAACCAAAGGAAGCTTTACTTTGGTTTTTCTAATCTGAAAGTGCCTTTTATTTCTTTGTATTGCCTGACTGCACTGCCTAGAACCTCCAGCACACTGTTGAATGGAAGTAACAAAGATGGACATTCTTGTCTTGTTCCTGATCTTAGGAGGAAAGTATTCAGTCTTTTATCATTAAGTTTGTTAGCTGAAGGTTCTTCATAGATGCTCTTATCAGGTTGAGGAAGTTCCCTTCTATTCCTAGTTCGCTGAGAGTTTTTCTTAGAAATGGACGTATGATAAATGTTAAATGCTTTGTCTGGATCTAGTAAGTCCATTTTTTTCTTTATAGTTTGTTAATATTGCCAATTATGTTGATTGATTTTCAATGTTAAACCAACTTTGGTCATTATTTTTAGCTTTTTATGTATTGTTGCACTGGATTTGCTAATATTTTGTTCAGAATTTTTGTATTGATGTTCATGAAGGCTATTTGTAGTTTTCTCTTTCTCGTAAAATCTTTGATTTTGGTATCAGAGTAATGTTGGTATCATGAAATATGTTGGGAAATATTGTCTTCTTTTGAATTATCTGAAAGAATTTGTGTAGAATGGGCATTATTTCTTCCTTAATATTAGGGAAGCAATCTGGGCCTAGAGTCTTCTTTGCTGGAAGATTCATAATTTCAAACTCAATTTCTTTAATAAATGTAGGTCCATCCAGGCTATTTTTTGTTGAGTAAGCTTTGGTTGTTTGTGTCTTCTAAGGAATTTGTTCATTTTATCTAAGTTGTTGAAATTATTGGCATGAAGTTGTTCACAATATTCTCCTTTATCCTTTTAATAGGATTTGCAGTGATGTCACTGTTGTAATTTTTTATATTGTTAATTTGTATCTCTACTCTTTTCTCCCTGATCTGTCTGGCTAGAGGTTTATAATTTCATTGATCTTTTTAAAGAAGCCACTTTCTGTTTCATTGGTTTTCTCTAGTATTTTTCTGGTTTTTATTTCATGTTTTCTGCTTTGATGTTTATTATTTCTTTCTTCTTTGGTTTTAATTGTTCTTCTTTTATAGTTTCTTATGGTAGATGCTGAAGTTATTGATTTACAACCTTTTTTGTTTTCTAAAATGAGCACTTAGTGTTATAAATTCATCCCTACACACCGTTTTAATAACATTATACAAATTCTGATGTGTTGTGTCTTCATATTCTTTTAGTCCAAAATACTTTCTAATTTCCCTTTTGATTGCTTCTTTGACCCATGGGTTATTTAGAAATGCATTCTTAATTTCCAAATTTCTGAGAATTTTCCATAAATCTTGTAATTGATTTCTGATTTAATTCCACTGGGTAAGAGAATAAAACTAGTATGACCTGAATCCCTTTAAATTTATTAAGACTTGTTTGATGGGGCAGAATATGGTCTAGCTTTATAAAATGTTTCATACATACTTGAAAGAATGATGAATGGTGTTTTAAAACTTATTGTTTCATATATTTTGTCTGTTTGTTTGTTTTAGGCAGGAGGGTGAATCTTGGTTTCCATTACTCCATCTTAGCCCAAAGCAGAATTTCCCTATACTGTTTTTGTAATCGAATTTTTTCCTCACTCTAAAGTATTTAAATAATTTATTTTGACATTAACAAATAACTCCCACAGTATGATTTTCAATGGCTGCATAGTATTCCATTTAGACAGAGCAGAACTTTCTAAATCAACCTCCTATCACTGAACATTTATATTGATTCCAATTCTCTGTCATTACAAAATATTAGGATAAACATTCCTGAAGCTAAAAAAAAAAAAAAAAATACTTATAGACTTCCTTAATTACATCTTTAAAAGAAATTCCTAGAAATGGTTATCCTGGGCGAAAGTTATACACATCTTTGAGGATATTTGTATATTTTGTCAAACCGCCCTCTAAAAAGTTCGTGTGTTCTTTGTTATTTTCCTCATTTCCTTGCTCCTTTGTAAATATATCTAGCTTTCTCTGTTCTCTTTGCTTTAGTCTTTTCCTTGATCTTTCATTGTCCACGGCACTTCCTTACAAAATCTTGCAGTTTAGGTTTTCTCACAAAAGTAAGGGAAAACCATGGAGATTCAAAATATGACATTATTCTGTCTGCTTTCATGACCCCCACAGAGCTGTAGCAAACTTGCTTCAAGACCTTGCTGTCCCCAGCTGGTGTCTGCTCAGTGGCGTCTACTCTCCCACGGTTCTCCTTTCCAAGTTCAAGCTTTATGGCTCAGCTAAAGTGAAAGTCACCACTCTGGGAAAACAGAGGGTGACTGATATTTCTAGACTGAGTCAGACACGGGAGCATGACAAGGACTGTGTTTGGTGCATCAGAGGCAGGATGGCTAGGAGTGGTGACTTTCTTTTCTTTCTTTTTTTTTTTTTTTTCCTGTGTCTTTCTTTTTTTCTCCAAAATCTGCTATGACTAAATTTTATATCGTAATTCTAAGGGGGGGGGGGGGGCAGAGAAACCTACAAGAGGTTCAGGCCTCCCTTCCAGCTGGTAGAAAGACTGAATTCTTGGCAGCTGTTACGAACAGGAGATCAAGAGTCACTGAGGGAAGAAACATGTGGTGCTGGAATGAAGGATTCATGATGGGACCTCACTCATAGGCAACTCCTTTTGAAATGGAATTTTCAAGTCCACAAGCAAACAACAAAGCAGCCACACAAGGGCTAAGACTGCTTTTTTTTTAAAAAATTATAAAAATATTCCGTGTTTAATGGGAGATAATGCTGTAAGATTTTAAACTGCTTTGGTGATTATAATTTTAAAAAAGTGGGGCCTTATTTTGTTTACTTTTATAACACTCTATGGGAAAAAGTCCAGTGTATTTTCTTTATTCTTCATCGCAAGGCTTGTGTACCCCTTGGGTGTGTGAGGTTCTGGAACAGCCAGTACAAGACTAGGTGAGACAGTAACAAGGAGTGCGCTGAGAGAGGAGAGCAGCTGTCTTCAGAGTCAGACAGACGTGGCTTTGAATTCTAGTTCTGTACTTAGAGCTGTGCAACCCTGCACAACTCAACCGGTTTAAACCTCCTGTAACATAGGGATAATATTCCAGTTAGAGGTTGTTGTGAGGAACAAGAGAGAAAATGCAGGGTGTTCATAAAAGCCAGAAACATAGACGATGTTTTTTTTTTTTTTTTTTTTGCAGATCGGAGATACTCTTGATGACATCATGTGTCCAGGATTATGGTGGTATTGTTGTTGTTAGGTGCCATCAAGTTGGCTCTGACTCAACTTCATGTATAACAGAGTGAAACCTTGCTTTGTCCTGTACCATCCTCAAAAGAGAAGGTATGTTTAAGCCCATTTTTGCAGATACTGTGTCAATCCATCTCATTGAGAGTCTTCCTCTTTTGCTGACCCTGTACTACACCAAGCAGGACTATGGTAACCCCCTACCTATATTGAGCACTTATCACTGGGCACAGAACAGGCACTTGATAAAATGCTAACTGTTAAGGTGAGAAAATGGGTGAATTAGTATTATGCCTCTTTTTAGCAGTGGGAATGTAATTTTATTTCTTTTGGGACATCTGACTGAATAATTGGTAAGCGATTTGTATATTAATATTAGAGAGGGAAAATGTGATTTAAACCTCACTGTGCCCTGGGAAGGTGGGTGCTCATATGGGTGTCTAATTCTACAGGTCCTTGCTATGGATGGAGAGGAAGGCTCTTGTGCTTAATTGAGCCTTGTGGTGGGCGTGGTGCTGAGTTTGAGGGTAGGACTAGAGAGGGCTGAAGTACTCTGGATGATGGAGGGATGATGGATGGAGGAGAGTCCTTGGGTGGTCCTTTGGGGGCAGTGGTGGAAAGCAATAGAAGTGACAGAGGAGAGGGGAAAGAGGAGTCAGCAAAAAGGTTCCTGGCTCTGTGCTCTTTGTGGTGGTGGCCTATGGAGAATCTAGCTAGCAGAGTCCCCAAAAAGTCTTAAGAAAGAAGGTACCCCATATTCCATGAGGAGTACTGGTAGCATAACAATTAAATGCTTGGCTGTAAACCCAAAGGTTGGGTTCAAACCCACCCAGTGGCTCTGTAGGAGAAAGACCTGGCAATCTGCTTCCATAAAAGATTACATCCTAGAAAACCCCATGGGGCAGTTCTACTTGGTCATATGGAGTTGCTACGAGTTGAAAATCAACTTGATGGCACACAACAAGAACAATATTCCATGTAGAGTTGTGTGGCTCCTTTATCACCCAGCATCTTTAAGAAAACTCTGTCATTCACACTGGTCTATGTCACTTCTCCGCTCACACCTTCTGTGGATCCTCATTTGAGCCCATTTCCTTCCAACTTTCTCCCCTGCCACTCATATCCAGCCACAGCCTCCTTTGTGTTCTGGGCCAGAGAAGAGCTATCCTGACCCCCTGAAAAAAATAGGTCCAATTAGCAACTTTTCTCTCTCCTTGTGGTGAGCAGAGCACTCTGAGGGACTGACTGCAGAGGGCATGGCGTCCTGTTTTTCCCTTATACACGATATGACACCATTAGAGACAGAGGACAGGTAGAATTGGAAAATAACGAGGGTATTGGGTTCACAACAGTATTGTTCACCCCCATCTGAGTTTTGCCATGGCCAAACAAGCCCAAGGTAACCTGAGTGGTTCAAGAAGAGCAGTCTTGGGTGGCTTTTTATGAACATTCTTAACTATTAAACTAAGGAGAGGAACTTCAGGGATATCTGAGACTTCTCCGTTCCTCCTCCCCAACCTATAGCTCCACTACTGCAGCCTCAAAGTCTCTGGTGCTTGGGTTCTTGTTCTGACTTAGTTCTAATCCCTCTTCTTAAGCTCCAGTTCTCCTTTCTCTAAAACCAACAAAGATAGGCCTTTCTTGGTTGGGAGAGTGTGATGCCATATAAATAAAGCCAGAACTTCCTAAACCAATGGTGTTTTGGAAAATTTGTGGGGGGCATTTTTAATTGTCAAAATGATGGCAGGGGTGAGAGACCCTACTGACATTTAGTGAGAGTGAGGGGACAGGGACGCTTTAGTCCTGCACAATGAAAAACTGCCACACCTCCTGCTGGACTTTCGAATATCCCACTGGATATTCACACAGGTTTTTTTAAAAACACATATTTATGATTACCTGAGACTAGAACCTACACCCTTTTATATGTAAACATGAAGTATATCCTGCATAGTTTTAACAATGCTTTATTTTTCAGGAATATTGTATAAATCAAGGGAAGGCTGTACTTAGTTTCATTTGGAATTTGGCCAAAAGTTGCTTCCAATTTCGGAAAATCACAGCACCAAATTGTAACACTGCCCATAGTATGTAATGTGTCAGTAGAACAACTCACCTTCAGTCTCCACTTGCAGCTATCCCACACCTGGCGATTCTACATATAGTCAATAGCGGTATTCAGGCCTGAACATCTATATATTGAAACATATGTTATTATACATTACTTGCCTTTTATTACACCTTTACATTATACTTAGGGAATTTTATGAACTTAAAAGAATTCTGTTCCTGGGTAGGTTGAATTTCATAGGTAAAGAGGGCATCATAAGATATTCATTATGGACGTTAGCTCTGGTTTGATAGGTTTGAGATCAACTGGTCTAGAAGCTCTAGAAGGCTCATCAGAGTTGTTCATGGCTGTAAATGATTTGCTTTATCAACAAGAACAAGGTTATGGAACTGCACTTTTTTTTCTCAGTCTCACTGTCTCTCCTCTCCTCACTCCCAAACCCCCATTTCTGGTCATTGCCCACTGTCACAACCTGGGACAACAGCTTTGGTGACTGTAAATGGCCTTGTGGGAAACAATGGACAGGCCCTGCTGGTTTCCTGTCTTGGTCCCTTCACGATGAGAAGCAATTTTTTACGCTTTCCAAGTCTATATTTCATCCCTTGTGGTGTGGCGCTCAAGTGAAATCAGACATCTGGGGGTATGAAGTTCCCTCACTTTGAAAAATGTAGAAAATCTATGTATTTGACATGTAAGCCACTGGTGCCTCCTGGTTTTCTGTGGGCTGATGGTGCATTATGGACCCCTACATTTTGCCTTTTATTTGGAGCCTTTCCAAACAAACAACCCCCCCATTGCTTCTTTTTAGTTTTTACCACCTCTCCAGATTTAAATTTTATCTCCAATTTAAGTTAACATCCTACCTCATTTCTGCTAGTGATATGACTATTTCGTGCAGTGCAAAGGAAGCGCCTGGTGAGGTAAATAAGAACTATGCCTACGATTTCAGTTCCAAAGAGATTGGTGCTTTTCTCGGGCTAAAACTATTGCCACAGTATTTACTCAATTTTCCAATTGTAATTCTAATCTTTGTAGTAGAATTTCAAATCTTGGAGCTGGAAAAGGTAGTTTAATATCATTTCTCTTCATTTTTGTCCGTGTTGTATTATTTCAACATAATCACACTGTAGTTGAATGATTTATGTTTATAGTATGCCATTTGTATTTGAAAATGTGCATATAGATATTGCAATAATTCTAATAACTGCATTTCACTCTGTTTTCAGTGACAGGAAAATGCAATATTCCACCACATTGAGTTACAAAAGCTACATAATGTAATCTTACTGGAACATTTATTCAGCACCTAATCTCTGCACTGTCAAAAATTTTTCATTGTTATTGGAAAATTAAGACTATAACAAGCCTCGCAGTGGTGTATACGTAACTATTTTACATTTCCAGTAGTTAAAGCTAACATAATAAATAATTCATTTTTTTCTGTCTTTGTTAGAAGGAATGATTAAAAACAAATCTAGGGAATTTACGTTAGTATTTGAGTTCTGCTAATTACCTTTTTTTTTTTTTTAATTACCTAGACACTTATTTTTCAATAGAGGTTTAACATACTCCCGTATATCTCTTTTTTGGAAGCAGAATGCCATACTATAGGCAGCTCAAACTGTCTATGTGAGATAGTCTAAACATTTTTTTTTTTTTAATTGTGCATTAGGTGAACGTTTACAGAGCAAATTAGTTTCCCATTGGGTAGTTTGGTCATAAAGTGTTTCATGACCTTGGTTTCATTCCCTACAATGTGTCAGCATTCTCTTCATTTCCTCCTTGCTTTCTCCATTTTCTTTCATCCTGATTTTCTACTCCCTTCTGCCTTCTCATCTTTGCTTTTGGGCAGATGCCTTTTTGGTCTTGTATAATTGATTATTCTAAGGAGCACGTTCTTCTCGGATGTTATCGTTTATCACATGTGCTTTTCTATTGTTTGGCTGGGAGGTAGTCTCCAAGAGTGGCTTCAGTTCCAGGTCAAAAGGGTGTCTTAGGGGCATAGTCTCAGGAGTTCCTCCAGTCCCTGTCAGACCAGTAAGTCTGGTCTTTGTGACTTGGATTTTTTGTTCTACAATTTTCTCCTGCTATGTCCTGTCTTCTCTGTGAGGCCTCTCTGACCATCTCATAGCAGAGAAAACGTGTGATTCTTAGAACAGCACAGAATCACTCAGATTTTTACCTTTTCTAGGAGAATCCTATAAATCTGTTGACATTTTCTCACAGAGCACATTTTTCCCTCTCTAATCATCTTGTTTGCTCTTGTCTTGTTTTTCTCAGCTTTATTACTTTTTATATTTTAAAAATCTAGCAAAAGGTCCATGAGTATGCCAGGAAAGGCACACAGTATCAGGTAGTAAGGATTACGTGGACTCTGAACAAAGCAAGCTCACAGCCAGAGTTTGTCATGGATTCAGTGGGAATGTGAATAGGTTCAGGGTGGGTCCCTACACTCATCGTCTGTCTTTAGAATTGCTCTATCGGGCTCTTCGTTATGAATTGAATTGTGTCTCCCAGAAAGATATGTTGAAGTCCTAACCCACAGAACCTGTAAATATGACTTTGTTTGGAAATAGGGTCTTTGAAGATGCGTTTAGTTAAGTTATCATGAGGTCATACTGGAGTAGGGTGGGTCTTAATCCAGTATAAGCGGTGTCCTTACAAAAAAGAAGTGGTGTCTTTATGAAAGAGAAGAGAGACATACAGAGGGAAGATGGCCATGTGAAGATGGAGGCAGAGATATCGAGTGATTCATCTGCAGGCCAAGGAATGCCAAAGATCACCAGCTATAATCAGAAGCTAGGAGAGAGGCATGGAACAGCTTCTCCCTTAGAGCCCTCAGAAGGAATCAATATGGCTGACACCTGATTTTGGACTCCTAGCCTCCAGAGCTGTGAGACAATAAATGTCTGTTCTTATAAGGCACCCAATTTATGGCACTTTATTACAGTAGTCCTAAGAAGTGAATACACTTGTTGAAAGAGAATCTGGGTGGTATAGACAGCTCCAACCCAGGGTAAGCCCAAGATATAATACTAAGTAGACATTGGATTCAGAGGAAGGTGGCTTGGATAATTTTATCATAATTTCCTTTCAAAATGTGAGACAATAAAAGGTCAGGAAAGACATCTGACAAATGAAAGAGAATACATAGTTAACAATTCTTCATTTAAGTTAGCAAACTTGGAGAAGGGATGCTTTGATGGATTTAAGTACTCCTTTGGAACATTTTCTTCTGCGATAATAATCCATTCCATTGTGTTATAAAGTAATTACAATCACCACTCAGTGTCCCAAGTCAGAGCAGGAGAAAAGAGGTATTAAGAACAAGAAGTATTGGAATGTCTTACATTCTGGCTTTCTGCTTTTTAAGAACTAGAAAACAGCATCTCTTTACACTAAATGAATGGGGCAAACGTTTCCAGTATTTGTCATGATTGTAATAGAAGGATGCACCAAAGAGAAGTGATGGAAGACAGAGGAGAAAAGGGGCCACTAGGAGACTTATTTGGGGATAGAAAGTGCCTTTCTGGCCAAGAGAGAATTAGTAATGGAGTGAAGCAGAGAAACAAGCCTGGCCTCCACTGGAAGCCTAAATTCTCCTTTCTTGGGCCACACTGGGAAGGTGTCTTGGGACTCTCATTCTTACCATGTTCCTGCCTTTGGGAAAGAATGGGTGAAACATCAAAAGCTATGGCCAGGCCGGTGGCTTTCACAGACATAGAAGAATAAGAAACCATGCTTGACATAACCAGAGAACAAATTCTTGACCTATTCCACATTCTCATATATGCAATGAAGCTCCAGGAAATACCAGAGAAGAAACACAGATGCATGTGCACCACAAGCTTTCACACACCCATTTAGGAAAAGGGAAAAAGCGTCTGTGGTTGAAGGGTAAAAGAGTGGGCTGGGCTTTACTAGTGGAAATTGCCCAGGATTTTCCAGATATTGTATTACAGTTCTCACAGTGTTTAGTGTATATGTTTTCTCATAAATTTTCTGCAAGAATATTTGTTCCATATTTTGGATATTTAATGAAACTAGTAACTGAGGACATTCACGAAGGATAGCATGGAATATGGGGCATGGTAGCAATCCATCGTAAAACAGAAAAGATGCACTCAGGATCTATCTGAAGCAGACCTGGAAGGCACAAGTAAGTTACACGGAAAGGTAGTCTAGACTACCATATCACCTACTTCTGTTACGCCAAAGCCTCTCCCTCAATTTACACCTCTGTACTCATGGGGCTGTTCTCTTCCATCAACTGAAGGAAAAGGAGACAGCTTAGGCCAGGCCCTCTGATGCGACAGCAAGGCATGCTTGTGCTAGCTGAGATGGGTTTCTGCTGCATTGCAGCCTCACTCAGGGGTGGTTCTGAAGGACAGTGGTGAAGGGGTATCCTTCCTGTGTACACAGCCATGAGCAATAGACATGGTCGTTTACTTCTTATGGGGAAAGGTTAGAAAGGGATTCCTGGTCATCCACAAATGACTGGACTGGGTTGTCAGGTGCCTGCAAGGAATAAGACTGTGGTGCTGGAGACAGGGAGTACTGAAGGAAGAGATACATGGATGAATCTATGGGATCTTTGTGCCCACCAAAAAGCACCCATTACAAAAGAGGTATTATGGGTTGTGTCCCTCAAAAAGAGAGGCTGAAGTCCTAACCCCCAGAACATGTGAATGTGTCCTTATTTGGAAATAAAGTCTTTGTAGATGTATTTAGGTAACATGAAGTCATACTGGAGTATGACTGGTGTCCTTATAAAAAGCCCTTATAACAGACACAGACAAATGCAGAGGGAAGGCAGCCATGTGAAGATGAGGCATAGACTAGAGTTATGCCACCATGAACCAAGAAAAGCCTGGGACCACCAGGAAGTGGAAGAGGCAAGGTGGAAGGATCCCTCCCTTAGAGGTTTCAGAGATAACATACTGCCAGCACAATGAATTCGGACTTCTAGCCTTCAGAACTGTGGGAGAATAATTTTCTGTTGTTTTAACTCACTCTGTTTGTGGTACTTGTTACAGAGAACCTCAGAACCGAATACAGAAGGTTCTCAACAACCAGGTGGGCAGTATGACTCTTGCTATGAATACCAGCCAGACCCGTTCTCAAGCACCTGGTGCCAGAGAACACAGTAGTGTTACTTGGGGCTCCTCAGGACAGTAGAACACCACGAGGCACTCAACCCTGACTAACACATCACTACCCTCTTTGTCACTTCTAGTCCCTCAGCCACTGGCCAGGCCTGAGCTAAGAGAAGAGAGAAGCTTTCAGACGGATTTGATCGAAGTATACAAGTAAGTCTTGACTAATTTAGCCCTGAAAACTACTATGTGTAAATGAGACTTTTATAATGAAAACTTGGAGTATATACCTGAGATGGCAGTGAAGGTGGGAAACGATTGAAGGCTGTGGTTGGAGAAAAATAAAGCTATTTTGTGTTTGTGCTTCATCAAGCTGAACTTTTTCAGTAAACAAGCTGCAAGTGAATTACTCAGAAATATGGAGGAAGCTCTCAGAAGAAATGGCTAAAAACAAGAAGGAATTTGCCTCGAGGAAGCATTATTTGGGGTTGGAGAAGAATTTTTTTCTCACTATCAACTTTGTGGCACTATTTGATTTTTTTTTTTTTTATGTACATATGACAGCCGTGGTGGTGCCGTGGTTAAGCACTGCAGTTGCTAACCAAAAAGTCGGCAGTTTGAACCCACCAGTCCTCCTTGGAAACTCCACGGGGTAGTTCTACTCTGTCCTATAGGGTTGCTATGAGTTGGACTTGACTTGACAGCAATAGGTTTGGCTATGTACATATGAGATTTCGATAAGAAATAAAAGCTTATTTACATAAGCAAATGTTCTTGTGTGGAAGGGGGTAGGGAAAGGAAGGCTGACACGGAGTGCTTAGAAAGGTGGAATGAATGGTCTGTATTTAAACTTACAGAGCATAATTTTTGAACTGGACAGCCCTTGGAATCATCTAGTACAGGTTTCTTAATCTGGAATGCGTGCGTAGGGAATCCAGGGATGAGCATCATGGAGGCCATGAATCTCCTTGAAGATTTTTTATACAAAATATTGCATATATGTACCTATTTTGGGGAACAGGGAAGAGATCCTTAGCTTTCAGTGGATTTTTGAAGTCCAAAAAATGAGTAAGAGCAATTGACAGGATGTCATTTATGGAAAATAACAACAAAAGGATCTGTATATATTTGTAAAGAAAGGTTAATCTTTGGTAAAACTGACTGGAAGGATACGTGGCACCATGGTGTTTACAGTAGTTACCACTCAAGGATCAGGGCGATTGATTGGGTAGGAGTCACTGGGGGCTTTCCCTTTATTTACCATTGTTGCCCATTCCCTTGTGCACAGATTTCCTGTTGATCACTTACCCTATGATTTCAGGGGAAAAGGAAGGTCCAGCAAATGCTGAGTCCCCAAACAGTAGCTGTGGGGAAGAGGCAACCTTTAAAGTCTCTTCCAATCATAACCAAAGATTCCAAGTTTATTGGAGGGCACATTCCAAAAAATCCTTCTAACTCTATCAGACTTTAACTGGCTATAACATCTGCATGCCTCCCTAGTACAGGGGGTCCCCAATTCAGGGAACGTGAGAATCAGTTGGTGTGCCTGTAAAAGTAGAGAATCCTGGGCTGTGTCCCTTCAAATATGATTCAATAATCCTAGAATAGCTTTGGCTAGCTTAATTTTCCACTGTGCCTTTTGATCATCAGACTCACTTGTGGGTTTGTTTAAAAGTATAGCTTCCTGGATGATTCTGATAAATATTTAAGTATGAGAACTAAGCTTGAGCTCTTCTGGGGCAAGGAGGTTACAAGGGAGTCATTGTGCTGTAATAACTTTGGTGTATATCAGTTTCTAGTTGCTGTTGTGTTGATTCCGACCCATAGTGACCCCACGTGTGTCAGAGTAGAACTGTGCTCCACAGGCTTTTCGATGGCTATAGTTTTGGAAGCAGATTTGGATGGGCTCGAATCATCAACCTTTCAGTTAGTAGCTGAGAATGTTAATGGTTTGCATCAGTCAAGGACTCCTTAGGTGCATAGGGAAACCAATTACAGCAATTCCTCCATCACCTTGACTAAAAAAAGAAAAACTAAACCTGTTGCTCTCTAGTCGATTCTGACTCATAGACACCCTACAGGACAGGGTAGAACTGCCCCCTTGGGTTTCCAAGGAGCACCTGTTAGATTCAAACTGCTAACCTTTTGGTTAGCAGCTGAACTCTTAACCACTATGCCACCAGGCTTTCCTCTCCTTGACTAATGATGATCAACTCTCAGAAGGCTAAAACATCTGCCTATATTTCCCCGTAGGAGTCTGACTTAGTAAGTCACAATCTTCCTTCTCTCCTTGAACAATCAGGCTATTGAGCCAAGAGTTTCTTTATGGTGTTGATTTATCAAATAAGTCACATCAATCTAGGATTAGCCCAGTCAAAAATTTTGTGTTATTTATCGATAACTTTAGTTAAGAAGAGCTCATAAAAATTTCAGTACTTGCCTAACGCAAGCGGAGGGTAACATTTTTATTATGCAATAAACTCTCATTCCCCAGCATGGCAGATAAGGTTGCACGAGTGCTAACGGATCCTTGCAGTGATCAAATTTGTTACTGTTCAACATTTTGAATAAAATTACCATAGTGAAAACCTTTTTGCACAGGCTAATGAGACTTTAATTGAGATCAGCCAGGAGGCAGATCCAATCACTCACAGAAGGTCTAGCGTGTAACTACAGAGTTATGTGGTTTAAAAAACAGACTGCTCAATGAGAAAAAGACCAAGAACCTAATGGAAAAATGGGTATAGCACTTGAAAAAATGCTCAGCCTCACTCATAATTAAAGAAATGCAAATTCTGAAAGACCATTTGTCACCTCTCGGATTGGCAAAGATCAAAAAGTAGATAGGCAAGGGGCCTGAATATTTTTGCTAAGACTATAAATTAGAGGGAAACCCTGGTGGTGTAGTGGCTAAGTGCTACGGCTGCTAAGCAAATCCGCCAGGCGCTCCTTGGAAACTCTATGGAGCAGTTCTTCTCTGTCCATATGATGGCTATGAGTCAGAATCGACTTGTCGCCAGTGGGTTTTTGGTTTGATAAATTAGAAGAACGTTTTTGTGGGGAAGTTTGGCAGTGTCCGTCAGACATTTAAACATGACGAAATAGACTCAGTAATTTTACTTTTAGGAATTCTTTCTACTTTTAGGATGTATGTACAATGATAATTGTTGTAGTAGCAGGTGACTGGAAAAAATCTAAATGTCCAGCAACAGGGCATTTGTTGAATATATTTTGGTATTTTCATACAATAGAGCACTATTCATTTGGCCACTAAAAACAGTCATATTTAAACCAACAAATACTATAAAAGCTCCAAGATCTATAGTTAAGTGGGGGACAAAAAATTCACACTTATGTTTCAGGCACTGTTGCAAATCTGTTACATATATTAAATAATTCAATCATGAAATCATATGAAGTATACACAATTAATATTTGAGTTTTAGTGATGAGGAAAGGAGCCCTGATGGTGCAATGGTTAAGCACTTGGCTGCTAACCGAAAGGTTGATGGTTGGAACCCACCCAATGACTCCACAGGAGAAAGACCTTATGATCTGTTCCCATAAAGATTACAGCCAAGAAAACTCTACAGAGTAGTTCTACTCTATCACAAAGGGTCGCTATGAGTCTGAATCCACTCAATGGCACCCAAGAACAGAAACCAAACCAGAAAAAACCAAACCCGTTGCTATCAAGTCAATTCCAACTCATAGTGACCCTAAATGACAGAGCAGAACTGCCCCATATAGTTTCCAAGGAGTGCCTGGTGGATTTGAACTGCCAATCTTTTGATTAGCAGCCATAGCTCTTAATCACTACCACACCAGGGTTTCCAACAATAGCAGCAGTGATGAGGGAACTAAGGCCCAGAAAGGGCAAGTAACTTCCCCAAGGTCACACAGCTAATAAAGGGCATGCCGGGATTCAAATCCAGGTGGTCTGGCTCCAGAGTCCAGAGTCTACACTCTTGACCACTACAGTATATAGTGGCCACTAAGTCTGTGCCATATTCGCAAGTTTTTAGTGAAGACCATTTGGAGCAGAGTACAGACCAGACACGGTTTTAGTGTCATGGCCAACAGCCATTTATTACTCACAGATAAATAGGACGGGAATGAGTAGAACAGCAAACATCATCCCCAGCCAATGTTCCCTGAAGTGAGGCGCCCATCCCAGGGTGATGACAGATCACACCCAAGCAACCCTACTTTGTGTCTGGAGGAGAACATCTAAGTCCCCCTCTCCTGAGATTAAATACTAACAGGACAGCCATATCTATTTGCCAAGCAGTACGTACAGAGAACAGTAGGGGAAAGGAGTAATAACAGGGGTAATAAAAGGTAAAAGGTGGTAATAAAAGTAGAAGACTTCCTGCAGGCAGTGAGTATCATTTATTGCCCCTGTTTTGGGTAGGTGACCGTCTCCTGATGGCTATTCCAGGTTTTACTGGCATCAGGAGAAGTTCATCCACCTTTACCCTATTAGGATAGCGTAACAGAGTTCTGAGTTTCTTCAGAAGGCAATCCAAAACCAACAAACCCACTGCTGTGGAGTTGATTCTGACTCATAGCGACCACATAGGGTTTCCAAGGCTGTAAATCTTTAAGGAAGCAGATACCTCATCCAGTGGAACCACTGGTGGTTTTGAACTGCTGACCTTTCCTTTAGCATTCAAACGCTTTAACCACTGCTCCACCAGGGCCCCCTCAGAGGGCAATCATCCCGCCTTAAAGCACATAAACCAAAAACACCAAACCCAGTGCTATCCAGTTGATTCTGACTCGTAGAGACCCTATAGTGGCCCTATAGGACAGAGTAGAACTGCCCCATAGAGTTTCCAAGGAGCACCTGGCGGATTTGAACTGCTGACCCTTTGGATAGCAGCCATAGCACTTAACCACTATGCCACCAGTGTTTCCATTAAAGCACATACTGTACTTTTGTCCCATTATTAGCTATTATGTCCATTAGCAGCTAGGGGGACAGTGAGGGGGCAATTATAATACAGCACATCTGTGCAGTCCGCTAAGTATGTTGCCATTTGTGTAAAAATATATACTTATCTCTGCACATGCACACACATCGTATACTGTATATGAAGAGAATCTCTCTGCGAGAACGATATGAAACAATAACTGGGGTCGTCTTTGGGTGATGAACTAGTGCCTGCGGGTTGGAGAGAAGAAGGCTCTGGAATTGTGCTTCAGTCTTCAGATATTTTTCCTTGGATACATTATCTTTCCCTACCCTGGCGATCTACTTCCAAAAAAAAAAACAAAAAACAATCGGACATTGAAAACCCTATGAAACACAGTTCTACTTTGACACACATGAGGTTGCCATGAGTCGGAGTTGATTCGACAGCGATGGATTTAGTGAGCTCTAATGAGCTTTTTTTTTTTTAATGAGCTAATTGTAAACCCTGATGGCATAGTAGTTAACAGCTACGGCCGCTAACCAAAAGGTTGGCAGTTCAACCCCATACGGTTGCTATGAGTCGAAATCGACTCGACAGCAATGGGTTTGGTTTTTTTGGTTTTAATGAGATAATTCGGGCACAGTTGACAATAGTGAATGGAGGGAACAACCTGTCACCGTTCCTCCTAGATTCTCATCTATCTCTTGACTCAGAGAGTGCATCACAGGGTCAAAGGAAAACCGAGGCCACTACTAACTTGGCAGTAGGAAGCCAGTAGTTCTAAGAGCTGATCTCCCAAATGTGCTGCTTAGCTGCTGGCTTAGGGTAGGTGCAAGGAGACAGCTTGAGAACCGCCCCCCTCCTCTGCTCCATCCTTATGTTTCTGTTGCACAAATGCAGCAAAATGACTAGCAATATTTTCATTGAAAACATGCCTCATGCAAATCAGTTTGGTAAATATGGAATTTAGCCTTTATAAAAGAGCACCTGTTCCCCCCCTTCCTCCATTTAATTTTTGCATTCAGATGTGCTCGGCTCTAGCATAAGCCTAGGCCCATACGCTATTACAAGAACAGACTTGCTGGTTTTGAATCCAGTCTAACACACGCCCCTATTTTCCAAGAAAAATCTTCTCCAAAAATTAGAGGCACCTGCATGCCAGTTGCCTAGTTGCCCTGAAGAATATTCCCATAGTATTGAAATTTGTAAAATATGAAACTGTTCAGAGTTGATACAGACGGAGTCTCTGTGGGGTGAGAAGAGGGCAACTGGACAGAGAGAAAGGTAGCCCTTGGTCTGCCCTGTTCCTCCGTGTGGGGCAGTGGCTGTCGGACTGCTTCCGTGGTGTGGGAATGGTTGGGTTAACTGTCATTCTCTACTTAGAAGCGGTGGTTTTAACTCAGTTGTGGCTCTGGTTTGGGTAGTTTCCTTTTTCCCTCACCATCAGAGAGGTATTTTAAACTCACAAACAGAACCTGGGGAGAGGAGGCCCAATTTGACACCTTTGAACCTTGATGGTGCCACTTTATAGGTTCAGATTTAGAGGGTTTGTGGGGTGGGGATTTGCAGCCCAGGAGAGCTCTTTCAGTTCCTTTCACAGATAGACACAGAATCAGAGTTTCCTGAAATGGCATGTTTTTGTGTGAGACCTGTCAATAGAAATATCAAACTGTGAATATACAATTGAACTTTATTATCCCTTTTGATTTTGTAACTGCACAGGTAGGACAGACAGAAGCTGATTTTAAAAGGAACTCACAATTGCCAGCGTGTCTCTTGTATGAATCCCACGGCTGGAAGTTTTTCTGTAAATCGGTACCTTCAGGTAGGGCTGTGCAAGTGCCTCCCACCGGCTCTTGGGATACGTTTTAATTAAGGAACGTGAAGTCTCTCAACTTTCCATTTCAGAGTGGAAGTGCCCTTGTGTTCTGAAACACGGCGCTAGAAACGGCATTGTGGGGCTCTATATTTACTCTGCACAACTTTCCTTTCAAAGATTCTTACTTTGTGAGCCAAAGGTTTTTTCTTTTCTTTTTCTGTTTATCCCTGAAATGGACTGAACCTGAAATTTAAGAGTCCAGCTGTGCTCTTTCTGCCTCTGACATCGTTAGAAAACCAAAAGGTGGGGAGCTAGCCTTCAAACGGTTGGCCTCAAAATGAAAATCTTGCCCCACGGAGGATTCAGAGAGTTGCGGCTGAGGCCTCATCTCACCCGCAGTATCAGGAGGTTAAGGCCAAGCACCGTGCTCTTGCTGCTGCTCCCAGTTCCGAAAGCAACAGCAAGCCTGGCTCCTTACATCACTCATACATGACATTGATTGTCCAGTTCTTTCCTCGCCAAAGCCTACATCTCGGTTCAGGAGAGAAGTTCACAAACTCTGTGTAAATGAAGTTGATATTAAGGACTCTTTCAGTTTAAACCATATAAGTGGCAGCTGCTAGAAGTAAGATGAGTTGGTAAAGTGGAGCACACTAGCTACGGGTCACAAAAACCAAGGCCAAGGTTAGAGTGTGACCTGAGAACAGGTATTTATTTCTTTTCTGCATCTGTACAATAAGGAGTCTGGACCAGATAATTTATTAAAAAAAAAATCTCTTTTGGTTCAAAGATTCTACAACTGCAGTTAGATGTTGAGGCATCAATGGAAACACCAACCAAAAGAAAAAGAAATCTGTTGCTGTCAAGTCAATTCCAACTCATAATGACCCTACAGGACAGAGTAGAACTGCCCCATAGGGTTTCCAAGGAGCAGCTGGTGGATTCAAGAACTGCTGACCTTTTGGTTAGCAGCTGAGCTCTTAACCACTGCACCACCAGGGCCCTCAATGGAAGCACAGAGCAGGTGTAAAAGGCAGCCATTGCCAAGGATGCTCTCCAGATGACGATAGGACCTACCTCTGGGAGGAGAAAATGGGACTGGAATTGTGGTAATAGAAGAAGGAGATTTGAGCTTTATCTAAAATTTGTTTTTTTTTAATAAATATACTCCCATATTAATTGTGTAGTTACAAATCCATCTGAAGTCCAGAGAACTCTGAGTGTGAATGGCCCTAAATGCCTTCTCCCCCCGCCACCCCCAGCAAGTTGCAAAACAGTGCATATAGTACGGTATTATTTATATAAAATGTGCCCACACATATAGCTATTCTATTTATTTTATACAGGCACATACATGGATGTAAGTCTGCAGAAAAAGGTATGGGAGTATAAGCACAAAGCTGATAGCAAAGGTCACTTCAAGGCATGGGAAGTATGTATTGGGTGATGGTTAAATGTAATTTTAAGATTCATCTGCAAGGAACTAAAATTTTATAGGAGGAATTTATTCATATACTTCTTGTCTTACGAAATCAATACCATTTATACATATAAGATTTTAGGGCAGAGCTTACATATACATGTGTGTGTATGTGTGTGTGTGTATGTATATATAAAAAATATATAAATATTCATGTCTGTGTGTATATGTATGTATGTGTGTGTGTGTATATATATGTGTGTGTGTGTGTTATTGCACACACATACACAAACATCCTTTGCCCAAATTAAGACTCTTCAGTATAACTGGAGAAATTCCAAATGCGTGAACACTGAACTGGAGCCCAATCCTCAGGCATGGTGTCAGCAGACTCAGGCCGACTGCTTCAGGGATCCTTCCCTAACTAGCGTGCTTACACTGGCTTTGCCCGCCTTCAACATCATCTCTTTTCACTTGACTCCTCCTTCCTAGGGTCCCTTTGGGTTCCAGCTTTATGGACCCCTAAAAGAGATACTAGGTGCCCTAATGGCACAATGGGTTAAGCACTTGGCTGCTAACCGAAAAGCTGGCAGTGCGAACCCACCCATTGGCTCCACTAGAGAAAGACCTGGTGATCTGCTTCCATAAAGATTACAGCCAAGAAAGCCCTACGGGGCAGTTCCACTCTGTCACATGAGGTCAATATGAGTTGGAACCGACTCCATGACAGTCAGCAACAACAACAAACACAGATGCTACTCCCAGCATTTTATTCAAGGTTTATACCTCAGAGGCACAAGCCTGAGCACCGTACACTCTTGCTGCTCCCGTGCCGGGCTCTAAAGGAATGCTTCTCCTGATTCTCTGACGTAAGTATCACCTGGAGAGCCTGCTAGTACTGAGTCCCCAGGCGTGTCCACCGCAACTACATCAGAATCTCTGCGGGAGGGGACCCGGGATTCTTATCTGTAACTAGGACCCTAGGTGAGGTTTCTGTCAGGCACAGTTGGCAACACCGCCCTGACCTCTGCATTACACCAAGGAGAGAAAGAGAGCGTGTGGGATGTAGTAAAAGTGGTAGACCCTCATACACTCAGAGATCCTTTCTGGGAAGCAACTTGGCACTGTGCATCGAAAACCTTTAAAAAGCTCGTAGCCTTTGATCCAGCACTGCCACATTCTGAGGAAAATAATCAGAAATGAAGATAAAGATTTCTGTGCGGTCATCATGTGGTTGCTTACGGTTAAGCACGAGAACTGTTAGATGAAGTATGATTCTTCTATATAGTGGTACTATATTTATATGGCTATCTAAAAAAAGGTGGGGTACTATATGGCTATGCAGAAAGAAAAAGGGGGGCGGTTTTAAGTACATAGTTATGCTTATGGCTGCATATTAAAGAAATAATCAGGAATAGAGTGAATCATGAGCGTGATCTTTCCACAACTATAAAAAGGCAGAGGAAAAAAGGCTGAAAGAATTTAGGAGGAAGGCAAGATTAGCAAAAAGAGAGGTCCTAGAGAGAGAGATGGGAGACAATGGCAGAACTCTCACCTTCCATGCAGGAGAGCTGGGTGCAATTCCCACCCAACTCACCCCATACACAGCCACCACCTGTCTGTCAGTGGAGACTTGCGTGTTGTTTTGATGCTGAACAGGCTTCAGCAGAGCTTCCAGCCTAAGATGGAGTAGGAAGAAAGGTCTGGCTATCTACTTCTAACAGTAAGGCGATGATAACCGTATGGATCACAACAATCCGCAGCCGATTACGGGGATGGCACAGGACTGACCGGGCACTGTTTCGTTCCATTGTGCATTAGGTTGCCATGAGTCAGAGGTGACCCGACGGCGCTAACAGCACCGCAGAGAGAGAGATACCTGATAAACACAGAGTTAATTGCTACAAACCAGTCCGCTCAGCCCTTGGCATTCTATCCCATC
Source organism: Loxodonta africana (assembly GCF_030014295.1). Lineage (NCBI taxonomy): Eukaryota > Metazoa > Chordata > Mammalia > Proboscidea > Elephantidae > Loxodonta > Loxodonta africana. The sequence goes on from NC_087347.1 coordinate 73,165,035, forward strand.
AGTACCAGTAATAAAGAAAAACCAAGCAGACGATTTGGTTGACGATGTGGGAGGCAGAATAGCACACAGCTGCTTCACCCACAGCTGTACTGGCTTTGCAGTGCTGACGGTTTGGAAAAGAGAAAGACAAATAGAAAATAAAACCTTGTCTTGGGCAGGGAAGCAGATGGGATGTGACCCACCCAGGGAGCCTTGGTTTGATTAGTAGAAGTTACTGATTTAACTTGAATTTCAGACCTATAATTTTTATCTTTCAATGACATTTCCATTATTTGGAGTGTTTTTTTCCTTGAGCTTTCAAGGGTTTTTTTCAACCAATATTTATTTCTATATGTTTTGTTCCATGCTTTGAAAAATCTCCATAAACAAAATCAATATAACATACATTTTCCTTCGAGGATCCCAGCCACCTCCCCACCACCTCTAATAGTAATTAAACACTTTGTATTGTTGAAACTCTAAACCGGTATACACAGGAAAAGTGAAGTGGTGGATTAAGTAATTATTTAATGAACGTCAGCTGGGTAGACAATCTGGCCAACTGATACCATAAAATGTTTTTTCTCAATAGCAGCCCTTTTTTTTTTTTTTTGTGGCCAAAAATATGTGAATGATGGCTTCAACTCTCCTTTTCACTTGGGCTGAAATTGTCTTGCTAGCGCTACTTAGGTCAGATGTCAAGTAATTAAGAGAATGATATTAACACATCAATTCTGAGAACTCTCTGTTTTATGAAAGCATCTATTTTAGAGCTCTTGCAGGTGGCTGCGGTGCACAAAGCCTGTCAGAAGTACTGGATGCAAAAAGGTTCAAGGGCTGCTTGTGTTTCTCAAATGTTATCTAAGGAATCTTTTCATAAATCCCTGCTATTGTTCAACATAATTTTCGTGGCTCTTGGGGACTTAAATGCAACTGAACAATTTTAAAGAGAGCAAAATATGACAAAGGAAATAATGGCCTGCCATTATAAAGCATTCTCTTCTTTTTCTCTCTCCCCCTCCACCTTTCAGCCACTGCCCTGGGCTGGGCTGACACAACTTATGTCTGAGAATGCTGGAAATTGTAGGTTTTTGACTGCACTGGTTTCACAGAATATCTGAAGCACCAGGCACGTATTAGATGACGGTAAATGAAGGATTTTTTTTTTAAGAACATGAAGACGTTGAAAAGCACCGTACAGTTGCTGGGTCAGGCTCATTTGATCAGCTTAATGCCAACTTGATAGTAATTATAACCTTCAGAGAGTGAAATGCTCAGTGAATACGATATTTAGCACTCTGTGCTTGGCCTCGGAAAGCTACTTTAAATGATTTCGATCTTTGAAATTATTTGTGAATTTTAAAAAAGCAAATAGAAATACATGTATTTCTTCTTTTTTTTTTCTCTTCTTAATCCCCAAAGCTTTCCATTGCTTTTTTTTTAAAAAAATTTATTTTTGGTGGCAATATATACAACCAAACTTACATCCATTCACGATTTCTACATGTACAGACCAATGTCATTGGTTACGTACTTCCCACTGTGTTACCGTTCTCACTGTTTCTACCTCTATTGTCTCATCACCATCAGTTTAAACTCTGTCCCTTAAAGGTCTCATCTGTGCTTAAGACTAACTGTTGTCAATTTGAACTCATACAGATAATTCTTTATAAGAGCACAATGTTCAAGGCAAATGTTCTTTATTAATTGAGCTAAATTACTGTTTAATTTAATGATGGCTTCATGGGATAGTTTTGGTTGAAAGTTTAAAGATTATTTCCAGGCAATAGATCCAGGGGTTTCCCCCAGTCTCAGTTGATCCAGTAAATCTGGGTTCCTTATGAATTTGAAGTTCTTTTCCACAATATTCCTCCTTTTAATCAGAATCCATTTATTGGGTCCTTGATCGAAACGTTCACTAATGGTGTCCAGGCACCATCCATTTCTTCTGGTCTCGCAGCAAAGGACGTAGTAGTTCAAGCCTCCCATTACTTTTCAGAGTCCTTGTCAATGTTTCTGAGTTTTTACTTCATTTTTTTGTGCTCCTCTGTGTAATAATAATAGTGATGATAAACCAAAGCCATTGCTGTTGAGTGGATTCTGACTCACAGAGACCCTATAGTTGATATTTATTAAGTAATTACCATATAGAGCATATAGAACTGAGCACTTTACACATATTAATTCATTTAAAAGTCACAACAGCCCTATAAGGTCAGTGCTACTATTATTTCTACTTTTAAGATGAAGACATTTGCCCAAGGCCCAGCTAACGCAAGTGCAGACCTAGTTCAGAACCCAGGGTTTTGACTCCTGACATCATGCTCTTAGCTACTATAAGGGATCATAAATATGCATTTTCATACTGGAGATACTGATCTGTTTTCATACCTACCCAAACAATAATTCATTTGCATCAAAAAGCAAAGGAGAACATCCTGCCAATAGTCATGAGATTAATTATGTTTTTTGTGTATAAGATGTGACACAAATAGACACAGAACACCACTTACATATTTAACTTAGCTGTAGTTTTGATAGCATGACATTTCTGTGCTCAGTGTAACATGATTTTTCATTGGTTTGTTCATTTATTTGCTTAGGATTCCTTGGCTTGACTTGCCTCTAACCTTCACCCATTTTGTAGGAGAAAGAGCCAATGAATACTCATAAATTAAGCCTAAGTATAACAGACTTATGAGATCCTTATGGGGTGAAAAAGGCAATTTCCTTGGAAACTAAAGCTCACTGAGAAGTTTGTCCCAGGAGAATGAGACCAGGAAACCAAAACACTCGGCTTTCCTTCTAATACATCCCACTACCACCACCACCACCAACAGGGTGTCAGTAGAGAGAAGAATTGAGACTTGCTCCTGATCTAGCAACTAGAATATCACGTGACAGGTAGCAAGTAGGTGAAACTAAAACTATAACAGGCCAGGCTTGGAGGCTGACGCAGACGAGGGCTTGGTGCTAAAATGCAGTCTGCAAAGTAAAAACTGGAGTTAGAAGCAGTCAGAAGTCAGCTCAGCAGCAGGACAAGAAGTCACTAGTGAGCAGAGGTTACTGCAAGAAACAGAGTCTGGGGGCCAGTGCAGGGCTGAAGGCAGCAGGGGACTGACGGTGAGTCTGGGTCAGGAAATGAAGGTGAGGAAGGTGTGACTGCCCATCAGCCCACGCAGACTGCAGCCTCTACAGCAGGGCCTCTTCTACAGGCCCTTGGGCTCTTTCTGTGTCCCTTTCCAGTCGTGAACGCTTATCTGCCACACCTGGCAGATGACCCAGGACAAAGAGAGAGAGAGAAGGAGAGACGGAAGGAAGAAAAGGCAGGCAGGCAGGCAGGCAGCTGATGGGAACCACAGCTGGGCCAAGGCATGGCTAGGCACACACATGGCAGAGGCAAAGCCAGAGAGTCCCAGTCAAGCACCAGGAAACTTCCATGATCTCAGAGCAAAGCCAAATTTAAGAACTGAGACAAATGGTGGCAGGACATACTGCCAGAAGCTTTCTTAGAAATCCTGGAACAAAAATAAGTGGTTTAAAGGTACCAATTCAAGCTCTGACAAAGCTCTTTTGCACCTCCAGCTTACTTTCTTTGGTTTTTGACCACAGAAGTGTATATAAATTGATCAGTTACACAATTTAGCAGTGATTCCAGACCTATCCCTTCACCCTCACCATAGCACATCAAATGAATGATCTATAAAGTTCATTATTTAGGTTTTCATAGGAACCAACAGAATCCTTAATTCTGCTGATATTTGACCAAACTCACTATAATCATCTCACCTTCTGTAGGCATTAGTGCTAATGGTTTCCTATTCTCCCGAGAAGGAGCCCTGGTAATGCAGTGCTTAAGCACTGGGCTGCTAGCTGAAAGGCTGGTGGTTGGAACCCACCATGTGGCTCTGTGGGAGAAAAGCCCTGGTGATCTGCTCCCTTAAAGATGCCCCCCACAAAAAAAACCCGAGCCTGCTGCCATCGATTCCTACTCATAAACATAGTGACCCTAAATAGGACAGAGTAGAACTGTCCCATAGGGTTTCCAAGGCTGTAATCTTTATGGAAGCAGACGGCCACATCTTTCTCCCTCAGAGCAGCTGGTGGGTTTGAACTGCCAACCTTATGGTTAGCAGCTGAGCGCTTAACTGCACCACCAGGGCTCCTTGCTCTGTGAAGATTACAGCCTAGGAAACCCTATGGGGCAATTCTACTCTGTCCTATAGATCACTTTCTCTTGGTCAGGGAGGCTTGTCCTGTTGATTGAGGTCGGTTTCTACACCTCTCTGACCCAGCTCAGAGTGCCCTGACATGCTAGCCTGTCGCTCAAACACCAGCACTCACGTGCCTCCCGGCCTCATTAGGTGCCTTGGAGGGGCCCTGGGGTCGGGGCTAGCTACAAAATTTGCAGGCCCCAGTACAAAATGAAAATACTGTTAAAGACCTTTCTACCATGGTCTCTCTCTCTCTGCCTCTCAACTTATCATGCTGCTATTTTATATGTTATTTAATGTCAATCTAAGGAAAGAAAAATTAAAAATTAAAATTATTAGCATGAATTTTACTGTTCATCTTTATATTGTGCAACTCCAGTTTTAAATGCAAATATAAGAGCACTGAACTTGTATGTGGAATCACTGAAATTACACAATTTGTGTTTTGTAGCTTGTCTATGCATTTCTTACCAGAACAGTGGAAATGCTGCAGAAAACTAGCCCAACTCCTTGTATTTCACTTCTTGCTTGATCTGCACACATTCTACTACCACTCTCTTTCTTCAGCTTACTGACGGTAGTGTGGGAAGACTAAAGGAAAAGGAAATGTGGGTTGCCCTGTCTTTCCCTGTCCTTTGAGGTCATCATTTTCAGCATAGGTGGTTGGCTAATAGAGGGAAGTAACATGAGTAAGAAGGAATATGATAGCTTTCCTTGGTCATTCATGTATCTTAAAATGCCATTTCCTTCTTTCTGCATTGGAATCAAGTTCCAGCTTGAACAGAAAATGTGCGTTCTCAGGGACGTCAGTGCCCCCACTTACGCAGTCACAGACGTAAAACTCTCACCTTGTATGTTACTCTTTGAGTCTCACTGAACATAGGGCACTGCAGACACTATATGTGAATGAATGTATATAGTCATGTAACTACCACTCCAATCACGACACAGACATTTTCATCACCACCATATCACTTTTGCTCAAGCACGTGCTCCACTGTCCCATCAGGCTTCATTTACAAAACACCATCTCAAAGATAAAATTATTAAAGTTTCAAGATGGCAAGAGCAGAGCATTAAACCAAGCACAGGCTCTTTGGAGTGCAGGGTCCTGTACAATTGCACAAGTGGCCCTTCCTGGGGTACGTGCTATTGTGCAACTAGGGAATTATCTAGTGGTAAAAAAAAAAAAAAAATTTTTTTTTTTCTTATCCGAAACATAGGGACCTACTCTACAGTAGGGTAGTAGACAGAGACCCTACACTATAGAAACAGCAAGGATCCTACTCACGCAGAGGGGCAGACTTCCTGGTGAGTCCTGCTGGGCTTCCATGCTGGGATGGGTCCACCTGCCTGGTCAGTGCTTCGGGACACTTGCCCAATTCCCCCTCAGCAATCCTTTCCTGAACCATGAGCCCTAGCACCTCCTAGACCATGTAACAACCGTAGAAATGATACCTAATATGGCTTAGACAACCAGTACACCCAGAGCTCCTTCTCTTTTACCTCCCTCCCTCCTCCTTTGTCTTATTTTCTGATCTGTACCCATACTCTGGCACCCCTTTCTCCAATAATAGAATAGAGTTCAGTAGCCTACCGGAAAAACCTAGATCTTAGAAACAAAAGTCCTGTTTACTCTCCCTAGTTGGGGGATGGTAGGGAAAGACAATGGGAAATACCTTCCATTCTCCCCCATTAATCTGTCTCCAAAGGATGAGCAAGAGGTACTTTCTGATATCTTCTTGAAAAATGGCAAATCATAAATTGCAAATTAAGCCTTCAGCAGGTCACCTGATCCATTAAGAGTTTGCTGGTCCACTCAGTTACATGTAAAATCAGAGTTAAGGAAGGCATCCTATCATGGGGAAAAGAGACACCAAACCCGAGACAGGACGCTGAGGCAGAACTGAATATGAAAGTGAGTGCAATATACCTGCAGTCCCTTCAACATAAGCAGGAGGTCTGGTGCTCTGCCCCAAGGAGGGGGAGTTCTAGAAACTACAGCTGAGGATAGAGGTGAGGCTGGGCTGGTCTGAAATATGATATATGGAATAGAAAAGGAAAGAAAATGTAATGTCCTAGGCAAGGATGAGCCTGCAATGAGGGAAGCAAGTAGGGTTAGGTGGGTGATCAGACAGTGGATCTTGAAGACCATCCCTTAGTGCTAAGCAGGCTCCCCTTTTATAGGGACTGTGTAACTTCTTCTAGGGCAAAAAAGAAGTTGGTAAGGTCATGGAGTCTGTTCAGAACCACCACATTCATCTTGCTCCAATCCGCCCCATGTACATACAACATGACTCAACGATTTCACTCCTAGATATTTATTCGAGAGAAATGAAAACATTTCGCTATGCAACACTTTTACTCAAATGTTCATAAAGTCTTTATTCATAATAGCCCTAAACTGGAAAGAATCTAAATGTCCATCAATTGGTGAAAACACAAATTATGGTATATCCATACAATGGAATAATAATTAAAAACAAAACAAACCATTGCTGTTGAGTCAACTTGAACTCATAGCAACCCTATAGGACAGAGTAGATTTGGCCCATAGGGTTTCCAAGAAGCAGCTGGTGGATTCGAACTGCCAACCATTTGGTTATTAGCCATAGCCCTTAATCACTGTGCCACCACGACTCCGCAATGGAATACTACTCAGCAATAAAAAGGCATGAACTACTGATATATGTACCAAATTTTGTGTATCTCAAAAACATTCTCCTTGGTTAAAGAAGCCAGACACAAAATACTACATACTGCATTATTCAGTTTCTTTAAAATTTTCTAGTAAAGCCAAAGTTAGAGAATAGAAAGCAGATCAGTGGTTGCCAGGAGCCAGGGGGTAGAGGAGGGAGTTAATTACAAAGCCTAAGGAGGGAAATTTTGGAGAAGATGAAAATGTCCGTATCATGATTGTGGTGTTAGTGAAATGACTGTATGCATTTGTTGAAACTCACTAAATTTTACACTTTAAATTGGTAAATTTTATTGTATGTTAATATACCTCAATAAAGCACATTATAAAAAAAACCCAGATATCTATATTTTTGCTTTTAATTAAGGTATAAATTGTAGAACTTAAACTTGAATATACATACTACCTTTTATCTGACCATTCCTTCAAGTTCTCCCAGATAGATGGATCATAGCAATGGATGTAATCATAGATACACAACATGATGCCTTTCTTGTCTTCTCATCTAAGAACCGGGAGAGCCTGGGAAGGTATTTTTAACTTATTAACAGACAGAAGATTTGAAGCAGGAATTGTGACTTACCAAAGTTAAAATTACATTAATTCCCTGAAACAAATTTTATGATTTTATATCCATTTTTTATACAAATCAAGCCAAAGCATACCAGCATTGTGAGGTACTGAGGCAAATTTTGACTGGTTGAATGCCTTTTCCAGATCATTATCTAAACAATTACTGTATTTTTACACAAATAAAGTGTGCCTGCTGCATGTTTACCAGCCAGACCCTCCCTCCACAAGGTATTTTCATAAGCACTGCTATGCCAATTTTTTAAACATGTTCCTGTAAAAAAAATTAGCATAGTGCACTTACAAAAATACCTTGTTGGGGGCAGGCATGGTTAGCAAACAAACGTTATTTGCATTACAATGTGGTAATCCAATATTTTTATTACATATTGTTAGTTGCTGTCCAGTTGATTCAGACTCATGGCAACCCCCTAAGTGCAGAGTAGGACCAAAGAGTTTTCAAGGCTGTGACCTTTTGGAAGCAGATTGCTAGGCCTGTCTTCTGAGGTGCCTCTGGGTGGGTTCGAACTGCCAATCTTTTGGCTAGTAGTTGACTGCTTAACCGTTTGTGCCACCCAGGGACTCCTGATTTTATATATTTATATTGTTGTTGTTGTTAGGTGCCATTGAGTCCGTTCTGACTCATAGTGACCTCATAGGACAGAGTAAAACTGCCCCATAGGGTTTCTAAGACGTGGCTGGTGGATCTGAACTGCTGACCTTTTGGTTAGCAGCCAAGCTCGTAACCACTATGACACCAGGGTTCCATATGTATATATGCAAATTTGAGATACAGATATATAATATTGGAGAAAATGGCCTTATAGATAGTTCTTTCTGTTGCCATCGAATCAATTCTGACTCATAATGACCTTATAGGACAAAGTAGAACTGCCCCATAGACATTTCAAGGAGTGGTTGGTTGATTGGAACTGCTGACCTTTTGGTTAGCAGCTGAGTTCTTAACCACTGCTCCACCAGGGCTCCATATAGACAATGTACATCTGTATATCTATATATCTCTGTGTATGCAGATTATATCTACATCTATCTGTATCTGTCTGAGAAAATGACCTTATGAACAAATTTGTCAGCTCAAAGAGCTTCTTTGATTGGGTAAGAAATCTCATGGACCTTGATATAAGTTGCCAATTTCAATCAGAGTTTCCATCTGTAAGAAAGTCACATAAACTGATCTAGCTTGGCTGATTTTAACTGTTCCAGAAACCCAAAACAGGGAGTATTTTTAATAAAAATGTATACAGGATTGGAATGTTGATAAGACATTTGCAGATGTATATAGAAATATGATAATTTATACTATTTTGTGGTAAGACTCCTAGTTGGGATTAGTGATGCGTCATATGATTGCATTAATTGCAAAGAAGAAATTCAAAATGGCATAATTGTGCTTGATGTTTAAGTAATAGAAATGGAATTTAAAGTGTTGTTAGAAAATGGAAAATATTACTAAGGTGAAAAGACTTTAAAAACATGAATGCAAAACTGAACCATTAGCACAATGTAACCCTTTCAAGGTAATATGAGGTGTGCAGCAGAGCTTCTATGAACACTCATTGACCTAGACGAGGAGAACAGAGAAGTGGCGGTTGTTCCTCTCCAGTGGATCATCCCAGAAAGCACTGAGGAAGATGGTTGCACTATCCTCCCATCGTGAGGTCCTGAGTAAATATGCCAGTATCTTTGGCCTGAGAGGCAGCCTGGCATAGCAGTTACGTGATTCTCTTAGTATGAGTATGATTAGCAGGCTAATATGGTGGTTTGGAGCATGAACTCTGCACACCAAACTGCCTGAGTTCAAATCCTGGCTCTGCTGCAAATCACGCCCCTCTCTGTACCTTAGCTTCCTTTTTAAGTTTTATCTATTTATTTATCTTACTGTGGTAAATATATAGGTAACAAAATATTTGCCATTTCAACCATCTTCACATGTACAATTAGGTGACATTAAGTATGTTTGTTATGTTGCTCTATCATCACCATTAACCATTCCCAAATTTTTCCATCACCCTTAACAAAGGCTCACCGTCCCCTAAGCGTTGTGTCTTCCTTTCCTCCTCCTTCCTGCTTGCCTCTGGTAAGCACTAATAGACTTGAAGCCCTATACACTTGCCTATTCTAGATGTTTCATATAAGTGGGATCATACGGTATTTGTTATTTTGTGATTGACTTATTTCACTCAGCATAATGTTTTTTGAGGTTCATCCATGTTATAGTATGTGTCAGGACTTCATTTCTTTTTTTGGCTAAGCAATATTCCATTGTATGTACGTACACATTTTGTTTATCCATTCAACTGTTGATGTCTTAGGTTCTTAATTTGCAAAATGCAAGTTATTCATTTTACCTCTTCAGCTTGTTGTAAGAATTGAATGAATTAATATTTATAAAACTCTTGGGAGAATGCCTGGCACATCATAAAAGGTTACTTGAATATTTGTTAAATTAAATTTTTCAAATTGATTATAAAATGCATGTATGATATTCTTTATAGCCAGTATAAGCTGCTCTGAAACTCATCCTCTGAGAGGTCTAGTTGGTTATAGAGCTCAGAATGAATCCCATGAAATCATAGATTTGGTCAGTGATTGTAGTGGAAACGAGAGCTCTGTCCTGCCTGACCACACTCTTAACTCTTGCCCATAGCCCTGGCTGAAGAGGTAGACCAGGTGACCACCTTTACATCTCTGCCCACAGCTGATTGGACAAAGGAAAAAATCCTGACTAAATTTGAACAAGATTCTCTCTGCAAAAAGTTGGAAATGGGAGGACTGAAACATTGATTTGGCTGATTTTGGGTTTTTGAGGTACAGAGGGAAACACTGGTGGCGTAGTGATTAAGAGCTAGAGCTGCTAACCAAAAGGTTGGCAGTTCAAATCCACCAGGCACTCCTTGGAAACCCTATGAGGCAGTTCTACTCTGTCCTGTAGGGTCGCTATGAGTCGGAATCAACGCAACGGGTTTGCTTTTATGGGTTTTTGAAGTGCAGGGTCACGCAGAATTAGAGCAAGAGAGAGCAGCACAGCAAGACAAGGTCACATAACAGCATCCATGATGGGGAAGTATAATCCAAGAGCATACAGAGAAAGCCAGTGCATGAGATTGGTCCCATATCCTTACAATAAAATTCCTTTCAGTAAGCTAGTGTGAATGGGTTATTGTTCCTTGTAACCCCAAGTGCTAGAACTGATGCTACCAATTAATTATTGAGCATCTCCTATTGTGTCCACCAGTGGGCCAGTTGCTGACTGTGTTGACGAGGAAAGACTGGAAAGAACTTCCATTTGCTGAGGTCCTCAAGGTTGGCACAGAAGCCCTGGTAGTGCGGTGGTTAAACACTCCACTGCTAACCGATAAACATTCTGCCATGTTATCCCTTGACTGACAAGTGTATAAGAGGAAATGCACACACACACACACACACACACACACACACATCCCCCACAACACCTCCTAACTCAAGGAAGAGAAAATAAGTGGGTGAAAGTTTGTTGAGGAATAGGATATTTATACAGTTTCAAGGTAGCTCACCACCAGAGGGATTTTCCTAATCGCTGCTGCTGTAAAAAAAAAAATTAGCATAGGGAATTTATGAAACTACCTCTACTGGAGGCAGGGGAGAGGGATGATTGGCAAACAAATGTAGATGGCTCATGTTATTTGTGTAAAAATGTGGCAATTAATTACAAATGAAAAAAGTAGTAACAGTGGAGAAACCTAGCAAACACTGTCTTAACCAAATGGTAAGCGTTAATATGATGGGACATATTCATATCATGTCCCACCTACCATGATATAGGAGAAGGACACATCTCTTTTGTGGTATTCCTGCCAAAAATGAACAACCAGAATCTAATCATGAGGAAACATCAGATAAGCCCAACAAAGGGAGGGCTTACAAAAAAACTGGTCGGTACGGTTCAAATATATCAAGATCACAAAAGACAAGAAAAGACAGGAAACGTTCCAGATTAGAGAGCACTAAAGAGAGAGAAAAAGACATGACAACTAAAGGCAGCATGTTATTCTGGGTTGGATAATGGACTAGAAGGGGGTTTGATTTTTTTTTTTTTCCATTATAAAGACCATATTGGATGTCACTAAATTGTACATGTAGAAATTGTTCCAAAAAAAAAAAAAAGAATGTTGAAAGATTGTGATAAATATAGCAAATGTCACTGAACAATTCATATGGTAGTTGTCAAATGGGAAGCTAACTTGCTGTGTAAACCTTCACCAAAAACTTATTACTATTAAAAAAAAAATTAATGGTAAAAAATATAAAAACATGTGGAAAAAAGACCATATTGGGATATTTGGTGAAATTTGATGGTCCTAGGATGAGATATTAATATTGCATCAATATTAATGTCCTGATTTTGACAGTTGTTCTGTGATTAGGCAGGAGAGTGTCCTTGTCTTTTGAGAAATACACAGTAAAAATATTTAGGGGTTTGCAACTTACCCTCAGTTGGTTCAGAAGGAAAAAATAGTAATGATATGCATATATATTTACAGGAAAAGAATGATAAAGTAACTGTGGTAAAATGTTAACCACTGGAAAGCTGGGTAAAGGTGTATTCTCCTTGCAAATTTTCTCTTAAGTTAAAAATTATTTCAAAATTAAAAGTTTAAAACGATAAAAGAAATCACTGTGACTCATATTTTGCTTTCATTCCTTGAGGGCAGAGACTTTGCTTTGTGCACCTGCTGTCTCTCGGCTGGCACATTTCCAGGCACGTCAGAGAAAGCCAGTGAATATTTGTTTGAATAAAATAGTTAGTGATTATACTTATCTTTCTTAGGGAATTGTAAGCTCCTAATGCTATTTTTTTTTTTTTTTAATGCTAAGACCACATCTTGGTCCCCTGAATTCCCCCTAAGACCCAGGACTGTGTCCTGTGCAGAATTTACACCACTGGTTATTTGCAGGACTGAATGGAATTATGTGGCCACTCAAATATTACGATAATGATTAGTTTTGACAAAGATCTCTTTTATGGGTCTGTGAAAACAACCACAGTACTTGAAACTAGAATGCCCCTCCTGAAAACCAGGGTCCAGGTCAAGCAGCCCCTTGTGAAGCTACACTCTCTTGGAACAGCGTCTGACTCTCCACTGAGTCACCTCTGGCAGGGAGCCTTCCTCTTGGTCTGCAGTCATTACCCTAATGAAGTACAGCTGCGTTGCAAACAATTAACTTGCACTCAAGTAGTGGCCTCCCTTAAAGGAACAGTTCTCTCACCCCATACAACAGCCCTCCCAAGCCAGCAATTGGCCCAGTGGTTTAATGTCTGGACATGACATGGACCCATAGGGAGTCAGAAAATGGCAACGGCAAAGCTTGCTATTGATAGAGAAAATGACAGTTTAAACTTAAGTGGAAACCCTGCCCGGACTGAGAGGAAATACTTGCCATGTATTTCAAAAACTGCTGCTGTATTTTTTTTTTTTTTTTTGAAAAACTGTATTTGCAAAGGCATCTGACACAGATGTCATCTCTGGACAGCGGTCCTGTTCACTCTGCCCTGCTTAGCTGTGGAGTGAGCTAGAAGCCAGCCTTCCGGGTCCATGGATGCAGAGGGGCTCCAAACAAGGAATGGACCTCCCTCCAATGAGACTGTCAGATGGGGTGCATTTTCCAAGTCTTCCCCCCGCCCCATGAAACCTCTCCTTTTCTATGTAAGTCTGTATAGGCCACTGGTCTGGCACAGAATGAACACTTCCTAAGGAAGACAGAGAAGTAATAGCTATTAATAACCCACATTACTAACCAGTTGTCGTTGAGTCGACTCTGACTCATGGAGACCCCGTGTGTGCCAGAGTAGAACTGTGCTCCACAGGGCTTTCAGTGACTGAGTTTTTGGAAGTAGATCTCCAGGCCTTTCCTCTGAGGCACCTCTGAGTGGACTCAAACCTCTAATCTTTCAGTTAGCAGCTGAGTGTGTTAACAGTTTGCTCCACCCAGGGACCCATTATACATAGTAGGAGAAGAATAAAATAGGAGTATCAGAAATACTTATCTTGTCTGTTAAAGAGATGCTAGCAAGAATCAGAGACCAGTATTAAAGTATAGAATGTGATGAAGTTGAAGTCATGCTGGTACAAAGGGTTAAAATAGTCTCCCAGACCCCAGTGTGGAACAGCTGGGAATGGGCTCTCTGTCAGAGCGCTGGCTCATCTCAAATGCTGTCTCACAGCACGAGGGGATAAAAGCCAGGGGCTGCTCCGCGGCAGTCTGTGGATGGCAGAGAGGCCAATCAGGTGGAAAGTGCAAGAGATGGGTCTCACTCACATAGGAAAGGAGCCCTGGTGGTGCAACGGCTAAGCGCTCGGCTGCTAATCTAAAGGTTTGAACCCACCCAGAGGCTTTGCAGCAGAAAGACCTGTCGATCTGTTCCCACAAAGATTACAGCCAAGAAAACCTATGGGACAGTTCTACTCTGTCACATGGGGTTGTTATGAGTCAAAATTGACTGAACAGCACCTAGCAACAACAAAATACACAGGAATGTGTATTTCACAGGTGCAGAGCTGCACTTAGCTACGGGAACAGAGGTACATGGACCCATCAGCAGGGAAAATGAGGAGGGGAGGATGGATGAGCACCCACCGGAAGTGAGTAGGCGAGCATATTAGAGATTAAAAACAAAATAAAACAGGAAATGGCATTTCTAACTAACGTGAAAGAGTTACACGATGAGTCAGGGAGGAAAGAGATCAAAGTTTCTGAAGCAATAACACTGCCTCGTTATATAAAGTTTTCTGCCCTGTCAGTCATTAAATACACAAGCAAAGAAGGCAAAACACGCAAGTTTTTTATGAATCAAGCAGTCATTAGCTTCTCCGAAGCATCTTCTCATAACCAGAACATGGCAGTGAGCTCTTCGAAAAAAAGTCAGGTACACGAATAAATGGTGAAAATGTGACAGCAGAGAAGGCATAAGGCAGAGACCTGAGTGCCCTGTCCAGAATGCTGTGCTGACTCAGCTTATCCACGGCTCCAGGAACCATCCCAACAGCTATTAGGCAATCTTACAGACCAGAGGAAAGTGACCATTTGGATGTAGCACATTACTGATTCTTCACAATGAAAGTATTACGTGGTATTACTTTTCTCCCACTAAAAGAATAACAGCAAAGAGCATCGAGAGACTGCCTATGGCTTGCGTCACAGTAGCCTGAATCCTAAGGTGGCAGTGGAGGTTCAGTGGTAGAATTCACACCTTCCATGTAGAAGACCTTGGTTCGATTCCTGGCCAAGGCGCCTTATACACAGCCATCACCTGTCTGTCAGTGGAGGCTTGCATGTTGCTATGATGCTGAAGAGGTTTCAGTGGTGCTTCCAGACTAATACAGACCAGGAAGAAAGGCCTGGTGATCTACTTCTGAAAATTAGCCGGTGAAAACCCTGTGGATCACAACAGCCTGATCCACCTTAGAAATATAAGAACCAAGGACATGGGTGATGATTTAAATAACAAATAAACACATTTTTCCTTTGTCTGTTTTTGGGTTCTGACTCCCCCAAACATAATGATGCAATTTACTCTTTTAAGGAGATGTCACATGATACACTTACAAAAAGCATTTTAAATTAACAGTGCTTTTTTCTTAAAAGAAAATGAAGAGGTTCTTCTCTTATTGTGAGCATTCAAGGACTGTTTAAAACTAGAGCTTCACAACGTTTTCCACTTAATTTTCATTATACTTGAGGGAAAAATGGATGCAAAATACACTTCTGAAGTCTGGGGATGTTTTAAATGTTGTAGGTATTACCTAATCCTTAAGAGACATGTTCTGTTAGTAGCAGAATGGAGGATTTTGAGGGAGAAGGTTCAGAACAGGGCTGCATTGCTTCTTTCATACCAAGGTTCTAGAGAAATACCAAAGCTTAGATGCAGACTTGAGAACCAAAAGCAGTCTATATTCTCCGGTATCTTACTAAGTAATCCCAGGGCAAATTTTTGAAGCTATGTCCATTTGATTTGATAGATAAGTAGGTAGGTAGGTAGACAGGTGGATGGGTGGAGGATGGATGGATGGATGGATGGATGGATGGATGGATGGATGGATGGATGGATGGATAATCATTGTTTTGTCCAAAATTGTAATTTAACTACTTTGAGATTTTAGAAATAATAGAGCCATGTTTTCACCATTAAGGTAAGTGACTGTTCAGATACATTTGGCACTGTCCATAGGTTTATGGCTTCCAACTGGTTTAAGGCCATTCCCAGAGTGACAGCTGATTTGCCACGGTTAAGAAGCTTTCAGGCTATAAACTGTAAGAATGATAAACTACAGCAGTTGAAAATGTGTCTTCAGATACTCACTTGCAACTCCCATTTACATCTCTAGGAATAGAGAAATGAGGATCTAGGGACCAAATCTGGCTCCGTCAGTAACAGTGTAGGTAACACATAAATATTAATGTTCATTGCAGTTAGTGTGGTATGCAGAAATATCAGAGTATAATTGTTAATTGCCAATACATTTTATTCACATTACAAAGGGATAACGGAAAACCATTTTACTGTAATTTAAAAATGATTCCATCATAATAATTATGAAATATTCTTTCCATTTCTTAAATTGTTAAAACTGAATTTTCTGAAAATGAATCATTTATACTTCACCTTCATTGCCATTTGCTTTCTATACAGACGTGTCGATGTATCTGTTACTTAGTTTAGTCAGTGAAATAGTCTGGTTTGCATCAATTTACTGGTGGCTGTGCCCTTGGCATTCTTTATGCAAAATAGAATGTTCAAATAACTAAAGGCATTCACTACAGATTTCATGGCATTTTAGGGGTGGTCATGGTATCAGGGGAGAAGATAAGGTTGCTACTTGCCCTGCCAAGCCACCTGTAGGATCCTTTTCTCTTCTGATTTATTTTTCTCCTTCATTATTATAACCCTTGTCAGGTCATTTCTCTTCCACCTAATAACAACAATGACTAATATTTATCAAGCACCTACTGTGTGCCAGACATCATGCTAAGTATTTAAATTTATTACATCTTTTAATCCTAAAAACAATCCTATGAAATGCTATTTTTATTGCTGTTGCAAATCTGTTTTGCCTTTCCCCCCTTTCCAACAACTTCCCTATTTTCCTTTGAGTAACTACACTTTCCGCTTTCATGTGGTCCTGGAGGGACTGTCAGTCAAAGGGCCCTACACTTCCTTCCCACCAAAGTGTGGGCACATGACCCAATCTAGGGCATCAGTCTTCACCTGAGTGACACCAGGAGGGAAATGGGTAGGGTCTGGGACAGATTGCCCCATAAGCAAGGTACACACGGGCTTACTTGTGCTTACTTACTGATCCGTAGCTCACAACTTTTCCTCACATCAAAGATATGGTGAAATCCATAAGAAATTGTGTGCTACAGATTAGTAAGTAAACACAAGTAAGCCTGTGCATACCTTGCTTACTGGTTGGCTTAGTTATCTAGCGCTGCTATAACAGAAATACTACAAGTGCATGGCTTTAACAAAGAGAAATTTATTCTCGCACAGCCTAGTAGGCTAGAAGTTTGAATTCAGGATGTCAGCTCCAGGGGAAGACTTTCTCTCCCTGTCAGCTCTGGAGGAAGGCTCTTGTCATCAATCTCCTGGTACAAAAGCTTCCCAGTGCAGGGACATGGGTCCAAAGGATGAGTGCTCTCGGCTGTTCTTGTTTGGTGGTAATGAGGCCCTTCTGTCTCTCCTCGCTTCTCTCTTTTATATCTCAAAGAAGATTGACTCAAGATACAACCTAATCTTGTAGATTAAATCCTGCCTCATTAACATAACTGCCTCTAATCCTGCCTTGTTAACATCATAAAGGTAGGATTTACAACACGTAGGACGATCACTTCAGATGACAAAATGGTACAGGATCACACAATACTGGAAATTATGGTCTAGCCAAGTTGACACACACTTTTGAGGGACACAATTCAATCCATAACACTGATTAACCCACCCCTGGCTAGGGCTGAGTCATTCTGATATTAGGATGCTGATAAAGATGGTTGATTTCTTCTGCCACCCAGATCCATGGAGTTGCCCAGTTTCTATTCTTTGTAAGGCCTGATTGCTCAACTTTTTCTTTGATTCTGAGAGGGATCTAAGATCATCCAATAAATTACACTTTTTGGTATAAGTGAGACAATTTCTCTTGCTTATAACCAAAGAATCCTAACTGACAAGTTCCTATTTTGCTGATGAGGAAAAGGAGACCAAAGCTTAGAGAGACTGAGTAACTTTCCCAGAGTAGAGTCAGGACACACACCCATGCTAATCAGATTCCAAAACACAGGATCTTATCCAAGGGCCTGTCTACGGAAAACAGTGCCTATGGCAATTAGTTTCAAATTGCTGAATGATCTCTCACAGTTGGCAATGGAAACTGTGATGACCAATAGAAACTGCTCATTAACTACCCCCCTCAAGTGGTGCACAGGGCATGCACCCTACCTGCTATACTTTAATTACACCTCGGATTAGGCTATGCTGACCATTATATCAATGTGAGCCAGGAGAGAAAGCATACCCCACTTCCTCCTCTTCCAGCTTCTGAAACCCTGTGCGCTTCTCTTGGACCAGGTACTGGACACTCCAGGCTTGCTTACTTCCAGTAATGGGTCAAAACTGAGATGCAGAACAGCAAAAATGACTTATTAACTTAATTACTCTTAAATATAACTTTATTATCAGTAACTTAACCCACTGCATTACTCGTTAGACCAATGATTTGACATATTTTTTTTTAGGTGGTCCAGTCATTTCAGATTTTTATGTCCCAGAACTCTGTGCAATATACGGACAGGGCTTGACATTTATTCTGAAGGGCAAGGTGGCATGGTATAATGGAAAGCAAATAAGATTTGGAATTGGAAGACAGGCTTCTAGTTTCAGCTGTGCCCCTTCTAGGTATGTGACTTTGGGAAAATTGGCCTCTGTGGGTCTCAGTTCCCTAGTCTGTAGGATGGGAATAGTAGTGATTCTTCTTTTACAGGCTTATTTCGAGGACTGAGTGAGACCATGCACCTCTTGAATAAACTCACTAGTGGAATATAAATCTTTGCAAACATTAGCATTTTTCTTACTTTCAGGATCTAAAGAACCAGAGCATTGGAATGACAATTTCAGCAGCATGTCAGACTTTGTTTTACTATCTCTTTCAGGGGTGCTCAGACAGAGTCTTTTTTCTGTTTCCCATCTTTAAATAAGATGAATGGCAGAGTCATTATAATGAAATACATGTTTCCTGTTTCTAATCAGCGGGCAGAGCATTTGTACTCCTTGAAGCGGCCCTGGTGGTGCAGTGGTTAAAGTGCTCAGCTGCGAACCAAAAGTTTGGTGGTTCAAACCCACAAGCTGCTCTGCATGAGAAAGATGTGACAGTCAGCTTCCATAAAGATTTACAGCCTTGGAAACCTTGTGGGGCAGTTCTACTCTGTCCTATAGAGTCGCTACGAGTCAGAATCGACTCAACAGCAGTGAGTTTGGTTTTTGGTTTTGGGTGGCAACTGATTTCACTGAAGGAAAATGAATCTAAAGACTTGGCAGATGTGATGAAGAGGACAAATCCTGTGGGTTGCAGGAGCAGTGCTAGTTTTCGTTGGTAATGGTCATAAACTGTCACCATTCAATTGGAGGTCAGTAGCCTCTCTGCAAAGTATTGGCGCTGCACCCTCATTTCCTGGTGGGCAGCACACCACAAAGCCTGCATCTACCTGGCCCCAGCGTCTGCCTGCTCATTAGCGTCAGGGGGAGCTACAGAGTAGCTCTCTCTGCCCCATATTGATCTCTTCTTGTGGTGATTGAATCACATTAATACTCTAACCTGGAAATCTGGTGCTTCAATTCCTTCTGCTCCAATTTTCCTGGAGTTATAAAGAGGATACCAGCTTTTATGCATTCATTCACTCACTCATTTATTCACTCAACACTGAGGGTATACTACAAGCAAGGCATTGAGTTTAAACTCTGGGAAAATTAAAAAAAAAAAAAAGAATCAGAAATGAACTCTAGCCTGAAAATCCAGTTGCGGGTGTGAGATATAATCACAAATAGCTTTAACCAATGTAACAGGTAGAGAAAATACAGTAAAAGCCCGCACCAGAATATATTTTAAAGGGGGAGCATCGGGTAATGTTATTCAGCTATATGCATCCCCTCCTAATGGAGTCAGTTTTGCTCTTCCCCAAAGCATGCTGGGGATGAACTCGGGATGGACTCCGGCTAAGGCACAAGGCTTGGAGTGGTGTGACTGGGTCTGTGACCAAGGGCAAAAATGCCTTAGCAACAA
The DNA here is from genome assembly GCF_030014295.1 of Loxodonta africana. Lineage (NCBI taxonomy): Eukaryota > Metazoa > Chordata > Mammalia > Proboscidea > Elephantidae > Loxodonta > Loxodonta africana. Next base: position 73,184,825 of record NC_087347.1, read on the forward strand.
GAAGAAAAATATCTGGGCCTGGACGTGAAGTCCCTGGGAATGCTGACTGCCCAAGGACGTGGGAGAAAAACAAAGAGCCTTGGTCCCAGCTGAAACTGTGTATAAGCTTGTGTCCCCTGCTAGGCGGTTGTGGAGCTCTAAACTGGTCCAGCTGCCGCCCTGGGCCACGGTTCCTTAAGTAAGCTTCCCGATAAACCATATGTCATGATCACTGGTTCTGGAGTTTTCCTTTGGTCTCTTGGACATGCGGCTGACCTTGGGTTCAGGTGCCTCTGGGTTGTTACACAACAGGGAGTCATCTTTCTTTAGGAAAAAACCTTGATAAGCTACTCCAGGGGTAAAGGTGAGGCCCTAAAGCTGAAGTCTGGAGACTGTGAAACAAAGTTTTCGCCGAGCTTAAGAAAGGAGAGAGGGAAGGGGAAGAAAGAGGGAGAGAGGAGGCTGGCCAAACAGCAGAGGCTCTGCCCATGGAGAAAATAGGCCAGTAAGATATTCTTCTAGCAAGATGGCCAAAGAAATTTTAAGATTAAAGATGTATAAAGTCTGATATTATGGCATCTGTGTTGCAGTAGTATAAACCTCCCTCTATTGTCCCAAGTCTTTAGTAAAATTTACACACAAATGCCTTCTCCTCGGAATGGTCTCTGTGCTGGAAAATATAAAAGAGGGGGATCGGTGAGTCCAGTATCGCTGAGAGAACAGAACAGCTACAGAAGGTACTAGGTGTGGAACCCCTTTGCAGTAAACAATTTGGCCTTTTGGTCCTGGTTCCTGTGAGCAGGACCACACTTGAGGCCAATGAAAGGGGCGAACAGGACTAAGAGGGACCACCTGGGGGCCCACGCTGACTAAGCCTTAGGAGGCCACATGGTGAGACCAATAAACGTTCTGGGAGATAGAGGCTTCTGTGTTGGAGAAAGCATGAACATCGTGCTCTTGGGAGGGCAAAGCACATACCCTATGGACAAGGAACTCTGTACTGAAGACCCCTCCCCGATCTTGTCCTTCCTGTTTGTATCCACCTAGACTAAAGACAGCCCTTTCCTTGCAGTTTTGTGATTCGTTCCATCAAATTATTGGACAGAAGAAATAGAAGGGACTGGTACCTGTTGATCTAGCTGTGGCTGAATGGGAGGAGAGAGGAAGGGCTAGCTGTGTGGAGCAGCTGGGGTCTGAACTGACTGAGGAAGAAGGGAAATAGAGATTTTCTTGCACTGGTTTGACACTGATTCACAGAAGGTGAGCCACAAGTGAGCTTACACATTGGGAAAACAGGAATTTGGAGTGAAAAGTGCCCATGAGTTTGTAATTCCCCAGGAATTCATAGAAATGGAGGAGATGGCATGGCAGAGAATATTTACGGGTAAGCTATGGGATTTAAATCTCAAGGACAGGTGACTTCTGCTGAAATCTGGGGTGCAGAAGCAGAATACGAGGGTGTCATGAGGAGAGACTCTATGAAGGAATTCGCTGAGTGAATGATTAGGAATGATTTCACAAGACCAGGACAGGAAAAGAGAACAACCCAGGAAGGGGAAAAGGCTGAGCAGAGGCACAGCTATGGGCAAGCGTAAGATAGGTGCCAGCCACAGACTGTGTCCAGCAGGCTGTACATGGAAAGAGTAGTGGTAGAACAAACTAGAAGGCAGTTTGGGCCATTGGAGCACAGAAAACCTTTAAAGACAAGCTGAAAACTTTCTAAACTGTTTCATTATTTGGTAGGCAATGGTGGGCCTTGGATAATTTTGTTTTTCAAAACATTTTGGCATTTATAATCTCTTCTGGTTTTTATAATCTACTCACAAGAGGAATGAACCAATGGTATTATTATTATTCCCATTTTACAGATAAGGAAACTAAGAAATGAGATTATTAAAGTTGTTTGTAGTCAGCATAAGCTGAAAAAACAAAAACAAACATACAAAAAAAACAATCCTCACATTTCCTAAATTCTAATTCAACAAACCTGTTGTGCTCTCTAGTGCCCATGAACACTCTCTTTGAATAAACATGTCCTGGGAGTTCCATGAGATTCCTTGGAGAGTTGGGGGCAGGGAGAATCACAGGGCGTGTTCTGACTGATTTTCTTGGGAGCAATTCTGGAGGAGAATTTCTGATGAATAAAATTCTCCACCTCATTACACAAGTAACTAATCTAATCAACCAGTCGAGCAAGTGGGCTAATTTCTAGTGTGTGAGCTTTTGCCTCTGCCCACCCACTCTCCCCAGTGCCCTTTCGTTCTTCTCAAGTATCAGATGATATTTAGCAGTTCGTTCAACCAACACTATGTACCAAGCTCTCTGGTAGGGGCTGGGGAGTAGCCTTGGGGGAACAATGATCCATCTTGATGTCCAAAACCAAAACTGATCTTTCCCACAAACTCCTTCCTCTGACTTGCTCACAATTGAGTCTATCATCCTACCAGTCAGACTGCTTGGAACCTAAGAATGCCTAGAAGAAGAGATGCTGATACATATCTGTTGTTAAAACTTGCTTCCTCTGTCCTACCATATCCATTCATTTTCCGGTTCTGTATCTTCTAACTCCCAGTCACCAACAGCACCATCCCTCCTGATGTTCCTAACTTCCTTTTCTAATTGTCCCTCTGCACTGCTCCCGCATTCACTTTCTAAAACTCAGTCCTGGTGGGATCACACATTTTTGCTCAAAAAACATCAGTAGCTCCCTGACCCAATAATTCTACCTGAAGGTATTTACTCAAGAGAATGAAAAGATATATCCACAAAAAGACACGTACAAGAAAGTTTATAGCTTGTTGTTCCTAATTACCAAAAGCTGGAAACAACTCAAACATGCATCAACAGGAAGACTGATAAGCAAAATGTGGTATATTCATATTATTCAGCAATAAAAAGGGCTGAACTATTGACACACACACCACGAATGAGTCTCAAAATACTATTAAGAGTGAAAGAAGCCAGACACAAGAGTACGTAACGTGTGCTTCCATTTATATGAACTTGAAGAAAACATAAAATTCATCTATGATGATAAAAATCAGAATAATGGTTGCCTACGGGTTTTTTTTTTTGGGGGGGGGGTAGTAGGGATGCACTAGAAGAAGCACAAGAGAACTTTCTGGGGTGATGAAAATGTTCCATACATATTTTGATTGGAGAATAGTAACATAGTTGTGTACTTCTGTCAAAACTCATTGAATTACATACTTAGGATCTGTGCATTTCACTGTATGCTAATTTTACCTCAGTTAAAAAATTAGTATCTCACCACTCCTTACTAATGTATAAGTTCATCTGCCCAACCCATAAAGACAGCAGATTGGTGGTTGCCAGGGTCTGCAGGAGAGAGAGAATGGGGTGACTGCTAATAGGTACAGGGTTTCTTTTTGGAATGAGGAGAATGATTGTTGCACAAGTCTGTGAATATACTAAAGCCACCAAATTGTTTACTTTAAAAGAGTGAATTTTATGGCATGTGAATTATATCTCAGTTAAAAAAAAAAATTAAGCTGCCCAGTGTATCACGCAGTCACGAGATGGTCCTTTACCTGCTTTTAGCTCAAATCCACTCATTGCTGATCTCCAAACATTCCCATCCCCAAACTTTGTCTCACATCCTATGTTCTTCCCAGAATTCCAACATTCACCACGTGTCCACTTGTGAAACTCTACCCATCATCCGAGGTCCATCTCAGTGACCACCACCTCTCCTCATCCTTCCGGCCCAATGTGGTCATTCTCTCTCCTGAACCTCTGGGACTTGGCGGCGTTCTCTTTTTGTGGAACATCTCACCATTTCCTGCCTTGCATTACGTTTAGTTGTGCCTTTGCTTGATCCCTCTGACTAGAGTATAAGTTTAGTGAGGACAAGAACTGGGCTTTGCTCATTCTTGTATCCCTAACAGTACATAGAAGTTGCTCAATAAATACTTGATGCATTAATTGAATTAATTAAGATGAGTGACTCGAAAGTTATAAGCCTCAGGCCAGGAAGAAAGGTTTAGTATTGTGTCTGGCTCTAAGTAAGCCCTCCATGCACCCACCAAACCCATTGCCACTGAGCTGATTCTAGCTCATAGTGACCCTACAGGGTTTCAAAGGCTGCAAATCTCTATGGAAACAGATTGTCACATCTTTATCCCGAAGTACTCCGTAAGTGGCAGCCATTGTTCTTGCTGTTGTTACTAACGTGACAAAATAGTAATGTTATTAAACTGTCGGAGAGTGATTTTAGACTGCCCCCCACCTGTCCTCATGCCTCTTTGGCACGGATGGCAGGGGTGGTGGTCAGGGAAGGCAAGGGAGTCTGGAACTTAGGAACTTGTGGCCCCTCTAGTGGTGTGACGCCAGAATCTTCCAGCCGTAGAAGAAAAGATTTCTTCTCCACGCTAACTTGTGACTTGAAAGAAGGGAGAGGTAAAGAACAGATTTTTTTTTTTTTACTCTTTCTTTGCTGTACAGCAAATAAGGCTTACTGAGCCAGGGCGAGGTTGTTTTCAGAGCTCTGGTGGGTTTCTTAGAATGAAGGAAGATGAATGAAGGCAGTGATATCACATGTTTGCAAGCAGCCCTAGAATTTACTAAGACAAGCTTTTTTCAGTCCCATATAGTAGCACTGGGGATTTGTGTCTCCCTCTGCTTGGGGCTCCCCTACCTTTGGCCAAACCCCCGCTGGCAGGCTGAGGACACATTCACTAGACTCTGCTCCAAGAAACCTGGGAGTAACTAAAACCGATCTCTGACTCAGACTTGGCTATTCTAAATTAGATTTTTTAAACGAAAGTGGCTGATTGTGAAGAAGAAGAGTAGCTAACAAGATTATTCTTTACTAAAATATTCGTAGGAATATACAAAGAATGATATTTATAGTCTTTCACTTGGGGTCGCGGTAGTTATAAAAACTGAGAAACAGTGACACTATGGCGAAACCCTCTGTGTTGCCAAACACCTCATAGGGCAGAGTTCAAACTCCTTAGCCTGGCACCCCATCCTCCATCTAGTGCACCTCCAGCCTTAGAAAGACGTTTGGATAGTGACTAAGGATGTGACATGGCAGTAGGTATCAGACTCAAGTTTTCAAGTAAAACTGAGGCACGGAGAAGCATTAGCCAAGGGAAGGTGGGCGCTGGCGGAGCCTGAAGCACTATCCTGTAGCTAGGTTGTAGGCACAACAGGCTGATCCAGGAGGTTCATGGAAAATCTGGAATCTTATGACTTAAGAATTATTAATTAAGAGTTTAAATCTTATGGAAAGAGAACCAGATCCTGAGTTTCCATTTTAATCCTACCGCTTAGTGTAAAGTTGGGTGGGTTACTTACAACACCCAAATTTTATTTTTTCACCTGTAATAGTATTTGCCTGGCACGAATGGTTAAGGTTGGTGGTTTGAGTTCAGTCAGCAGCTCCTCAAAAGAAGGCCTAGAGATCTACTTCCAAAAAAAAAATCAGCCACTGAAACCCCTACAGAGCACAATTCTCTGACACACGTGGGGTCTCTATGAGCCGGCACCAGGGCAACTGGTTTGCCTATCTCAACATGTTTTTGTGAGGTTAAATGTATTTTGCAAATGTAAAGCACTATACAAATACAAATGATTGTTATTAACATTTCCATAATTCCGGGGCCTTGGGAGAAACAATAGCAAGGTGGTTGATTATTTTCAAGCTCCTGAGAAAAAGGAGAAAAGGACAAAAATGGCTTTAAAACACAGATGAACTGTGATAATAACCTAGTGCCAGAAAAAAAAAAAAAAAAATTAGCAGAATTGGGCTTGGAAAGATTCACTGAAGTGGGAGTTTCGGAGACCAACTAATCCAGCACTGCCATTCAGAGGGGTATTTTGTAGGTTCAGAAAAGCTATAGCAGTATGGAGTCAGGACCAGATGAATAACCAGAAAACAAAGTGAGTAATCTCAGGACTCTATCGAGAGCTGAAAGGCAGACGGAAAAGCATCAAAAAATAGAAATTAGGCCAGATCACTAGAGATCATTCTAAAGAAATAGCACAAATGTGTAAGAACTGACAAGAGGAACATTACAGCTGGAAGGCAGATGAACCCGGCGAGATGCAGAAGGTATGAAGACATAAACATCCTCCAGATTCGTTCCATAATATTCTGAGCCCAGAAGCTTTCACCCAGTTACCTGGGCCGCTTGCTTCCTTGGGTCAAAGTATTACAGAAGCTGCTTCGGCAGCCACAGAGCCCGACCCAGACCAAGCACCAGTGACAGGGAGGTCTAAGCTTGTTTACCCTACAGGAAGAAACGCTTGAGAGACAATCAAAAGTAGAGGCAGTCATGTGCCTATTGGGTATCTCTCAAAAATATCAGATGTGAATTGTAAACCAGTCAAGACCCAACTGTACTGAAAAAATTGAAACCAGATTAGACGAGGGAGCAAAAGGTTTGCAGAGAGTCTGTGAAGATTAATCTATGCGCGTGAGCCTGTTCTAATGACATACAGATAGAGTCTTTGAGCTCCTAGATTTCTTTTTTCTTTTAAACCATGGAAGGCAGAAGTTCCTGTTGAGCAGACAAGTAAACAAATGTTGTACCCATTTGAAAAAGATGAGGGCTGGGAGGTGGGGGTAAATGAATACAATAATTATAGACCAGACAGCACTGACAATGAGGAAAATTTGATAGAACTATTAATTAATCACTGCATCACAGAGCACAAAATACCAAGAAGCACCCCATCAGGCTTTTTGAAATGCCTAGGGAAAAGAAGGGGGCAGTGATGGTGCTGTGATAGAGTCTCACCTTCCTTGGGAGAGACTCTGTTTGGATTTCCAGCCAATGTACCCCATGCTCAGCTACCACCGTCTGTCAGCGGAAGCTTGTGTGTTGCTATGATGCTGAACAGGTTTCAGTGGAGTTTCCAGACTAAAACAGACTAAGAAGAAAGGCCTGGCAATCCACTTCCAAAAAAATCAGCCAATGAAAACCTTTTGGATTGCAATGGTCTGATCTGGAACCAATCATGGGGATGGCTCAGGACTGGGCAGCTCTTGTTCTTTTTTGCACAGGGTCACCGTGAGACAGAGGCTGACCAACAGCAGCTAACAACAACAAGGGAAAAGAAGGTTGAAGCGTGACTTCCTTTCCAAATTTGGGCACACACACTGTAGTCACACCACCCCTCAGCCCAAAACTTCTGGACCAATGCCATCCTCCAGCCTCAGCCTCCAGGGGGCTGGAACTGCAGGACCCATGTGCTTAGTATGAAATCTGCTTGTGAGCAATATCCCTTCTTCCCGTGTAGATGCAAACAATTGAATTCAATTCAACAAGCATTTCTGGAGTGTTTACTATGCACTGCCTTACAGTGAGGTGATTTGAAGAATACAAGAATGCCTGGGACATGGTTTCTGGCTGCCGAGATCACCAAGTCAAGTGAGGCAGACCAATGTACATATTTATAAAAGAAAAAATAGATTTTGGTTACAACAGAAGGGAGAATTCAGACTGAAGCAACAACTCTTGACCAACAGGATGAAAACATTGGAATTTCCTCTGGAGGGAGAATTGAAGATCTTCCATTTCTAGATTGAAAGATGAGACTAAACAGGCAGCAGTCTTGGGTAGGTAGACATTCACCTGCCCGGAACAGAGCCCCAGGCAGGTAACGTCGGGAGGTCCCTTCCACCGTATAATTCTAAGACACCCTCATTTGGGAGCTGCTAAAAATAGAAGCATGGCGTCTGGTATGTAACAATATACAATATTGCAGCTGTGTCTTTATGATGAATAATAATACTTTGGAGTTATATGATGAAGCAATCACTTCGCAAGTGCAATCTCATTAACCCTCACGATATTCTGATTAGGTAGGCAGGTGGCAAGCGATCTGAACTCAGTTTGCAGTTGAAGGAACCAAGACTCAGAGAAGCTAGGAAACTTCCCAGGGAGGACACGATTTCTGGGTTGGAAATGTAGTCCAGGTCTCCTGTCCCCAAATCTGAAGCTCTGAGCAGTGGTCACACTGTTTCTAAGGCTCAGCAGAAGAACAGACATAAAATTGGCACCATCCCACATCCACCCTCTTGGTAAACATGGATGACTTCTCTTGAAAAAACGCTGGTGCCACCCCAACATTAAAACTGTAGTGTTTCCTTCCTTGTCTTGTTCTTTTTCTCTGGCAATTAACCTCTTCTCCCCTCCAAAATCTAACCTGTCTTCAGACAAACCAAAAAAAATTAAAAACTGCACCCTGATCTCTTTATGCCTTCTTTGGTGGCACTGGGGCTTTCTCATAAATTTTTGTTTTCATTCATGGATCCAATTTAGGCAAAGGTGGATTGTTTTAAGAAATACTCATAGTTCTCAAAGTCTTTAAGCATTCAGACAGACACCCTGTCTTAACAGCTTTCTCCTCTCAGTCCTGATCTTACTCGTTTCTTTTTTAATAGAGAAAATACTTGTTTCCTTTCCTAAAAATGCCGAGTGCTTTCCCTTAGACCAGAGGAACAGGTTTGGTGATGCTGATATAAAACCACAGGAAAATGACACCATTAGCCAGGAAACATTTGCCAGCCAAGAGTAAAGGGGTGTTGAGAGCCTCCGTGGGGGCAGGGGAGGCGGAGGATACTGATGTTTGTTCATAGGGGAATCGCCAGATTAATATGTGAACTCGGGTTTTGTACTTTGGGGGATAGGTTTCCCTGGCTCCCTTTGAGACAATGACATGCGACCACATCTTCAAATTGTTAATTATGTACTGCCCCCTAGGGATTTTTGTTTTGCTGGTGGCAACCTGCTTCAAAGCTTATAGGAAATATTTATCAGCCGGCTTCAGCCAGTGTTTGTCGCATAGAAAGCTGCACTTTTTGTGACCTTGTTGTAATGAGTACACCCCTTTCCCTAGCAAGTTGCATTCATACCTTTAATTTCTGAATTGTTGATTTCTTCCCCCTTCCTCTTTTGTTTTTATTTATCCCCCCCTCCATGGCGATATTTGCATAATCTGGGGTACATGGGTCTTCTGCGATCTTTAAAAGCTTTGTTTTTACCCACACCCCAGTTCTCCTGAGGTTTTGCAAACATCTCTGGATTTAGGAAAAAGAAAAGCCAGCTGTGAATTACAGACACATACCCGTATGTACTTCCACATTTATCTGTACTTACCGGTAGAGGGTTGCTCTACACTCTGAAATCTTCTCTATGAAATATCATTTAAATCAAAAACTTTAATCTAAAAAAATGAAATTGCTTCATGATTGAACAGCACTTTGCTTCCAAGTACCAGCCATCGAGGCTGATGAAATGACCAAGACCATGTCTTCCTCAGAAAGACACCCTTGCCCTTTATTTTCAAGTTGGGAGTGGCAATTTTCAGCACCATATGCCTTCACACGGGTTCTCCCGCACAGGGAAGTGGTCTCTAGCTCTAATTAATGACACGTTGACATCTGAAATGAATGTTATAAATATGCACATTTGTAGTGTTTCTGAGGGTTTTTGTTTTTTTAAATAATGCATATGATAAGCCAGGCAGGGATCTTTCTGCATGCATTATGTATCTTTTATAACACACGCACACACAAATCCTGTACACAACAACTTCAGCAAATATATGCATGATCAAAACAGTTCAGAAATATAAGATCTGAAAATGAGCAAAGGGCAGCAGGTTTCTGAATAGGCTTCATCAGCGGAGGGGAGAGGTCAGCCATGGAGATTAGTTATGGGAGCTATTAAGTCTCCCCTGACACCCACAGTACAAGCTGCTTAACGGAATCAGCCGCAATCAGCAAAACTGCTGTTTATTACAAAACGTTTTTCCCTTTTAATATCTCATATTGTTATGTAAAATGGTGCAGTGTAGGGACACACACATTTCACCAGGTACAAATTGTACAAATTGTCAGCAATAATAATTTGTGGCTCTTCTCGTGACATCTTTTGAAGTTAAAAACCATTGAGCGATACCTCTCCAGAGCTGTTTTCTCTAATGTGGTTAATGGTTTGCACTGGAGTTGACCGTTCACTCTCCGTAAGATGTTGTCGCCATTTACCAAGCGTGAGAAAATGTTTGTGTGACTGCACGTCCGTCAGTCAGACAGGTCGGTAATTCTGGGCCATGAAGCTTGGCTCTGCTTACCGTTAACCATTTGGTCTGAGCCCTCGGTTGTAAGTATGTCTTATACTGGAATAAAAATTAGCAGAGGTATTTTTTAGCCTGTTTTAATCAGCAAAGTAATTCCTTTTTCAAAATATTTTAATTTAAATAGAGCTGATTATGAGGTACGTAATAAGAGCTCACACAGAATTTTACACATTGGGTATCAGGGTAAGGGTAATTTACTACCTGTCCAGATTGCAATGGCTTAGACTAGAGGGCTCTTGGATATTCTCCTTGCATTTTTCTAAGGAGAATGAGGACATACAGAAACAGCTGTCTCTGGTTCCCACTCTAGCCCACTGAAGATCTTATATGAAATCCCCCCAATTCCTGGAAGTGCTCTTTCCTGAGGTTCCATCCCTGTTCATCCCTCCTACCACCCAGAACCAAGCCTAGCTTCATGGAAATGCTGAACAAAGGAGGAGGTGCTGGGAGCAGGACAAATGTACAGGATTTTATTTTAACAAACATGCTAATACCAAAAAGGTAAAATAAATGTTGTTCCTTTCTAACCAGTCGCCTTGGTAGAGTAAACAATACACTTACTCAAATGAACAAACGATGCTATTTCTCACATTTTTGGTCCACCTTGTTTATGAGCCACTAGAGACCATCAGTGTCATGACTGCATAGTCATGCCTACTCTATTCATCAGACTTCTCTCTAAATGAATGGGCATTCCTTACGCTTGGTACACCCTTGTGTTAGAATAATTGTTTTGGGTATTGCATTTATTTATTAGTCTATTTCCTTACTGTAATAAACTCCCTGAAGTTAGAGAATTCTCATTTTCATCTCTACATACGTTACTACCTAGCAGCGTCAGGCATATAATAAGTAAATGCTCAACGGATGTTTATGAAAAAAAGGAGTGGATGGTTTCCAGAAATTAAATTCATTCTTAGAGGACAAAAATGTGCCTCCATGAGGGCTGTGGACTCTGCAGAATATTCCAGTAGAGGTGTTTCCATACCTTGAACACTTCTTGAACAATGGAAACTTCTTAGGAACTAGTGTACATGAAGACAGTATGTCATTTAAATGTAAAAACTGTTAGCATTCTTAAAAACCCAATCATCAGACTTTCTAGACCAGTGCTATCCAATAAAAATGCAATTCAAAACCCTTCATTTTAAATTTTCTAGTAGCCACCTTAAAAAAGATGCAATTAATTTTGATAAAATATTAATATTTTATTTAACCCAATATATCCCAAATTTTATTATTTCAACAAGTATTCAACGTAAAATTACTAATGAGATATTTTCCATTCTTCTTTTTTTTTTGCCCTAAGTATTTTTAAATTTGGTGTATATTTTACTTACAGCACATCTCAGTTTAGGCTAACCTCATTTCAAGTGTTCAATGGTCATAGGCATCTGTCAGTGGAGGTTTACATGTGATTATGTGTCATGGATTGAATTATGTCCCCCCCAAAATGTGTGTATCAACTTGGTTAGGCCATGATTCCCAGTATTGTGTGGTTGTTCTCCATTTTGTGACTGTGATTTTATGTTGAGAGGATTAGGGTGGGATTGTAACAGCACCCCCACTCAGGTCACCTCCCTGATCCAAGGTAAAGTGAGTTTTTACCTCTCAAGAGATGAAAGGGAAGCAAACAGAGAGTTGGGGACCTCATACCACCAAGAAAGCAGCACCAGGAACAGAGCATGTCCTTTGGACCTGGGATCCTTACCCTTGAGAAGCTAGGAGCTTCTGACCAAGGGAAGATTGAGGACAAAGCCCTTCTTCCAGAGCCGACAGAGAAAGAAAGCCTTCCCCTGGTGCTGACACCTTGAATTTGAACTTTTAGCCTACTTTACTGTGAGGAAATAAATTGCTCTTTTTTAAAGCCATCTACTTGTGGTATATCTGTTACAGCAGCACTAGATGACTAAAACACTATGATACTGAACAGGTTTCAGCAGAGTTTCCAGACTAAGAGAGGCTAGGAAGAAAGACCTGGTGATCTAATTCCAAAAGTCAGCCAATGAAAATCCTATGGATCATGGCAGTCCAATCTGCAATCAGTCATAGCATGGTACCGTACTGGGCAACATTTCGCTGCATTGTGCACGAGGTTGCCATGAGTCAGGGACCTACTAGACGGCAACTATCAACAACAGCTACCATATTCGACAGCACAATTCTAGCCATGCCTCATCTTCCTGTTGCCCAGTGCCTTCTTGGGATCGATACTTTCCAGGTGAACTGCAGGGGGCAGCAACACGCAATGACTGAATGTGCCATGAGTGGTCACTTGGGCACTTATTTGCCCTTTCCTCCCAGCCTAAGCAAAGGCCAGAGACACTGGGCTTTGTTTAAATTAGAGCTTCAAAACATGTGAAACACACCATGGTATCAGTACTGATGACATTTTCATTCCTTGGGCTAGTTGTTCCCTTGCTGCTTGTCCTTATTCTTAGCCCAACCTAGCTCCTGGAGAGGTTCAGATAAGAGACAAAGCTGGTTTTTACCAGAATAGCAGGGTAGAGATGATGACAGTGGTCAGATTTGGCATGTGTTTTTGAGGTAGAGTTGACGGAACTTAACGACGCCCGATGTGAGAAGAGTGGAGTTGATGATTATTCCTCACTTGTTTTGTTGTTCAGTCACCCTTGGTGATGCGATTTGTACAATTACCTAGGAGAGTGTAGATAGAAAAAGCAGATGCTGCTAATTTTAGAACCTTGGGGCACTCCAGCACGTAGAGGCTGCGAAGAGTATGAAGAGCCAACAAAGGAGGCGGAGGAGAGGAGCTGGCTAGACAGTCAGAGACCTAGTACATAGACTGCAGTCACAGAAGCCTAGAGAAGACACTGTCTCCCACAGGGGGAAGCAGCCAGGTCTTAGTATCTAAGTAAGCAAAACTGTGAGACAAATTGAGAAGACAGGTTAGGTCAGTGAGCAGAGCTGAATCAGAATGGCCTGAGAACAAGGCTGGCACGTCACACAGCAACTGCAACAGACCTGGACAAGTGAAAGGGCTAGGTCAGAGGAGAACTAGTGTTGAAATGGATTAAGCAAGTGCTAGAACATAGATGGAAACCCTGGTGACATAGTGGTTGAGAGCTAGCTACGGCTGCTAACCAAAAGGTCAGCAGTTCGAATCTACCAGGTGCTCCTTGGAAACTCTATGACGCAGTTCTTCTCTGTCCTATGGGGTTGCTATGAGTTGGAACATAAATAAGACTTGACATAGCCTTGAGTGCTTCTATGCTCCCCATTAGCCCAGGAAAAGTTACTCCTCCATCATGCTTCCTTCTGCACAAAGAGAAGGGCCAGGGATCCCCCAAGGTGTCCTGTAGAGTTGAAGTATGTGGTGGCTTGAGCCAATTGAAATTTTAGCATAACCTGAGACCTTGGTTTCTCAGCATCAGGCTTGCTTAGGAAATTTTATGATAGGAAGTCTTGATAATGTGATTGATCTAAATGATATTCAATAAGGAATTGGTTAAATAAATTATGGAACATTAAAAAATGCAGTAGTAAACACCTTAAAAAGAATGAGAGCTCTACATATTAGCATAGAAAGATATACAATGTTCATTTTTAAATGGATAAATCAGAATTCAGAACAGTGTATAGAGTATACCCCCTTCACGGGGATGAAAGGGGAATATATATATCCACATTATGCACCTACATATATGCACCTTGTATATGATAGGAATTTTATGGAAAGACAAACAAGAAGCTGTTAATAGTAGTTGTCTCTGGGGGAGGAACGAGAAAGGACTTTAGGGTGAGAGAGAGATTTGCCTTTTATATATAATTTTGTAGTCTTTTATTTCTTTTGGTCAGATGCAGGGATTACTTACCAAATTAAAATAACAGTTTAAAATATTTTAAGCAACTCTGTTTTACTTGTAGTGTCTATATTAAACACTATAAATTCTCTTGGCATAAGGACTACATACCTTTATGCTGTGACAAGTGCAATGTATTCATTTATTCATTCATTTTTCCACATTTAAAATTTAGGGGCATTGCAAGACTGCATTGATTAAACCAGAAAACCAAACCTGTTGCCATCAAGTTGATTCCAATTCACAGCGACTCTATAGGACAGAGTAGAACCACCCCAAACTGTTTCCAAGGAGTGGCTGGTGTTCAGCAGCCAAATGCTTAACCACTGGGCCACCAGGTCTCTGCTGCATTGATTAGAGGTCCATTTTTCCTAGTTAATTTTTTAGTAATTCTACTCAATGTCCAGAAATCAAGCTCCTAAGGCCAGCTAACAGTGAGACACTGATGTGGCATCTAAGAGCCCAAAGGCCGTGGCAAGTGTCAAGCTTCATTATGTCATCATGAAAGGCAAGACTTGGACCAGTCACGGACTCACTCCTAGTTTTTCCAGCTGCTTTATCAGCATCATCTGCATACGTCTACACTAGATGACAACCAGGAATTACCCGCAGGAGCTGCCAGGAAACTCAGCAACAAGGAGACAATGCTTACTGCTCTATACATTGCTGTATAACTGCAGTAAAAAGCCTCCATTCCCTTCTTAAGCCAATGTGAAAAGACACTGCATTAGGCAGGTTGAGGGGTAACAGACTTAGAGTCTTCACTGGAGAGATAAGAAAGAAATGGTTGCAGACAAGACTCTCTAGGTCTTGAGGGCCACATGCTATAGGAGTCTAGAGGTGGAAGATAACGTCTAACCTGTGTGATTAGTGAAGATGGAATTTGACCTGCCTCTTACTGCATGTGAAGTTAAATAATAATTTTAAATGTTTTCCTAGGTACTTGTCATTCCCCAGAATTCTTCTGCTTTGCCACCCTCCATCCATTGGAGCTGAAGTAATCTTTCCTTCAGGGAAGATAGAACCCAGTCCTGAAGGAAGGACATTTCTTCCTTCTCATTTCAGGTCCAAGGGTCATGAAAAGCCTAGGTTTTCATTTGTGAGTGTCTACCTGTGTTGAAGGAGAAAAAAAATAGGAGAAAGGACTGGTGAATTTCAAGGACCCAAAGTTAGAGGAGCAGAGTTTTTCCAATTAACAACTGAGGTTGGGGGAAAGACATATTCCTAAAACCCAGTAATGAGAACAGCCCTTTCAAGAAGAGGAAGGTGGGGGCAGTGTATGGGAGGGACAAGTTTGGAGGAGGCAAGCCTGGGGTTAAAGCAATAACTGGACCTGTGAGAAAGAACACAGGGTCCCGTAGTCTTGGCCCTCAGTCAAGAGTGCAAGATAATAGAAACCCAAGTACACTAAAGGGGACTTGGGTCTTACTTCCTGTTGAAATTCAGGGAAGAGTCCACTTTGCAGGCTGCCATAGGAAGAAAAGGTGATTTGGTGTGTTTAGCTGCCAGAGAGGGTCTGAGATTAACTCCCTCCCCCCACCCCCACAGGTTGCATGTGGGGATCCAGAAGTCCCCTCCCAACCCCGTTGCAGGGGGAGGTCGTGGGACAGTTCAGAGATGTGATGGGCCATAGAAGCCTTGAGGTTAGAATGAAAAGCTGAAAGATTTGTGAACAGAGATCTGAGCAGGGACCTCAGATAC
Organism: Loxodonta africana; assembly: GCF_030014295.1. Lineage (NCBI taxonomy): Eukaryota > Metazoa > Chordata > Mammalia > Proboscidea > Elephantidae > Loxodonta > Loxodonta africana. The sequence goes on from NC_087347.1 coordinate 73,200,442, forward strand.
TAGCTGTGGATGCCATTGGATGATTCTGAGCAGGCAGTGACATGGTGCATGTAGTATCATAGGGCAGTTGGTCTTGCAGTTGGGTTGGCTCATTGTTCACATTTATGAGGCAGGATATCAAAAAAGTGCAGCCTTTGTACAAAATGACAGCAGTTGGATCCAGGAAGCAGTCTTCAACAGTTTCAACAAATGTAATCCAACAATTACAAGGTTGGGTACTGTATTTTAAGTGTTGTTTTACAATATTCACGATGGAAAACAAAAGACAGGAATACAGTTCTTAAACCCAGGGGAAGTGGTTATTGCTCTTTGTTCTTAAATTTGTTTGAACTGGAAAGCAATGTGGACTGAGCTCTTCAAATTAATGATAAATCAAGTTATTTTATTTATTTTTGCTGAGGGAAGGGACAAATTCTTTCAAGTAGACTCTGCTATTGAACTTCTTTGGCCTACATTTCTAGGCTTTGGCTAAAAATCCTACTTGATGGGGCATCTAAAATACTCATCTGCACCATTTCTAATGAGATGAAAAGTTTAAATGGTGGCTCTCATTAGACCAACTAAGAAAATAGAACTGAGTGCTGGTTTCATCCCTTCTGCTTCCAACATTATGATGGCATTATTTCCCATCTAGAAAGATCATCCAACCATAAAGATGCAGATGAAAAACAGAATGTATGTCTACCCAGATGCTTTTTCAACTCTACAGTAAGTGTTCTACCAATACACGTGCACCCCATGGTTCTTTTAAATGTTATTTATAGAGAAGAAATACTTATCCCGTTGTACATTATGCATTGTATCTATGATGGGATATTAAAGAAGATTACACAGTAGATTTGCTGCCTTTGGTATATTGTTTTTTTCTCCTCTCATTGGTTAGGAGCTAAGATAGCCAACAGGCAGCAACAGCTAGACACCTCAGCTCATACACTTTACTTTTAAAAGCACATTTGGTTGAACGGTAAGTCAAAATCCCCTCCTAATGAATTTCTATCCTGAAAATCATCTTCCATGTCTGGAAATAGCCCACAAGGAACAAGCAGCTTTTCTGTGATTTGCACTGTAGAAAGAAAAAGAATATGGCACAGATGCATTCGATATTGTACAAAGAGCATATACGGGCATTTCAATCCCTAATATTGCACTAGTTTCTGATGCTAATGTAAAATATGTTCTTTTTGCATTTATAATCGCGATGAGCAGATGGCGAAGACGTTTTCAAGTAGTACTGTATGTCTATTAAAATAATGTATGCTGTTAGTGAGTCTTCCCTAAAACTGGAGTTTAATTGCTTATAAACACATATATTAAAAAGAACCACGATTCTCAGAGCCATTTGCTTTGCCAGGACAATAGAATGACAGAGTCCCTCTAACAGGCTTTGGCCATGAGACTCCTTGTGGCAGCAGATGCTTCACTGTACGCTCTCCCTCTTAAAGAGGCTTAATTGACAAAAACGTTGGGACTGGCACAAAAGAGGCCTGGTTTCCTAAAACAAAGGAATCCCTCTTAAAATTAAACTGAAACAGAGAAATTAAGGAAAACGTGGACTGGGGAGAACCAGCAAGGGAAGACTTAAGTATGTAAGCAGTTTTAGTCTTTTTAATTTATTTCTTTACTAGATTGTCTCAAGCAAACCATCAACAATGGCATTTGGTAATTTCCAGTGATTAATATTGATTATATGGCTGCTGTGCTTTCTGCAAGTAAAGCCTGCCAGAGAAGGGAGAGTTTCCTCTGTTTAATTCCAAGGGGCTTCCCTGCTCAGTCACAGGGGTGAGGGAGATGAAGCCTTTTTGCCTCTGACAGTTTTGCACCACCCACTCTGCCTTATTGGAAAGGAGGTGCTCCCAAAGAAGGATGTATGATCATCAAAGCAGTTGATAAAGTCGGGAGGATCAAAATCCACCCCGAGAACCAGCAAAAGGGAATTGATATTGTTTGCAAACAGGAGGAAGAGAAAGAGGGGAGGCGGCAACAGAGAAAGGCAGGCTGAGAGCCAAGGGCCCTAAAAAGGCAGCAAGTATCAGAAAACACCCATTTAACTAATTTGCCTAATTTAATAACGCAAGAATGGTTTTATTTTCCAATGCAAAAGTGATGATTGATTAGGTGGGCATTATATTTGTAGCATGTGGAATGAATAATGGTTGTGAATGGATATGGGAAATATCTCACCAAGAAGGGGAAAAAAAATCCATAAGTCATATAAGGGAGAGCACAAAAATACCAACATGCCAGCATTCAGAAAGCGAGAGAGTTTAAATAATAACAGACTGACTCTTGGAAGAGGTCCAGAGAAACGGGGATCAGAAAGAGCTACCCGTAGCATGATGGTTTCTAGACAATAGGCAACGAGAAAGGATCTGCACGTGCTTGTGAATGTGGTATTAGCTATTTAATTATTACAATTACCCAAGTTTAAGGTCAAGTCACCTGTGTATTGCTGATAAAATGAATGATTTCTTTTAAAATAGTAGAAGTAACACTTAAATTACCTAGGAAGGTTTCAAGGATTGAAATGTGTCCCCACAAAATATATGTCAACTTGGTTAGGCCATGATTCCCAGTATTGTGTGGTTGGCTTTCGTTTGTGATTGATATATAATTTTCCTGTGTGTTGTAAATCCTCATCTCTGCCCGTGGTTAATAAGGCAAGATTAGATTATGTTAAAGAGGATTAGGATGTGATGTAACACCCTTGCTCAGGTCACATTCCTGATCCAATGTAAAGGGAGTTTCCTTGGGGTGTGGCCAGCACCACCTTTTATCTTACAAGAGATAAAAGGAAAGCAAAGTGAGCAGAGAGCTGGGGACCTCATACCACCAACAATGCAGCACCAGGAGCAGAGCACTTCCTTTGGACCTGGAGCTCATGCACAGAGAAGCTCCTAGTCCAGGGAAAGACTGATGACAAGGACCTTCCTCCAGAGCTGACAAAGATAGAAAGCCTTCTCCTGGAGCTGACGCCCTAAATTTGGACTTCTTGCATACTAGACTGTGAGAAAATAAGTTTCTCTTTGTTAAAGCCATCCACTTGTGGTATTTCTGTTATAGTAGCGCTACATAACTGAGACAGATGGTATAGGAATAGATAAGCCATGTGGGTGAGATATTACAAAGTTAACCCATCTTGTAGAGCAACATTCCTGATCAAGGATGGAATGGAATCCCAGCACATCTGCACTATTCTAACCTGGAACTCAGACACATTCCCTTGTCTGAGTTCCCTCTTTGGTTGAAGGCAGCCCCTCCCATTACCTAAGATAAGCACTCTTCTGGTTCTTCCAGCAGCTTAATGACGTTGCTTTGGAATAGGGTTTCCTCCAGCTAAAATGCAGTCAAGGCATTCTGTGAAGATTATAGCCAAGAAAGCCCTATGGGGTATGTCTACTTTATCAGATTAATCACATTTAAAATGTTGTACAACCATCTCCACTATTTCCAGAACTTTTCATTACTCCAAATAGAAACTCTATATCCACTAAGCAATAACTCCCTATCCAGCTTCCCCCTCCCTTCTCAGTCCCTAGTAACCACTAACCTACTTTTATCTCTATGCATTTGCCTATTTTAGATACATCATTTGAGTAAAAAACCCATTGCTACCGAGTGAATTCTAACTCATAGCGACCCTACAGGACAGAGTAGAACTGGCCCACAGCGTTTCCAAGGAGCGCCTGGTGGATTCGAGCTGCTGCTCTTTTGGTTAGCAGCCGTAGCACTTAACCACTACACTACCAGGGTTTCATTTAAGTGGGATCATATAATATTGGTCCTTTTGTGTCTGGCTTCTTTTTGCTCAGCATCATGTTTTCAGGGTTCATCTATGTCACAGATGAAATGTAGAGAAATGGATCGAAACTTAATTTCTCTTCGAGGCTGAATAATTTTCAACTGCATGTGTATAACACACCTTGTTTATCCATAGACACTTGGATTGTTTCCACCTTTTGGCTATTGTGAATAATGGTGTAATGAATATTGGTGTCCAGGTATCTATTTGAGTCCCTGCTTTCAAGTCTTTTGGGTATATACCTAGAAGTGGAATTTCTAGGTCATGTGGTAACTATGGTTGACATTTTGAGGAACCATCAAACTGTTTTTCCACACGGCTGCACCATTTTACATTCTCACCAGCAGTGCACAAGGATTTCAATTTCTCTGTATCTTTGTCAACACTTAATATTTTCCTTTTTTTTTTTTTTAAATAATAGCGTAGTGGGAGTGAAGTGGTATCCAACTGTAGTTTAATCTGCATTTCCCCAATGACTAATGATATTAAGCACCTCTTCATGTGCTCATTGGCCATCCGTATACCTACTTTGGGGAAACTTCTATCTAGTCCTTTGCCCATTTTTTAATTGGGTTATTTTTCTTTTTGTTGTTGTTTGGTGACTCTTTAACTAAAAATCAGAACACACACACTACTGTTCCACTGCATCCGGACTTCTTACTCTGGCTTTCAATGCCCTCATGATCTGTCCCCTGTGTGCCCGTCCCAGCTCCCTCCCACTGTGCTGCCTGCACTTTGGCCTGCTTTCTGTTCTTGCTTTAGGGCCTTCACACTAGGCTCCCTCTGTGGGGATGTGCTTCCCTTGGAAACCCACAGGAGCCACTTCTCCTCCTTCAGCTCTCAGCTTACATGCCCCATCCTCCGCAGGACTTTTTCCTGACCCCCATTGAAAGTTTACCACCAAGGCACTCCCTATTATAACATTTTGTTTTAAATTCTTTCCTCACCACTTATCTCCATTTGATATTTTATTTTTGCTTATTGTCTTTCTTCTCCAATAAGAACAGGATCTCCTCTGTCTTATTCACTGATGTACACCCAGTACCTAGAACTGTGTTGAGTGAATAAACACCTTGTTACTAAATGCTTCCCATTTTTAAAATTCAGTTGTGCTCAAGTATTTACAATACTTAAGTAGAGATCAACATTTGAAATAAACTTTTTGGGGTCATATATTTTTATTTGCTTAATAAAACTCTCTTCTTGGCTCCCATTCTTAGTCAAGGCCCCCTCCTCTTCCAAGGCCCTCTGAATATTTTCCTGAGTTTCTCATGTCTTTGCTAACACACCAAGGCAGTAAGTTAAGTGGCAGAGCCAAAGCAGTAGGATTGCAGGGGGGAGGGTGGGGGGGTGGGAGGTGGTAACAAATAATTGGGTGAAGCCTCAAAAGAGGCAAAGAGGAAACAGGAAATGGATGGGGCCCCCGAAAATCAAGTAAAAAGAGCTGATGTAGTAAAAAGCTCTGAAAACAATTCCAAAGGTAGAGTCTTACAAACGTTTTAAATAAGAATAACATCCTCTGAATTGTTTGTCCTCCTAAAAAGATTCTTTTCAAAGACAACTTTCATTAGAAGTGAAATAAGATTTGTTTAAAATTTTATACCTATATATTTTATTAAGTCTTTAAATAACGCTGTTAAAAAAAGTCAGTGCTCAAGCAATGGTTGCTGTCTTCTATCATAAGAAAAGGTACAGAACTTATGGGTTTTAATCTGTTGGATCAAACTCAGCATGATGGCTCTTTCTATCCCCTTCCACCTGTTAAGAGTCCACAGTTCTGTACATGGCCATTGTTCAAGCCATTTTGTCTTTGTAAAGGTGTGGTAATAGATCAAAGGATAAAGTATCCAGTGCACATTAGGATTGGGTCATATATTTTAAGGTCTGGTGTGTCTTTAATAGCCTTATAGGACAGTGTTCAAGGCAGAGAAAGACTTTCTGTTTTGACGCAACAAGTGCTCAACAACTTGATATTCAAAAGGCTTGAGGGGCAGAAGGACAGCAATACAATAAAACAATTTCTGAGCTGGAGGATGCCCAAGAGGACCCTGAATTGGAAAGGCAAATCCTCAGAGAGCTTATGTTGTTGTTAGGTGCCATCGAGTCAGTTCCAACTCATAGCAACCCTGTATACAACAGCATGAAATACTGGCCAGTCCTGTGCCATCCTCATGATTGTTGCTATGCTTGAGCCCATTATTGCAGCCACTGTGTCAATCTATCTTGTTGAGGGTCTTTCTCTTTTTTGCTGACCCTCTGTTTTACCAAGCAGGATATACTTCTCCTGGGACTGGTCCTTTCTGATAGCATGTCCAAAGTATGTGAGACGAAGTCTCACCATCCTCGCTTCTAAGGAACATGCTGTCTACTTCTTAATAGACTCATTAATTTATGAGCATTAATTTATTAAGAGTCATAGCCAGCCCTTGAATTCAAGACTTCAGGTTTTCTGCCTAGTGTCCTACCTACCTTACCTTAACTGCTTTTCACTTGTTATTTTGAATCACTAAGTTTTGAGGTCATTTGTTACACAGCATTAGATAACTGGAACACACTCATTAAGGGTAAATCTTAAAAAAAAAAAAAAAAGAATAAAGGAAGAAGAGGAGGAGGAAAGAAAACCAAAGATGCTAATATAACAAACATCCTTATATCTGTGTTACAAAAAATGACCCGACATGTCCCCACACTCCCTCCACCAAATCGTTTAAAGAAAACAGTGAGAACTTCCCCATAAAGAAGGCATTCTGTATCAATTGCCCCAAAAGGACCTCTTCTTTCACCTTCTGCTTTGCTGCCAGAAAAATAACCAGGAATTATGAAGTTAGAAATTCTGCAGAGTGCTCTACGATGCTATCAGGTGACTGGTTACAGTGTGGTCTTGTTAATTGAGCCACTGAATGCACTTTAGAAAGCTTTCCAGTGTCCAGGCCTATCATTTGTAGTTCGCTAAATATGGTGTTTGAGGTCGTTTCTGGAAAGCCTGGGCCATAAGGTCTTTGACCAGGAATGTTACACCGCTGCTTCAAACCAGACTTGACTTACATTGTTCCAGCTAACAGCACTACCCACCCCAGCTCCCCCCCTCCCCAGGAACCTAAAGTGCAAGGACTTTGAAATATTTCTAATTCTAAGACTCTTCAGAATCCAAGTTAACCCTTTTGGGATCACTTTAGGAGATTACTGTGCCTCAAGGTCTTTACGCTGAACTTCAATTACTATTGCTCTCCAAATACAGAGAAGTGTCAGTTAACTGAGAATTTGAGGGGAGGTTTAGAATGGGGAATAAACTGGCTTTTACTTCAGTTCTTAAAATTCTCTATGATGATATTTTTCTTTTTCTTTCATACTGACCGTATGATAAAAATAACATCAAACTATTCAGTTTTGTAGAGTTTCCTAATTCTGATTTATTTTTCAGAGTAGCTCTGGATTAAGAAGATGAGGGTTTGAGGCCTCTGATAACTGGGTGTTGGCTATTAAAAAAAAAAATAGCCTTTTCCCCTTTTAGTAATAAATATAACTTACAACAAATACCGTTTTTATGAAAACTTGTTCCTGAAGGATTTATCTGTCGATTGGAAGACAAAATAAATAAATAAAGGGTTCATCCTTCACTTCTCTCTCCTCATTGTCAACTCTTGGCAAATTTTGTTGATAAAAACCTGTCAGCAGTTCTCTGAAGCTGGCTTGTCTAAATCCCTATTAGACAGAATTAGCTTGTCCACTTCCTCTTCACTAAATAAATTGGGTATTTCTCCTCAAAATGACAATATTTTCTTATGAATGTTACAATGGAATTTCTTTTCTCTATTGGCTATGTTTTAAAACTACTGTTTCTTTTTTTAAATCCACTGTATTTCATTAAAGTATTGAACATCTGTGAATCAGAAGTACTATTTTCACCCAGTTCTTACCTGTAACTTTCATTATTATCTTTTCTAAAAACCAAGAGCATCATTTCTTCACCCTGTGTGTAAAGCTCTTTTCTCTCAATAAAACTTTCAGGCAGTGCAGTTCTGTGCACTTCTTCCCTTCCAGGGTTTGTTAACTGCTCTTGAGGCCCTGAAAGCTTTTTCCTTTCTATTTTACTTTCTTGGTACTCAGGCACCAAGTAGAAGCTCTTTTACCTTCTTCTCTTCCACTTCAATCAGAATGATGGGAGTGCTTACTCTGAGTCATTCAGTCCCTTTGGTGTGGGTGAGAGCTAATTCCTTGCTTTTATCTAGGACTGCTCCATAGGAACCTTTCACTTTTTATTGCAACCCCAGCTCCTTTATCATTTTCAGGCCTCCCCAGATGAGCACCTCACTTCAAATGCCAACAGAAATGCTGCTCAACCCCTTAACCAGATGGAAAGCACACCACCATGTATCAATCAAAGGAAATATATATGATTAGGACCCATCACATTGATCAGAATGACTTCACTTGTCTCCGCTCAATTCTCAATAACCTAAAATGATCAAGGGAGTTTGCCACATCTGATTCTGAAAAGCCCGTTGTAAGGGAGCTTTAAGAAATTAAAAAAAGATGGATTTGTTTCTTAGAGTCTAGTTCCTGCTGATGCTTTATCTACAAATATATGGTGACCACAGCATCTGATTAATTAATAAGACACCTTTCATAGTGGTATATTTGGAGGAAAAAAAAATCCTAAATTTCTTTTTTTTGGTTGGTCCATTTTCAGTAGTTGTGATTCATATGAATGAGAAGTTATCCCATTCTGATAATTAATATATAGTTTATAATCTTTTTAAAAACTCATATAGATTCCAAATCTTAAAACAGAAAAAAAAAAAAAAAAGAGGGGGGGAGGGAGGCTTCAAATTAAATATGGTGAAACGATAATACACATTTGTCTCCTCTTCCTCCCCGAACCTCCCCAAGATGACAATAAAGGAATAAAAAAAGATACTAACCTACAAGAACAGAGAGAAAAAAAGAAGTGACAAAAGCAGAAACGAGATTTCAATAAGTTTTTGAAAGATGAAAACGGGGTTGGAGGGTGGTTATAGACATGGCGGAGGTGAGGAAGTACCAATTAAGAGTGCTGCAGAGGGACATATCCGTAAGTATCGAATCAGTCCACCTGCAAGCCTAGGGGAGACCTGAAGTTTGTTTTGGAGAAATTGAACAAAAGAGACTTCAGATTGTGGACTGTGGGATCAATGGCAGACAGGAATGACACTTGAGATTAAAACTAGAGGATTAGTAAGAATCTGTTCATGGAGCTCTGAGAGACTCAGTCACCGACCTTGTCTGGCTCCTGGAATGCCAGCAGTCATTCAGGCCTCACAAGCAGGAGGCTGAGAACTCTTAAGAAACAGAATAACCCCAGAGAAAAGACCTCAGAATCTGACATTTAGGAACTCCGAATAGAAAAGCTGGCTTAAAGCCCTATCCACCAACCCATAGTGACCTTCACCACGCAGTAAGCCCTGTCCCCACACACAGATTTTTAGTGCCTCAGTCTTTAATGTAAATAACATAAATAAGAGGCCCCATACATTTGCAGCAAATCTCCAACATGCAGGATAGAGACCAAAATAAGCAAATAGAAAAACGAAGCAGAGGCAATATAGGGATCAGAAAAGCAGAAGGAACCTTAAGACAAAAACTGTAAGCCAATGTCTGATGAAGACAACGTATTCATAAAACAAAAAGAAGATACTATGAGAAAAAGAACAGTCAGAAGCCAAGAAAGACTTCTTGGAAATTAAAAATACAGCACCTGAAATTAATAACATTTTGTAGAATTTTTTTCTCTCTCAAATGGAATTCTAGAAACTTGAATTAAAGATATAGAGAATAGCAGAAAAATGATTTTTAAAAACAAAATTAAAGGATCAATCTAGGAGCTCTTACATGTGATTAAAATTCTTAGACATAGAAAACAGAGAAAATGGAGACAAGAAAATTATTTTAAAAATGATATAAAAACTTCTCCAGGACTGAAAAAGACATGAGTCTCCAGATTGAAAGAAGCCACCAAGTGCCCAGCATGATGAATGGATGAAAATCACAAGTGCCAAGAGACATCACTACAAAACGTCAGAACATGGGGGGTACAAAGATGTTCCTAAAAGCTCCCCCCCCGCAAAAAAAAGTCACTTAAAAGACATGGGAATCAAATGACATTGCCCTCGAAATTCTAAGGTAAAATGATCTTCAAACTAGAATTCTATATTTGCCAAAACAGTAATTAAATGAGGGATTTTCAAACACGCACAGACTGAAATATTAATCTATCATTTATCTTATCTCAGGAAGCTTCTGAAGGATGTGCAAGATGACAGAGGTCAAGAAAGAGGCTTGGAATCCAGGGAACAGTGACCTAGTACTGGAGATATCCCAGGACTACTGATGTGCAAAAAGCTAGAGAGCAACCAATCCATACTGGAGCAGGAAGATAATGGATTGTAGGGAAATGAGGGAACTGTTAACTCTATTATAAACCATTAAGTTAAATAAGAGAGGAAATATAAACATAGAATGTTACTTGGCTCAGCAGTGCAACCCGCATATAGACACAATGATGTAAACACTGACTCTTGGTTTAAAAAAAAAATCGTGATACAGCCATGTATGGTGGTAAACCCTTTGCCGTCAAGTTGATTCTGACTCATAGTGACCCTATGGGGCAGAGTAGAACTGCCCCACAGGGTTTCCAAGGAGCGGCTGGTGGATTTGAACTGCAGACTTTTTTGGTGAGCTGACGAGCTCTTAACCACTTCGCCACCAGGGCTCCTATATGGTGGTATATGGTAGAAGCTGTGGGGGTTGTGCCGCACGTGATTGGTGGTAGTGGTGTAATAGAGCTAGATCCTCAAACACCATCGCAAGAAATCAGAAGATAATGTCTATTCTATTACTAATTTATTTTACAAATATTTATGTGACAGTGCCAGGTACTACTCTAAGGATTAATTCATGCAAGGTCAGGACTATTTTATCCTTATTTTACTGAATGGAAAACTGAGACACACAGAGGTTAAGGAGTTTGCCCAGTGTCACACAGCTAGTTAGTTCAGAGCCAGGATTCCAAAACAAGTAGTCTTGCTCCAGAGGACTACAAACTTATCATTAAAATTGATAAGTGAAGATAGCAGTATAAACATCTGATTTAGAAATACAGAGGTAAATACCAGAAGAAACAGTTCAAAAGTTGGAAGTGTTTGCCTCCGGGAAATAGGACTGGAGGTGGGGAGGGATTGGGTAAGAAATTACAGTTTTTTTTATTATAAATCTTTTTAAAACGGTTTTTAAAATAGCTTAGAACTGAGTTTTAAAAATGCTGTGCAAGCATTTTTTTTTTTTTTTAAAGTGAAAGTCAATTTTTAAAAAGACAAACAAAAGAGTGGTTCTGGATTCTACAGCACAGTGGGCGTTAAGGACTGGCCTATAGGGTCCTTGTCGTGGTACAGGGGGCTATGCATGGCCTGTTCCCTTCTTGCTTCTCCAGTCTCATCTTTCCAGACTTTGTCTCATACTCTATGCTTTAATTATGACCAAAACTTCTAGTTCCCTACACACCCCTTGTTGTCTGGGTCTCTGTGTCTTGTCTTGTGCTGCTCTTTTGATTTTAAATTCTTTCCCCAGCCTTCTCTGCTTGGCTAACTCAGACCCACTAGAGTCAGCTCAGGCCTCCACAGTGAGGTACATGACCCTTGGGCTGGACTAAGCAGTCCTCCCCAGGGCTCTTTCAACACCCATCACTCAGCACCCTCAGAAAACATACCCCTTTATAACCAGGGCCATGCAGAGTATTGGCCTAAGTAAAAACAAAACAAAAAAAACATCAATTTTCAGCTTCTACCTACCTGCTCCCCAACTCCCCATCACTGCACAGGGGACTAGCTAAAAACATTTACCAGGGATTTGATGTGAAAAACAACATAGTTGGTCCATGGGCACTTCTGGACTGCAGGGCTGGCCATTTATGCTGGCTTCCCCACCTCCCTGGACATTAATTATAATGAAGTTGTAGGTTTACATCTGTCTCAATTACGGTGAGGCTCTCAAGGCCAAATACAGTGTTGTATTTATCATTGTGCCCCAGATCCCAGTATAGCGTTAGCCCACTATACTCAGTAAATGTTTGTTTTTGTATTTTTTCCATCCTCTAGGACATCCTCAAATTTGCAGTCCCAGCAAGTTTCTCAAGGAGCCGTGTCAGGCTGGAGAGGCAGCCAAGATTCAGTTTTGCCAGCTCATCTGAGTTCATTCTGCAATGGTCAGCATAAAAGCTAAGCAGTGCCATATGGGGTAAGACTCAGAGTTCACCCAAGGAAAGATTCTATCACCATTTGTATCACAAAGGACATGAGCGGAAAGACGTAGCTACAGTCTTTCATATCTACCACAAATGTTGTTGCTAGCAGCCATTGAGTCGATTATAACTCATAGGGTTTCCAAGGCTGTAATCTTTCAGAAGCAGATTGCCAGGCCTATCTTTTGAGGTGCCTCTGGGTGAGTTCAAACCATGAACCTTTTAGCTAGTAGTCAAGTGCTTAATTACTTAGGTGACCACCTCAAATGTTAGGGGGTGTAATGTCATGAAATGCAAACGTGTCAAAGGACCTCAGAATTCATCTAGTCCATCTGAGGACACAACCAGTGTAGCACAGAGACTCGAGACATGGCTTATATCTGCATCCCAGACTTAGGTTTCCAACCTCCCACTTCTCTTCTGGGGACTTCCAAAGACACCTCAAAGTCAACATGTTCAATATTCGGCTTTTGATTTTCCTACTGAGTGTTTCTCTTGCACTGTTTCCTGTCTCGGCAAATGACACCACCATCCACCCAGCTGCAGACTCCAGAAAACTGGGAGTCATTCTTTATAGCCCGCTGACATACCTGCCACAACCACTGTCCCCATGGACTGTCAATGTCGCCTGTTCAACATCTCCCCAATCCATCTAGTTTCCCTTTCTTCACCAGCACCACCCTACCCCGAGCTCTCATCACCTCATGCCAGGACCACTGTAGTGGCCTTTTAATTGTTCTCCTATGTACATTGAGCCACACTTCACATAGAAAATTCCTTCAAAAGGCACAGTTGAATGCATTTAACTCCCTACAATTAAAACTTCTCAGTTGCTTTCAACATTCCCAGGTAAAGATCAAACTCTTTAACATGGCCTACAAGCTTTTGCATTGTGTTTAAGGGGCTCTGAATAAAGAACTCACAAATGCACGGTGTTACACAGATGCAGGTTCAAAACCTAGCATGTCTTTGAACACATGTACCTCCCTAAATTTCAGTTTCCTCATCTATAGAACAGAGAGAATAATAGCATCTACTCATGAGTTCTTATGAGGATAATCCATCTTATTAGGATAAGATAATGACAATAAAGCGCTTATCATAGTGCCTGGCATAAAATAAGGACCCAGAAAACTAGCTATATGGTATTCTGTGGCATAGCATCCAAATATTCCTGTTTCCATTACTAACTGATCATGCGTGTCATTCATTAATTAACCTAAATTTTTAAAAACTCTATCTACATTTTCAGTCTGTATAACTTCTTGGGGATAATAAATTTTATGGCTTTATTATCCTCAGTGCAAAGAAATAAAGTAATGCCAGAGTCGTGCTGGAGGTGGCTAAATTTTCAGGAGTTTTGTGATTGCTAAATTTTCAGGAGTTTTGTGAGCTAGCTGTTAAACATGGCCATTATTGAAAATTAAACAGTAGAAACTTACGAGTAATAAAGGTAATACATGCTGAAAACTCATCACTTTCTAATTATTTTACTACATTTCACTCTTGAGGCTATTTATGACTATTGTACCTGTATGGTGCAAATACTTTGTAGTGGCGCACTATCACACACTTCTTCCCAGCTCCACGTTCAGTGACATCATATTAGTAGATTAAAATTGGCCATACTTCGAATATTTACACCATGGAAATCAGCAATCATTATAAATCAAGGTTTTCCTCCAAGAGAGCTAGGTGTTAAACATTTACCAGCACATCAATGAAGCAACGCGCAATTATCCAGAGGTGACTCAGATGAAGACCTCAATATTAATGACAGAGATCTCTTAGCAAAGTCAACAGCTCTCATAAAGTCCTTTATCTGAATATCATTTCCTTTATCCTACTCATGAATCATCTAGATCCTTCCTCGGAGAACACTGAAAGTTTATTTACGTTCTTGTTAAGATTGGCTATTTAGTTTGTTAGTCTAAGGAAATAAATGAGGAGGTCACACTGCTGTGAGGAAGACATGATGAATAAGAGTTTGACAGTCAATAATCTGATGACAAAGGAGGACAAGTAAAAGCAATGAAAACCTGGAGAGGAACAAATAAAGTTTTTTTTTTTTTTTTTAAGATCAGTAACTTTTTAAATTTATTTTTGGTGGCAATATACACACATATACATTTGTTCACAATTAGCCCTCAATAAAATGTATATTGTCTTCATGTCCTGTTTAAGAAACTATAATAGTGTGTCATATGCATTTCAAATACCTAAAAATGTTTAACTTCATTTAAAACGTACAACTTAAAACAAGTGAGCTTCAGAACTCCAGAATACTATCTGACATAGAACATCTCATTCTCTGGTAGGTTTGATGTTGTTGTTGTTGTTAGGTGACTACCGCACAGTTCCAACTCATAACGACCTTATGTAACAACAGAACAAAACACTGCCTGGTCCTGTGCCATCCTCACAATCCCTGCTATGTTTGAGCCCATCGTTGCAGCCACCTTGTCAAGCCATCTCTGAGGGTCTTCCTGTCTTTCCACTGCTATTCATGAAGTTTTCACTGGCCAATTTTTTCAAAAGTATACTGCCAGGTCCTTCTTCCTCATCTGTCTTAGTCTGGAAGCTCCACTGAAACCCGTCCACCATGGAGGACCCTGCTGGTGTTTGAAATACAGGTGACGTAAGCTTCCAGAATCAGAGCAACACACCAGCCACCAAAGTATGACAAACTGACAAATGAGTGGTGGTGTGGAAATGATAATTAAAAAAAAAAAATAATTTTTTTTTTATTATAGATGAGGTAAATGATAAACAAAATGAGATTTTTTATAAATGTATCTGTGTTGTTGTTGTTTTTAGTTACCATTGAGCTGGTTCCAACTCATAGCAACTCCATGCACAACAGAACGAAACACTGCCTGGCCTTGCACCATCCATGTAATCATTGCTATATTTGAGCCCATTGTTGCAGCCACTGAGTCAATTCTTCTCCTTGAGGATCTTCGTTTTTTTCCTTGATCCTCTACCAAGCACGATACCCTTCTCCAGGGACTTGTCTCTCTTGATAACATGTCCAAAGTACGTAAGACAAAATCTTACCATCCTCACTTCTAAGGAGCATTCTGGCTGTACTTCTTCCAAGACAGAGTTGTTCATTCTTCTGGCAGTTCATGGCATATTCAATATTCTTCACCAACACCATAATTCAAAGTTATCAATTCGTCTTTAGTCTTTTTTATTCATTGTCCAGCTTTCCCATGCATATGAGGCAATTGAAAATACCATGGCTTAGGTTAGGCATACCTTAGTCCTTGTTACAGATTGAATTGTTCCCCCCCAAAATATGTCTCAATTTGGCTAGGCCATGATTCCTAGTATTGTGTGATTGATTATTCACCATTTTGTTATCTGATGTAATTTTCCTATGTGTTGTAAATCCTACCTTATGATGTTAATGAGGCAGGATTAGAGACATTTATGTTAATGAGGCAGGACTCAACCTACAAAATTAGGTTGTATCTTGAGTCAATATCCTTGAGACTTAATAGAGAGAAGCGAGCAGAGAGACAGGCGGACCTCATACCACCACGAAAGTAGTGCCAGGAGCAGAGTTCGTCCTTTGGAACCAGGGTCCCTGGGCTGAGAAGCTCTTAGACCAGTGAGAGCCGACAGAGAGAGGAAGTCTTCCCTTGGAGTTGGTGCCCTTAGCTGGACTTCTAGCCTATTAGACCGTGAGAGGATAAATTTGTATTTGTTAAAGCCTGTGGTGTTTCTGTTATAGCAGCACTAGATAAATAAGACAGTCCCCAAGGAGGTATCTTTGCTTTTTAACACTTTAAAGAGGTCTTTTGCAGCAGATTTGCCCAATGCAATATATAGTTTAATTTCTTGACTGCTGCTTTCATGGGTGTTGCTTATGAATCTAAATAGCATGAAATCTTAATAACTTCAATCTTTTCCTCCATTTATCCTGATATTGCTCATTGGTCCAGTTGTGAGGATTTTTGTTTTCTTTATGTTGAGGTGTAATCCATATTGAAGGCTATAGTCTTTGATCTTTATCATTAAGTGCTTCACGTCCTTTTCACTTTCAGCAAGCAAGGGTGTGTCATTTGCATATTGCAGATTTTGAGCGAGACTTCCTGCAATCCTGATGCCGTGTTCCTCTTCATATAGTCCAGTTTCTCGGATTATTTGCTCAGAATACAGACTGAATAAGTATGGTGAAAGGATACAAACCTGATGCACATCTTTCCTGATTTTAAATCACAGAGTATCCTCTTGTTCTGTTAGAATGACTACCTCTTGGTCTATGTACAGGCTCTGCATGAGCACAATTAAGTGTTCCAGAATTCCCATTCTTCACAATTTTATCCATAATTTGTTATGATCCACACAGCTGAATGCCTTTTCATAGTCAATAAAACACAGGTATTTCTGGTATTGTCTGCTTTTAGCCAGGATCCATCTAACATCAGCGATGTTATCCCTTGCTCCATGTCCTCCTGAATCCGGCTTAAATTTCTGGCAGTTCCCTGTCACCGTACTGCTGCAACCGTTTTTTAATTACCTTCAGCAAAATTTTACTACCTGTGATATTAATGATATTGTTTGATAATTTCCACATTCTCTTGGATCACTTTTTTTTGGAATGGGCGTAAGTACAGATCTCTTTCAGTTGGTTGGCCAGGTAGCTGTCTTCCAAATTTCTTGGCATAGATAAGTGAGCGCTTTTATGTTTGGATCTGTTTATTGAAACATTTCAATTGGTATTCTGTCAATTCCTGGAGCCTTGTTTTTTGCCAATACCTTCAGTGCAGGTTGGACTTCTTCCTTGAATACCATCAGTTCTTGATCATATGCTATCTCCTGAAATGACTGAATGCCAACCAATTCTTTTTGGTATAGTTACTCTGTGTATCCTTTCAATCTTCTTTTGATGCTTCCTGCATCATTCAATATTTTCGCTATAGAATGCTTCAGTATTGCAACTCGAGGCTCAAATTTTTTCATCAGTTCTTTCAGCTGGAGAAATGCTCAGTGTATTCTTCCTTTTTGGTTTTCTACCACAGGCCTTTGCACATTTCATTATAATACTTTGTCTTCTCCAGCTGCTCTTTGAAATCTTCTGTTCAACTGTATTACTTCATCATTTCTTCCTTTCACTTTAAATACTCTGTGTTCAAGAGCAACTTACAGAGTCTTTTCAACATCCTTTTTGGTCTTTGCTTTCTTTTCTTCCTTTTTAAATGACCTTTTGCTTCTTCATGTATGATATCTTCTATGTCATCCCACAGCTCATCTGGTCTTCCATCATTAATGTTCAACACATCAAATCTTCTTGAGACGGTCTCAAAATTCAGGTGGGATATACCCAAGGTTGTACTTTGGCTCTCATAGACTTGTTTTAATTTTCTTTAGCTTCAACTTCTTTTTTTTTTTTTTAGTTTCAACTTGAACTGGTATATAAGCAATTGATAGTCTGTTCCACAGTTGGCCCCTGGCCTTGTTCTGACTGATGATATTAAGCTTCTCCATTGTCCCTTTCCACAGATGGGGTTGATTTGATTCCTGTGTATTCCATCTGGCAAGGTCCACGTGTATAGTATTTTCAGTGAATAGGTCATTGGTTTTGTGAAATTCTATCGTGCAATCTCTGATGTCCTTTCTGTCACCAAGGCCATATTTTCCAACTACCAATCCTTCTTCTTTGTTCCCAACTTCCAATTTCCAATCACCGGTAATTATCAATATGTCCTGATTGTATGTTTGATCAATTTCAGGCTGAAGAAGTTAGTAAAAATCTTTAATTTCTTCATCTTTGGCATTAGTTCTTAGTGGGTAAATTTGAATAATTGTATTAATTGATGTTCCTTGTAGGCTTATGGATATTGTCTTATCACTGACAGCATTGTGCTTCAGGATAGATCTCGAAATGTTCTTTTTGATGCTGAATGCAACATCATTCCTCTTCAATTTGTAATTCTTGGTATAGTAGACCATATGATTGTCCAATTACAAAATGGCCAAAACCATTCCATTTCAGCTCATAAGTGCCCAGAATGTCAATCTTCAAGAGTTTCATTTCATTTTTGACAACTTTCAATTTTCCTGGATTCATACTCCATACATTCCCTGTTCTAATTATTAATGGATGTTTGCATCTGTTTCTTCTCATTTTCAGTCACAGCCACATCAGTAAATGTAGGTCCCAAAAGCTTTACTCCATCCACATCTTTAGGGTCAACTTTGAGGGGGTAGCTCTTCTTCACCGTATTTTGAGCCCCTTCCAATCTAAGAGGCTCATCTTCCAGCACTATATAGACAATATTCAGCTGCTAATCATAAGGTTTGCACTGGTCAATTTTTTTTAGAAGCAGATTTCCAGGCCCTTCTTCCTAGTCTGTCTTAGTCTGGAAGCTCCACTGAAACCTGCCTACCACATGGGTGACCCTGCTGGTATTTGAAATACCAGTGGCATAATATCCAGCATCACAGCAATATGCAAGCCACCATAGTACCATAAACTGACAGATGAGTGATGGATATGTATCTGTAAACCTCAACAATGACATCTTGAATATAAAGGAAAAGCCATTCATTTCACATGTGTTGAGTTTCTGGGTGAGCACTTAGAATCCTATAAGCATATAACAATTGATTAGAGATAATCCAACCTCAGTGAGATCTAGAGCGAACCAGATGAATAATTGCTGATCACTTCAATAAGCAGGGTGATTATTCTGGGTATAACTGCTTAAAACTTAGACCTTTTCAATCAGTTCTTCATGTATGGCCCTTCTTTACTCTAATGCAAAGCAAGAATTCATTGAAAGCTGTGGCTGGGTTCTGAAATGAGGGGTCCCTGATATTGTATGAAAACTTGGGTGTATCCCTGCATAGGGGAATTTTTCTAGGGAGAACATAGCCTGCTTTCATCTGATTCTCTAAGGGGTCCTTGACCCAAATAAAATCTAAAAACTACTGACTCATAGAGCTTTATTGGGAAGATCTCCGTAGCTCTAACCACAGCTCCTCAAACTACTTTCCTCGTGTTGACTGGAGCCTGAAAACTAAACTTCTGCAATCTACTTATGCCGAAGTCATCAATATAATATAGCTCTCATGGTCTTAGAATATAATCCTCTTGTCTGACGCACCCTAGTTAAAGATCAATTCTGTCTCCTCTCCCTGGAAATCCAAGCCCACTGGTGTCAGTTTTGATTTCCTTGATTTGGGTAATATCGCCTCATATGCATTCGAAAGCTTGACAATGAATAAGGCAGACCAACAAAGAATTGATGCGTTTGAATTATGGTATTGGCAAAGGATACTGAATATACCATGGACTGCCAGAAGAATGAACAAATCTCCCTTGGAAGAAGTACAGCCAAAATGCTCTTTAGAAGCAAGGATGATGAGATTTTGTCTCACATACTTTGGACATGTTATCAAGACAGACTAGTCCCTGGAGAAGGATATCATGTTTGGTAAAGTACAGGGTTAACAAAAAGGAGGAAGACTCGCAAGGAGATGAATTGACACAGTGGCTGCAACAATGGGCTGAAACATAGCAACGATTGTGAGGATGGTGCAGGACTGAACAAGTTTCATTCTGTTGTACACAGGATCGCTATTAGTTGGAACCAGCTAGACAGCACCTAACAACAACAGGACACCCACAGGACTTTTCAGGTCATACTTGACTTGTCTCGTCAGTGTCTTTTCTACATGGTACATAACGATTCATGTTTCCTGTGTCTCTGCCACTTCATCACAGTCGCACCTCGTTCATATTCCCGAGCAACTGCTATGCTGTGACCTTACCTCCTCCTTTTGACTTGTCTTAAGGATTAGGATCAATACCTGCTACTTGGCTTTTATTCAAGTGATGGATAGCATGGGAAACTCTCTTATCTGGGCTGGTTTGCTGTCTCCATCTGATACTCCAAACTGACCTTCCGTCTAAGTGTCTTAAAAAATGCCCATATTTTAAGAAAAGATGGATGATCCTCTCTGCTTCAAGTAAAAGGGGAAATCTTTTGATCAGAGCGGGAGCAAAGAGGGAATTTGGTTCTTTTTTGTTTAAGGAGTCCTTGAAGAGCTGTTAATAGTTTGTCTTTCTTTCTTTTAATTATGTTTATGCCCCAAACTAGGTAAGGATCTGGTTTGCAGGGAGGGAAGAGTAGCATCAGAGACATCCTGGGCCCTGAGCTGGGGCTATAAGCAGAACTTCTAAATGTCTTTTTGAAAAGTTCTTACCAGATGGTTTTCTGCCTTTTCCTCCAGGCTTATGAAGTGCAAACTAGCTGAGACACTATTCAGATACTCAAATAAGACCCCCAAGCTGAAGTTCTTAAAGTTTTCCTGGTGGCTGCTCATTCCCGTTGACCTTCATGAGCTTTGTGCTTGTGCTTATAGCCTCATGGGGAAAGGGATATCATAGATTCCCTACAGAAATGGCCCTTTTCACCCCATCTTCTGCAGGTGGCTTTGGTGTGTGCATATAAGTTAGTTGCACCCTCTTCCCATATGATTGTTCTCAAGTTTCTCTTCCAAAATGTGCTTCTTCAACTATGACATACTCTGTGAATAGGGCAGGGAAAATGGGCTCCAAACCAAAGATCTATTAGGTTTTAGGCTTAGGAATTCCAGTAGAAAGATGGTCATGGGTCAAAAGAATATCAGTAAAGAGAAAGTTGAGACAATCGGTGCAAACTGTCCTTGCTAAATGTTTGACAGCAAAGAAAGTGGGAGCAGAGACAGTGGACAGTGAGAGATGTCAAGAGCTAGGGATTGGTCTGCATGGTGAGACAAGTGAACCCAGAAGTGTATGCAGAGGGAAAAGGAGGAGTTAAAGGCCTGATGGTCAAGATGGACAGGAAGAGCCAAGAGAGGCATGGCTGGAGAGACTGTGATGACACCAAGGTATTTATGTGGACAGAACCATCCTTGCAAGACAAGATAATAATTCCTATTTCTCCCCACACACCTCTGCTTCCAGTTAGGGTCTCAAAATACACTCCCTCCAAGGGGACAGGAAAGCTGGTGATAGGGAACACAAAGTTGAGAAGAGAGAGTGTTGACATGTCGTGGGCTTGTTAACCAATGTCATAAGACAATATATGTACTAACTATTTAATGAGAAACTAGTTTATTCTGTAAATCTTCATCTAAAGTATAATACAAGAAAAAAAATCCCATTTCCTCCAAAACAACAAAAACTGGAGAAAAATATCCAAATTCTGTACTAGTGGGTTTGATTAGAGTCCCTGGGAAGTGCAAACAGTTAACGTGCTCTGTTGCTAATGGAAAGGTTGGAGGTTCAAGTCCACCTAGAGGCACCCCGAAAGAAAGGACTGGCAATCTATTTCCCAAAAAATTGCCCTTGAAAACCTGCTGGAGCACAGCTCTACTCTGACACACTCAGGGTTGCTATGAGTAAGAATCAACTGCATGGCAACTGGTAGGGTTTGATCCCAGAAGCAGAATCACTATGGGTGATTTAAAGGATTATTTTAGGGATTAGACCTTGCATAATCATTGGCATGGATTAAGCAGTTTATGTAAGTCCATACTGCTCCTGCATCTCATGCTGGACCTGAAGTCAGCAGGGCTGGCATCAGGAAAAGAAAATGGATTTGAGGTCCAGGAAAGCAAGGACAACTAGATGCCATGGGAAGGAGCTAGAACCTCTACCTGGAGCCCCCTTCAGTCTCTCAGAGCCTTTAAGCCAACTCAGAAAATGTGGGTAACTTGTCAAACACTGGCACATGTCACCATGGAGCTGTCTGTGCATCTGCCAGGAGTCAGGGAGGTTGAAGGAGGAGATTTCACATGAGAGGTAAGAGATAAGGGCCAGCCGCTGCCTCCACCATCAAGGTGAGCTGGCAGATGTGCAGCAAAATGCGTGAACCTCCACTTTGGCCTTATTATGTGGGAAAGCTTTATGTAGGTCTCACTTTCTGTCTTTCACGTATTTAAGAAATTGTTTTTGTAGGAAAAGCAATGTTAGGGACAGGGTAGTTAGAAAGATCGGTAGGCAGGAGGGCAGGCAGACTGACAGATAGATAGACGATATTGTTGTCATGTGCCCTCAAGGTGATTCCAATTCAGCAACCTGTGCACAAGAGAATGAAACACTGCCCAGTCCTGAGCAATTCACACAATCGTTGCTATGTTTCAGCCCATTGTTGCAGCCACTGTGTCAATCCATCTCATTGAAGACCTTCCTCTTCTTCACTGACCTTCTACTTTACCAAGAATGATATCCTTCTCCAAGGACTGGTCTCTCCTGATAATGCGACCAAAGTACTTGAGACAAAGTCTTGCCATCCTTGCTTCTAAGGTACATTCTGGCTGTACTTCTTTCAAGACAGATTTGTTTGTTCTCCTGGCAGTCCATAACATATTCATTATTCTTCACCAACACCATAATTCAAAGGCATCAATTCTTCTTTGGCCTTCCTTATTCATTGCCCAGCTTTCACATGCACATGACACTATTGAAAATATCATGGCTTGGGTTAGATGCGCCTTAGTCCTCAAGGTAACATCTTTGCTTTTTAACACTTTAAAGAGGTATTTTGCAGCAGTTTTGCCTGATGCAATAAGTTGTTTGACTTCTTGACTGCTGCTTCCACGGGCGTTGATTATGGATCCAAGTAACATGAAATCCTTGACAGCTTCAATATTTTCTCCATTTATCATGATGTTGCTTATTGGTCCAGTTGTAAGGAATTTTGTTTTCTTTATGTTGAGGTGTAATCCATATTAGAGGCTATAGTCTTTAATCATCATCAGTAAGTGCTTCAAGTCCTCTTCACTTTCAATACCAAGGTTATGTCATCTGCCTATGGAAGGTTGTTAACGAGTCTTGCTCCAATCCTGATGCCCTGTTCTTCTTCATATAGTCCAGCTTCTCGATTATTTGCTCAGCATACAGATTGAATAAGTATGGTGAAAGGATACAAGTCTGACACACATCTTTCCTGATTTTAAACCACTCAGTTCCCCCTCATTCTTTTCAAATGACTGCCTCTCAGTCTATGTATAGGTTCCACATGAGCATAATTAAGTGTTCTGGAATCCTCATTCTTTGAAATGTTATCTATAATTTGTTAGGATCCACACAATCAAATGCCTTTGCGTAATCAATAAAACACAGGTAAACACCTTTCTGGTATTTTTTGCTTTCAGCCAAGATCCATCTAACATCAGCAATTATATCCCTCGTTCTACATCCTCTTCTAAATCCGGCTTGAATTTCTGGCAGTTCCCTGATGATGTATTGCTGCAATTGTTTTTAAACAATCTTCAGCAAAATTTTACTTCCGTGTGTTATTTAATGATATTGTTCAATAATTTCCACATTCTGTTGAATCACTTTTCTTTGGAATGGGCTCAGATATGGATGGATCTCTTCCAGTTGGTTGGCCAGGTAGCTGTCTTCCAAAATTCTTGGCATAAATGAGTGAGAGCTTTCAGTGTTGCATTCATTCGCTGAGTTATCTTAATTGGTATTCTGTCCATTCCTGGGGTCTTGTTTTTTGCCACTGCCAAGGGTAGGCTCTTCCAAGCCCGGAGCCCTCTGTGACTGCTGATGAGGAGCCCTGCATGGAAGGTAGATCTTTAAGAAGTGGAGATATGGCTAGGTAAGCACTTTGAAAAGTCTTCATTATAAACAAGTGATAATATTTTACTTTTTGTAGGCTTATTGTGATTAAATGACTTGCCCAGAAACATTTTAATTGGTATTCTGTCAATTCCTGGGGCTTTGTTTTTTGCCAATGCCTTCAATACAGCTTGAATTTCTTCCTTCAGTACCATCAGTTCTTGATCATATGCTACCTCCTAAAATGGCTGAATGTTGACCAATTCTTTTTGGTATAGTGACTCTGTGTATTCCTTCCAACTTCTTTTGATACCTCCTGCATCATTCTGTTTTTTGCCTATAGATTCCTTGAATATTACAACTCAAGGTTTAAAGTTTTTCTTCAGTTCTTTCAGCTTGAGCAATGCCGAGCATGGTCTTCCCTTTTGGTTTTTTAACTCCAGGTCTTTGCACTTTTCATTTTAATATTTGGCTTTGTATTCTAGAGCCACCCTTTGAAATCTTCGGTTCAGACCTTTTACTTCATCATTTCTTCCATTCACTTTAGATACTCTACATTCAAGAGCAATTGTCAGTGTCTCTTCTGACATCCATTTTGGTCTTTTCTTTCTTTCCTGTCTTTTTCATGACCTTTTGCTTTCTTCATATATGGTGTCCTTGATGTCATCCCACAGCTCATCTGGTCTTTGGTCATAAGTGTTCAGTGAGTCAAATCTATTCATCAGATGGTCTCCAAATTCAGGTGGGATATACTCAAGGTCATAGTTTGGCTCTGGTGGACTTGTTTTAACTTTCTTCAGCTTCAACTTGAACTTGCATATAAGCAATTGATGGTCTGTTCCACAGTTGGCCCCTGGTCTTGTTCTGACTGATGATATTGAGCTTCTCCTTTGTCTCTTTCCACAGATGTAGTTGACTTGATTCCTGTGTATTCCATCTGGTGAGGTCCACGTGTATAGTAGCTGTTTAAGTTGGTGAAGAAAGGTATTAGTAATGAAGAAGTCATTGGTCTTGCAAAATTCTATCATGCAATCTCTGGTGTCCTTTCTGTCATCAAGGACATATTTTTCCAACTACTCAGCCTTTTTTGTTTCCAACTTTCATATTCCAGTCACCAGTAATTGTCAATGCATCTTGATTGTATGTTTGATCAATTTCAGACTGCAGAAGTTGGTAAAAATCTTCAGTTTCTTCATCTTTGGCCTTAGTGGTTTGTGCATAAATTTAAATAATAGTTGCATTAACTGGTCTTCCATGTAGAAGTATGGATATTATCCTATCACTGACAGCATTGTACTTCAGGATAGATCTTCAAATGTTCTATTTGACAATGAATGAGACACTATTCATCTTCAATTTGTCATTCTCTGCATAGTAGACCATACAATTATCCAATTCAAAATGGCAAATACCAGTTCGTTTCAGCTCACTAATGCCTAGAATATCAATCTTCAAGTGTTTCATTTCATTTTTGACAACTTCCAATTTTCCTGGATGCATGCTTTGTACATTCCATGTTCCAATCATTAATGGATGTTTGTAGCTGTTTCTTCTCATTTTGAGTCATGCCACATCAAAAAATGAAGGTCTTGAAAGCTCTGCTCCATCTATGTTATTAAGGTTGACTCTACTTTGAGAAGGCAGCTCCTCCCGAGTCGTATGCCTTCCAACCCAAGGGGGTCATCTTCCAGCACTATATTAGACAATATTCTGCTGCTCTTCATAAAGTTTTCATTGGTCATTTTTTTTTTTTTATTAGAAGTAAATCACCAGATCCTTCTTCCCAGTCTGTTTTAGTCTGGAAGCTCCAGTGACATCTATCCACCATGCGTAACCTGTTGGTATTTGAAATACTAGTGGCAAATCTTCCAGCATCACAGAAACATGCAAGCCAACACAGTACAAAAAACTGACAGATGAATGGTGGAGATAGATAGATAGACAGACAGACGGGCAGATAGATAGACAGACAGACAGACAGACACAGACAGAGAGATAGACAGACAGACAGATAGGTAGGTAGGTAGAAAAGAGCTGGAGACAGCCTGTGGGTAAAGCCATGTCAAGTGGGTACTGAGTCTGATGGCTATTTAAAAATGTCTTCTGAAACAGCCTTTTTTGAAAAATTAGAAAAATATATCTTCCCCTAAGTTGGCTTTTGAAATAGCCAACTAAATTAAATGTCACTAATAAAACTAATTAAACAATGTCAATGATAAACATACTTTTCCAAGACACATTTCCATCACCACTCCCTATCCCCCCGCCCCTTGAAGTTTCTGGTCCTTCTTCCCCAGATTGGAGAATCAGAGTTCTAAAGCAATGGTTCCCAAAGCAATGGCAGGAGGTCAGCCTCAAATGAATCACCTGGGAAGATTTAAAACATGCAGATTTTTGGTAGATCTGGATGTGTCTGAGAATCAATCCCAGGTCACTATATATGTTTAAAGTTGATAAGTTAGGAAATAAAGGCAAAATTTATACTTTGATAGGATAGATAAATACTGTTGAAATATTGAAATACTTCTGTACTGGTTGCTAACTAGCCACATCCACACTTCCTCTTACCCCTCCAAACTTCTCTATAGCCCTGCAAATAAAAGGTTAATGCCCGGTACGGTAGTCTGCCTCTAGGGCATTGTTCCGGCTCCATGGAGAGGCAGCAGTTTTGGTGGGCTGGTAGACGCTCATGAATGAAAGTATAAATGTTATTGAAGTAAACACCAGAAGAACAACTTAAAGCAGAAACGATACAAAAATGATTACGAGATGAGGCCAGGCAAGAAGGGAGACTTATGTTTTGATTTTATTCTCTTCTGTATTGTTTTAATTTTTATTTTCAAGTGCATGGATTATTTTATTATAATTTCTTTTTTTAATCACTAAGAATAAAACAAACAGGTAATTTTGATGAACAACCATGTTGGGGGAATGACCACTTTAGAGAACAGCTAAAAGACTCATAAGAAAGTCCACCGAAGGCAAAATTGGGAGCCAGATAAGGTAGTTCTAGGAGTTTCCAATCTAGACAATTCTGAGGGCAGAGGAAGTAAGGTCAAGAGTCTGAGAAGAGCCCCAACAGAGGTTAAGTGGTCATATTTGGAGCTTTTATCACTTCAGAGATGGCCATATTTCAGCCAGGCCTGTGGTCCTTGTTGGGAGGACTGCTCATCCATGAGTAGATAAAGGAGTATAGATACATGCTTCTCATGAGGTTGTGTACAGCTCTGCTTGCCTAACGTTTATAATGAAAAGAAAATCACACTGAAAAGGAGAAAAGTCCATGACGCTGTGTTGGCAGTAACCATCATTAAGATCTGTCAAGAATTCTGGTTGCAAAACATTGATTTTATAATAGCAATAAAATTTACAAATGGCAAAAATATGAGCTTGTTTACTCCAGGAAGATTTTTATTAGTCATGCAAACTGTTAGTCAAATATGGGGGTTGCTATACTTTGTGAAATCATTTATGAGGTAGAAGATCCCCAAGGAGAGAGATTCAAGAGAAATGATTTTGTAAAATCGGTTTGAAGGATTCTTAGTCCTTAGATTAAAAAGCCAGGCTTAGTATACAGAAAGATTTGCCTTTTTTTCCATACCTTGAGCAAAGGTGAAGCAAAGCAAGGATCTTTGTGATCAGACAAAATGGAATGAGGAAGGAGATTGTTTTAAGTTCTCTCTTACAGTTGGCTGTGTTGTTTGTACTAATAGAAATTTCTAGGCTATGAAATACCCTAGTTTAAACCCAGATCTAACAAGTCATTCCAGACCTACTGAATCATTCCCTACTGGAACAACAACAACAAAAAAACCAAACCAGTTGCCTTTGAGTCGATTTAGGCTCATAGTGACCCTTTAGGACAGAGTAGAAGTGTTCCACCAGGTTTCCAAGCAGTAGCTGATGGATTCGAACTGCTGACCTTTTGTTTAGCAGACAAATGCTTAACCACTGCACCTGCTGGAGGGTCCTTCAATTTTATTACCTGGACTGTATGTGGGTCTTACCAGGCAGCATACCTGTTGTGTTTTAGGCATCTCCTCCACTCATCTGCACTCAGTCAAAGGGCAACAGATACCCTCCACTTTCACAAACATAGCCTTTCTCCTAGCGAGTTACCAGATTTTCTCTAGTACTACTGTGGCTGCTCGTTGAGAAACCAAATTGTACTTAGTATGACTAAAGACAGTTCATGTTCCCTTAACATAATCTGCTTAGAAAAAAAAAAAAAAAACCTCCCCTAAATTCCACTGTTGAAATTCTAAAGACAGATGGTAGATTTGAACTGCTGACTTTTTGGTTAGCAGCCAAGCTCTTAACCACTGTGCTGCCAGGGCTCCTCAGAGTTTAGAGTCTTTTAAAAAGACAGTGCCTTAGTCATACAATAATCTAGAGGGCTATTGTTGATAGGTGCAGTCGAGTCCGTTCTGATTCATAGTGACCCCATGTGACAGAGAAGAACTGTCCATAGGGTTTTCTAGGCTGTAATCTTTAGGGAAGCAGATCACCAGGCCTTTTTCCCTTGGAGTTGCTGGATGGGTTTGAACTGCCAACTTTTCAGTTAGCAGCTGAGTGCTTAACTGTTGTGTCACCAGGGCTTCTTAGAGGGCTAGTGTTGTATAGACTAACTTGTTTTTTAATCATTTTATATAATATAAATGGTGAAGCAATTAATTTTTATAAGAAGAAAGTTCATAAAGAGGATTTTCTTCAACCAGGTAAATCCTATGGTCTTCAAGCCCTGTTTCAGATGCGCCCACCTCCATGAAAACTTTCCTGAGTCAAAGGTAACCTCTCCTTCATGAACCCCCACATCACTCTGTACCTCTCCTGATACTTCCTCCATCCCTTTGGATATGGCGAGTACCGTCTGGCTGTCCTGGCTGCCCTTCCTTCAGGCATTCCGTAATGAACTATTCAGTCCTTGTGGCTTGGGATGGACTGGGTCCCAACCTACCCAGCCATGCATCCCAGTAGGGGAGTGGACAGGTAAACTGGGCTTTGTCCAAACAGAGGCCTTGATCCCATCACCTGACCCAGCCAATTGGAGTGCTTCCTAAACTTTTTACAGGAAATACTGGGGCTGTAAGCTGTTAACATTCTGCAAGCTAACACTGCCCACAGGCATCTAGTATCCAGGGAGAGGGGCCACCTGTAAGGAAACCAGACCTGAGAGATCTGATTATCCAAATGCCTAGATCCAGCCAGTTCCATCTCTGAGCTATTCAATTCTAAGGAGCCCTGGTGGCACAGTGGTTAAGTGCTCAGCCGCTAACTGAAAAAGTCAGTGGTTTGGGTCCACCAGCCACTTTGTGGGGAGAAAGGTGTGGCAGTCAGCTTCTGTAAAGATTACAGTCTTGGAAACTCTATGGTGCAGTTGCACCCTGTCCTATAAGGTTGCTATGAGTCGGAATTGACTCCATGGCAATGGGTTTGGTTTGGTTTTGGTTCACTGTTCGCTTCTATCAGCCAATAATTTCCCTTTTTACCAGTTTGAGTCGGGTTCTCTCTACCTACTAATTCCCACGTACCTGAGGAATAAGACACATTCTCACGAAAGACGGTGGCTAAATCAGGAGAAAGGAGCTATAGGGGAGCACACACCCTTCCTGTGGGTATAAGGAGGTAGGGGCAACAGTAATTCTAAGTCCACTACCGCCTCCACACACCAAGTAGCAAAATGGCAACAAGATTCACATTCGCAGGTCCGTTAAGATCTCTGGTAGTGTAGTGGTTAAGAGCTATGGCTGCTAACAAAAAGGTCAGCACTTCAACTCCACCAGGCCACTCCTTGGAAACCGTATGGGGCAGTTCTACTCTGTCCTGTAGGGTTGCTATGAGTTGGAATTGACTCAATGGCAATGGGTTTGGGGTTTTTTTTGGTTTAAGATCTACAGCTGCTGTGTAAAACCAATCGCTTATGTGATTCATTACCTAATATTTACTGAATTGTGAGTCAATTTGTTGATCCTATACAAACTGCATGTAAATCATCTGAGCAACCCAGTGTCAGAGAATGGATGGTATATTTGAGTATGAGGTAGTTTTCTTGTCTAAAAGCTCCACTCTTTGCAACTAACTGCTTTGCCCCTTGCAGCAGGACTGACTTGTTTCAGGTAATCTCTATTTATCAATAGACTACTAACATTGCAAAAATAAGGCAATTATACTCCAGTGACAGAACTAAATATTATGTCACTATATGAAGCAAATGGCATTGTTAAGTCCTTTCTTCAGATATGATTTGCTTTATAAAAGCTGCATTTCGAGGCATTGGAGCTCAGCAGGATTTCTTTGTCAACAATCTGCCATTTCCAGCCAAATTAAGTAATCATCTGGCTACTATATTTAGAAAGTATGCGCAGGCTACAGAACATATAGAGAGTTCTAAATGGCACATTTATCTTCAGGGGACACCATTACATAGGAGCAGAGAAGCATCTGCGTTTAAGGGAAAATGGGCTTTCTGTAAGAACCATAGAACTAACTAAGAACACTACCAAGAAGTTACTTATGCTTCCTGGAAGACCCAGGTGTGGTCAGATTGCCTATGAAAAAAATGTAGAGAATATTTCAGCTTTTCTTAAAGCAAGTGCTGTAATTTTATGTTATTTGTCCTCCCTACTTGCACCCCAAGCAAAAGTTTCAAAAAATCCCTCCTCAGATTATTTCAGAATCCCTCCTTCTATGGAAAGCATCCTACGCCCAGGGGCCAGGGATTCATTATTTTAAACCATGACAATGACTGTTGTAGTAATGATGGCAGCTCCTGTTTATTGTGCACCTACTGTGTCTATGTCTAGGACATAGTAGGCATTTTACATATATTATTGCATTAAGTAAATTAAATGAAATTACCTGTGTGTATATGTGTGTATGTATGTATGTGTGTGTAGTATAGAGCCCTTCCTTCTATTGATAACCGTAGAAATAAGCTAAAATATTGCAAGTGCTTCCAGGAAGTGTCCTGAGTTCCCTGGGAAAAATAAAACAGAATTCCATAAAAATTCATAAAAAAGACAGGAAGAATGGCAGATGGTGTGTGACCAGTAGTATGTCCTCTGTTTGATTCCCAGTAGGCCTGTCCTGATTCACAGGATCCTGTTGCTCTTTAAGAAGTTCTTATTTTCATGCCTGGGCTCTACCAACACTGTGGAAAAAAGACCACAGACTTGGGATTTAAAACAAGATGTTGCTGTAAGGACTGCTTGCAAGGAGTGGTGCCCTGGTGGCATAGTGGCTAAGAGCTCAGCTGCTGACAAACGGGTCAGCAGTTCAAATCCACCAGCCACTCCTTGGAAACCCTATGGTTCCAACAGTTCTACTCTGTCCTATAGGGTCATTATGAGTTGGAATCAACTCAACGGACTGCAGTGGGTTGCAAGGATTAAGGACAGTGCTAAACAACCAGGGAATAGGGCCTGGGGATCACACTCATCAAATTTACACATCAAACCTTTAGGCTTTCTTTCATAGCTGAGATCTGCTCCATGGTCAGCAGCAGGGAACCGGCCTCAGGACATTCCAGTAGAGCAGATGAGATCTCTGGAAGCTCAGAAGGAGCAGGGAAGGTGAACTTGATAGGAATAAGCTAGCAATTTCAAAAATGCCATTTGAAAGAAGTACTGGCAATACACGAAATATTTTTCTAGGAAACGTTGTTGTTAGGTGCTGTTGAGTCGGTTCCGACTCATAGCAACCCTATGCACAACAGAACAAAACATTGCCCAGTCCTGGGCCATCTTTCAATCACTAAATGCTAAAAAAAATGCTAGGAAATATATATGATCTATAAAGCAAATAAATACAGTGTTTGTTCAGGGGAGTAAAGCATTAACAGTATCTCCTAATCTCTAAAATCCATTGAATACTCGAACACCTCAGGAACGAAAAGGAATAATCAAATTAAAAAATGGGCAAAGGCTATGAACAGACACTTTACCAAAGAACAGATTCAGGAGGCTAAAAGACACATGAAAAAATGCTTCCAATCATTAGCCATTAGAGAAATGCAAATCAAAATTACAATGAGATATCATCTCACCTAGACATTACTGCACTAATCAAAAAAACAGAAAATAACAAATGTTGGAGAGGTTGTAGGGAGATTTGGAATTTACACACCCACGTTCTTTGCAGCATTATTCGCATTAGCAAAAAGATGGAAAAAACCTAAGTGCCCAACAACAGATGAATGGATAAACAAATTATGGTACACACACACAAATGAAATATTATGCAACGATAAGGAACAATGATGGATCCGCAAAACATCTCACAACATGGATGAATCTGGAGGGCATTACACTGAGTGTAATAAGTCAACCACAAAAGGAAAGATACTGTATGACACCACTATTATAAAAACCCAAGAAAACGTTTATGCACAGAAAAAAACAATCTTTGATGGTTATGAGGGAGGGGAAGGGAAATCACCAGATAATAAATAAGTGTTAATGTTGATGAAGGGAAAGACAACACACAATATAGAGGAAGTCAGTATAACTTGACCAAGGCAAAGCCGTAGAAGCTTCCTAGACATATCCAAACACCTTGAGGTACCAAGTTACTGCAGCTGAGAGCTGGGGACCATGTCAGTTGGCATAACATAGTTCATAAAGAAAACACTGTACGTCCTACTTTGGTGAGTAGTGTCTGGGGTTTTAAAAGCTTGCAAGTGGCTAAGACACATCTATTGGTCCCATCACGTTCAGAGCAAAGGAGAATGAAGAAAACCAAAATCACGAGGAAAATATTAGTCCAAGGGACTCAAGGACCACCACCAGCCTGAGCTTAGAACTAGATGGTGTCTGGCTTCCACCACTGACTGCTCTGATAGGGACAACAGGGAGTCCCGGAGAGAGCAGGAGAAAATTGTAGAACAAAATTCAAATTACCAAAAAAAATATCAGACTTAATGGTCTGACAGAGACTGAAGAAACCATCAAGACTATGGCCTCTGGACACGCTGCTAACTCAGAACGAAGCCACTCTCAAAGTCAACCTTTCAGCCAAAGATTAGACAGGCCTATAAAACAAAAAATGACACATCTGAGGAATGTATCTTTTAGGTTAATCAAGCATACCAGACCAAATGGGCAACACCTACCCAAAAGCAAAGCTGAGAAGGCAGGAAGCGACAGGAAAACTGGACAAACGGACACTGGGAGCCCGGGGTGAAAAGGGAAAGGGAGAGAGTGCTGACAGACTGTGGAGATTGCAACAATGTCACAAAACAATTTGTGCATCAATTTTTGAATGAGAAACTAATTTGGACTGTAAACTTTCACCTAAAACACAATAAAAAATGTTAAAAAAGAGTACACATTCTGCTGTTGCTGGGTGGAATGTTCTATAAATTTGGCCAATTGCTTAATAGTGTTGTTCTAGTATTCCATATCATTACTGCTCTGTCTACTTTGTTTTATCAGTTACTAAGAGGGTGGTTGAAATGCACAACCGTAATTGTGGATTTGTTGGTTTTTATTTTTTGTTCTGTCACTTTTTGCTTCATATGTTTTAAAGCTCTGCTACTGGGGCATACACAACTAGGATTTCATGTCTTCTTAATAAATTGTTTCCTCAATCATGAAATGTCACTCTCTAGAAATATCTTTTTTTTTTTTTTTTAGTAAAGCAAAAAGAAAGTTTTATTTGGCATATATTCGAAAAGACAAAAGTTCAGAAGCGGATAAGCATGTTGCCAGAGCTAATGTCTGCTCAAGTCCAAGGAAAAATTGTAGACTAAGCAAGAATGGGAAAATGGACAAGCATGCTGCCACAGCCACATCTGTCCGAGTCCAAGGAAATATTACAGAATAAACAAGAGTGGAAAAGCGGACAAGCATGCTACCACAGCCATTTCTGCCTGAGTCCAGAGAAAGTTACAGAGTTATCAGCATATATTAACATCACAAATGGGCAAAACCATTGAAAGCTTCACCTTTTCACAGGTTGGCTAGAAACTGCGATCCTACATTTTGAATCATCTTTCTTAGCAATCATTGGTACCGGTTTCAGTAATGACAGTCAGGAGGGTCTTCACTGGTCTAACAAATGTTCTATTCACTAAATGCGAATAGAGAATTATAAGAGTGGAAAGACTTTTGTGTTCTGGCTTACGTGAAAAGTTCCCTAAAAGATATTTTCCAAGATTATTTTATCTATTGTCTTTATCTCAGGGGCCGGTTGATATGCCCTTGTGAGTCCTTGTGAGCCCAGCTCCAGCTGGGTCACATTCTCTATGCTCAAGGACAGGGAAAAATGACTCTAATATTATTTCCTAAATCATTCCCTCCTTTTGATCAGAGATTGGAGATAACACATGGATGATCAATACCTGGATTTAGTTGAGCTCCTAGATGGTGACCGTGGCAGGCTCTTTAAACTCACAGTGCTGATTTTCCACTGGGTACCGTCTGGTTCATCATCAGGATCTTAAGTAAGAGCAATGTTCTTATCAATTGCATTGCCGAAGTGAGCAGACTCAATGTATATCAACATTTTAGCCCAAGGCCTTCTTTTGCCTTTTAAGTGTGTAAGACAATAGAGGGTAAATTTTATTATGTTAATACTATCAGGCTGTACTCTAAAAAATTTCTCGCTCTAGAAATATCTTTGTCTTGTAATCTACTTTGTTATTGAAGCAGCCACCCCAGCATTCTGATCATTAGTATTTGTATAGTATATTTTTCCATCCTTTAACTTCTGACCTATTGCTGTCTTTGCATTCAAAGTGATTTTCTTACAGAACCATAGAGTTGCTTCTTTAGCCAGTCTGACAATATCTGTCTTTTTATTAGAGTATTTAAATCTTTCAATTATTGATGTTTAGATTTAAATCTATCATCTTGCTATTTTTTTCTGTTATTTCCATCTGCTCATTGTTCTTTTTACCTTTTTCCGGCTTTCTTTTGCATTGTGTATCTTTTTACTATCTCATTCTATCCCTTGTTTTATTTTTATAATGACTGCTTTAGAATTCACCATATAAATCTTTAGCTTATTGTGATCTACCTTCAAACAATCTACCACTTTCTATACAAGAACTTTACAAAAGGCAAATGTATAGAGACCAAAGTTTATTAGTGGTTACAAGGGGTGGGAGGGAGGGGGAAATTGGAGGTTAATGGGTGATGGAAAAATTGCATTGATTAAGGGTTGCACAGCTGATTATTATAATTGCTGTCAATAAATTGTACACTTGTAAAAAGTTGAACTGGTAAAAGTTATGTGATAGATATATTCACATACAAAAATGACCAAAAAAAAAAAAAGTAGCTGCTGAGGCTGCTTGTGTACAACCAAAAACCTCATGGGGTTTGGTTCAGAGGTTTAGGGTCATAGTTTCATTGGACAGTCCAGTTAATTGGCCTAATAATGTGTTTAGTGCTTCTGTTCTACCTCCTAGTTTGTTGCTCAGTGCCTGGGATCTTAAAAGCTTGCAAGTGGCCAACCAAGGCACAACAAGTGGTCTCTATTCACCTGGAGCAACAAAAGAAGAAGGAGAATCAGGAATAGGAGGAGGATATGGACTGTGTGGCTAATTACCTCCATGAACAACTGCCTCCTTTGCCATGAGACCAGAAGAACTGGATGGTGCCTGGCTATCATTATTGAACATTTTGATCAAAGATTCTATAGAAGAATCCTGACCTAAAGAGGGAAAATGTAGAACAGAATTTCAAATTCTCATGGACTCCAGACTTTCTGAAGCCATTGGGGCTGGACGAACCCCTGAAACTATTGCTCTGAGATAATCTTTAAAACTTAAACTAAAAATATCCCCTGAAGTCTTCTTAAAACTGAACAATAGTTCAGCTTAACTAGTAAAAAATTTTTACCCTGACCTGAGCATTATCCTCTTTTAAGAACTATCTATATGGAATGAAAGTGACAACAGCAATGCAAAAGATTAGATAGTAACCTTAGGGGGCAGTGAGTTTATGTTAATGAGGGAAGGACAACTCAGAAAAGGAGGATGATAATGGTTATTATACATGTAGAAACAGTTGAATTGGTATATGTTTTGCTCTGTGTATTCTCAACATAACAACAGAATAAAATTAAAAAGAAAAAAGAACCTTACAAGAGAGTAATTCCATTTCTCCCTTACAATCCTTTGTGCTATTGTCATATTGCATACTTCTACATATGTTATAAATCCCACTATACATTGTTATCATCTGTGCTTTAAACAGTCTATTACCTTTGAAAGAAATGTAAAAATGAAGAAAATATCTTTTATGTTTACTCATATTTAGCACTTCTAGGAGCCCTGATGGAGTAGTGGTTAAGAACTAAGGCTGCTAACCAAAAATTCGGCAGTTCTAATACACCAGCCGCTCCTTGGAAACCCTATGGGGCAGTTCTAGTCTGCCCTATAGGGTCACTATGAGTCAGAATCAACTCGACGGCAACAGCTTTGGTTTTTAGTTTAGTGCTCTTCATTTGTGTAATCCAAGTTTCCGTCTGGTATAATTTTCTTTCCTTCAACATTTCATTTAATGCATGTCTACCAGCAATGAATTCTCTCAGTTTTTGTTTGTATGAAGAACTTCTATTTTTGCATTTAATTTTGGAGGATATTTTTGCTGAATGTAAAATTCTAAATTGACAGTTGATTTTTTCCAGCCTTTTAGAGATGCCATTCCATATTCATCTGGCTTGCATAGTTTCAGGAAAAAGTCTTGGGTAAGCTTAGTTTTGTTCTTTAAAAAAAAAAAAAAGTTTTTTTTTTTTTTAATGTACGGTAGGTCCCCAGGTTAAGAACGTCTGGCTTACAGACAGCTCATACTTACGAATGGACTGCTATAAAGCCTGCCATATTACAAATTTGAGTTACATACAATGGTTCATAATAAGAAGGGCACACACTACTTTGTGACGCTCATGAAGTGTTTCTTCATGCATAGAAAGGTAAAATACATACTGCATACTAAGGCAAACGTTTCACTAACTGATGTTAAGTAAGAACCATATGGACCGGTTCCAGTTTAGCTACAAATTGGCCTTAAAGACGGACTGAAGAATGGATCCTGTTTGTAATCTGGGGACTGCTTGTAACATCTTTTATTCTCCTGCTTTAAAGATTTTCTTTTAATCACTGATTTTCAGAAATTTGATTATGATATGCTGTAGTGTGTGTGTGTTTATCCTACTTGAAGTTCATTGAGCTTCTTTTATCTAGATGTTCATGATTTTTATCAAATTTGGAAGTTTTCCATCATTATTTCTACAAATAAATTATTGTTCACTTTTCTTTCCTCTTCTTATAAAGCTGTAATTACATGTATGGTAAAACACTTGATATTATCCTACAAGTTATTGCTGCTTCTGCTGGGTTTTTTTCCCCAGTCTTTTTTCTCTCTATGCTTTATTTTGTATAGATTCTATTGGTATGTCCACAAATTCACTAATATTTTCTTCTTTATTGCTTAGTCTGCTGTGAGTTCAATCCAGTGAATTTTTTTTTTCAGATACTGTATTTTTAATCTCCATGTATCCCATCTGGTTCTTTTTATCATCTTCCAGTTTTTTCATCATTATGTTCATGCTTTTCTTTAACAACTTGAACATATTTATAGTAGCTATTTTATGATTCTTTTCTTCTAGTTATATCCTCTTTTTCATTCCTGGGTCCATATCTCCAAAAACACAAGCCCATTACCATTGAGTCAATTCTTACTCATAGCAACCCCATGGGACAGAGTAGAACTGCCCCATAGAATTTCCAAGGAGCACCTGGTGGATTCAAACTGCCAATCTTTTGGTTAGTAGTTGAGCTTGTAACCACTGTACCCCAGGTCTATATCTATATCTATTGACTGATTTTCTCTCTTAGCTATGAATCATATTTTCCTGCTTTTTGGCATATCTGGTGATTTTTTTTTTAATTGGGTGCTAGAACTTATGAATGTTGTGTCATTGAATGCCTGGATTTTTTGTCTTAGTTTAAAGAGTATTGGGGTTTGTTTTGGAAGGCAGTTAAGTTGCTTGCTTTCCAGCTTGATCCCTTCTGGACCTGTTTTCTTAGGGTTGTTCTCATGCATCTAAAGTAGCTCTTGTCCAGGGATAGTTCAGCCTTACTATTAAAACATGACCCCTCTCTGGTGAATGCCGAGGATGGCCAGTGAGGACTCTCTACTCTGACCAATTATAGTTTAAATACCTTCTTGCTCTTGTGAGCTTACAAGTCCCTGTTGTACTTTGCCCTGCCTTGTGACGTTTCACCCCATTCAGGCACAGCCTAGTAATTATCAAAGACTTAAGGGGTCCTCCATTAAGATTTCTGGAATTTTACTTATACATTGTCCTCTCCTCTTCAAAATTCAGACCTGCAACTTCCAGGCTGCTCAGGCTTCCTGATGTCCTTCTCCTCAGTTTACAAACCCTCTGTGCTCTATTTAAGATTCTCCTTCCTGTACTGTGCTCTGGAAATTGCCTCCAAGCAGAAGCCAGGGTGATAGTGTTACAGGGCAGGGCTTCCCAGCTTGAGACTAAGCCCTGCCTAGGTTCTTACCTCCTTCTGACCAAGAATGACCAGAAGAGGCTGAGAGGTTCCACACGAACCAAGGTTTATTAGGGACAGAAAGAAAGTAAAAAGGCTCGTGAGGGAGCGATGGAGAGGGGTTTCCACTTACACTAGCCCCCAGTGTCTCGTGAACAAAGGATTTCCTAGGGTTTATAAAAGGTTTTCTTCATTCATTAGATGGGTGGAGATTTCCAGGAGAAGGGGAAAGATTATGAAAATCAAATGTGCGTGTAGTTGGAATTCAAGATGGATTTCCTCGCAGAGGTTGTTGAAAATAAGATGAAGCCTGTCGCAAGGGCTGCCGGGGTGTCAAACAGGACTTTTTCTGGGATGTTGCACATGCATGATGTCTCTGGATCCTGGTTCGAGTCCCGGCAAGGGATTCTTACTCATGATTATCTCATGTGGAAGGTCATTCATAGGTTACCTTGATTTTTACTGTGCATGTTCTGTACCTGGTGGGGGACTTGAAGAACAACTCAGGAGGGTTATCAGTAATTTATAGCTGGTCGAGCTTGTAGGGATAGGAAATATGGCCCCTTATCTTGTCTAGGCACCTAGTTTGTTAGTCACAAGTAGTCTTCGAGTGCCAGCAGTAAAAGCTGTTTGGTGGTCTGCACTTAGGT
This sequence comes from Loxodonta africana, assembly GCF_030014295.1. Lineage (NCBI taxonomy): Eukaryota > Metazoa > Chordata > Mammalia > Proboscidea > Elephantidae > Loxodonta > Loxodonta africana. The sequence continues at coordinate 73,239,244 of NC_087347.1, forward strand.
TTAAATTTCAAGAATACGGAGCTAGCCAAGCACACAGGGCCTTAAAATGTAGCCCTTATTTAATTCAGCCAGTCCAGTTTCTTCCCTGTCACAGTAGTGGGGCTCACACTGTTTCCTTCTCTCCATGACTATATCCTTGAACTAACTGTCTTTTGCTCAATGTCTGAAATTGTTGTTTTATATAGTTTTTCCAGTTTTCTAGTTGTTTACACTGGAAAGGTAAGTCTGGTCCCTGTGATTCTATCATGGAAGAAAGAGAAAGTTCCTGAGATTTTTAAAACTTGATTTATCCTAGCATTGCCCAAACTTGTTAGGACATAGAACACTTCATACAGAACACCTACTGGTATTTTTAGGATTTAGTCTTCCTCAGGATATATTTTGGAAAACTCTGCTTTAAAGACTATGCTCCTTAGAGTGAGTATAAGAATACATAGGCTATCAAAAAGAATGCTTGTGTGGGCTTAACATTCCTAATATGGTTGTTTTTCTCCAGCTGGCTCATCTTATCAGTATGTTCGGATTTATGATGATTCTATTTTTCTATGTATGCTTTGTTATTACTTTTAGCTAACATACCATGTTAATTGAATAATTTGGTTACCAAGGGAAATGACTGTGAAATTCCTCTTAATAATAAGCCCAAAATTAATATAATTAATCAATTTATCATTTAATACTCTAAGCCTCCAGTCACTTGACAAGCGAGGAATCTGTAACTTCAGAGATTCCCGTCCTCAGATAATTTAACACTCAGGGATGCTTGCGTAGGTAATCCAAATGCCCCCCAGACCTCACCAATTGATAGGTCACATTATTTTCCGTAGGTGTAATGCAGAATGTGCTGTCAGCTCTAGGCATCTGAATCTCCATGACACCCATGGCTCTTCACTGAGCTACATGCTGCTTTCTCTTTCAGACTTCCGATCCTGCCCCACTGCCTTCCTTTGGTCACTATGTTCAACATTGCATTAATGGCAGTTTTTAAATAAGAAAGTACAATTCAAAACCAATAGTAGAATTTCTTGGGAGTCAGGCAGAATCCTAGATATAAGCACAGGTATGCTGGAACATGATTTGCTGAAACTGTTGGGAACCTTGGTTCAATTTACTATTTATTAAGCATTATCTTTAAGAAATCTTCTCAATAGTGGATACCTTCCACATATATAGGAACGAGCAGAAGGCAATCAGGCCAGCATCTCATGGGAAACTTTTATCATTTCTAGCCAGAACACTTTGATATCTTTTTTTGAGGGAAATCTTTATCTCTGGGATTTATTTAAATGCTACTCTGCTTTATAAAAGGTTTGAGAGTATAATCCACTCTAAATACCAAATATTAACACATGAATGAGCTTTATAAAAAGTTTGAGAGTAGGATCCATGCTAAATACCAAATATTAACAGGGTGGGCTTTGCAAGCTAAAATCACTTCAGCTGCAGTGTGACTTGTAGAGGCGGTGAAGAAGGAAAGAGGAAAACAATTTAAGGAAGCTAGTGGCCTTTTTTTTATTCAGTGGCTTAGTGGTTAAGTGCTACAGCTGCTAACCAAACGGTCGGCAGTTCGAATCCGCCAGGCGCTCCTTGGAAACTCTATGGGGCAGTTCTACTCTGTCCTATCGGGTCGCTATGAGTCGGAATCGACTAGGTGACACTTGGTTTTTTGGTTTTAACAGGATCTCAGATCAATGAAATGCTTAAAAAAACCACAGTGACTTAAGAAGGGGTGTAAGACAGTGAAACGAGATTCAAGGTTCATTTATACGTGTGTGTTTGTGTGTGCGTGAAAATATAGAGCAGAAGTCACCTGTGTATTTCCATGAGAAATAAAGAAAAACAAAATAAAAAACTTCTACATTTGACTAATAATTTTGTTTTCAATTTTTTTCTGAAGTAGAAAAATAGTGCCTGTAATTTCAGTTAGAATGAACCAGTTGCACACAGAAACAGTTCAGGAAACATCTATAAACTCTTAATGAATCCATATTCTGTCCAGGTATATTTTTATAAACCTAATTTTAACAGATGTAAGTGCATAGAACCTAGTAAGTACTTCATAAATATCTGTTTAATGTAAGAATATATATTCCTGAAAACAATAATTTTATACTGTATTGCTAAAATCAAATCCATATACAATATACATTCTTGATTTCATAGATCTCATGTATATTTGAAGATTTAAAAACTCATGCACTATTACCACTTTTAAAAAATCTGTAAGAATAGATTACCTATGTTTCAAAATAAAATATGATAAAATTTACTAGGGCTTAATAAGTATGCAAAAGGAGCCCTGATGCACAATGGTTAAGTGCTTGTCCACTAACTGAAAGGTTGGTGGTTTGAACCCACCCAGTGGCTCTGCAGGAGGAAGACCTGGCGATCTGCTCCCATAAAGATTACAGTCTAGAAAACCCTATGGAACTGTTATACTCTGTCACATAGGGTGGCTATGAATTGAAATCGACTCGTTAGCGCCTAACAATGACAACAATAAGCGTGCGTAACATATTGTTAATTATAGTAATCCTGACTCAGAGGAAAGCATTGTTTTCTGTTCACACAGGTACACGTGATTTGAGATTATTAATCTTCAACGCGTGGTGATCATGTGGAGACCAACCTTTGGTTTGGAACTGTAGCTGCTTTTAACAGAACCTGTTATTTGTGGGTTTTGCCGCATTGCGTGGCGGACTACATAATGCCTTTGTCCAACATTTGCCACCCCATCTCTAGTTACCACTCATTACACTGCCTTTTTGCTTTTTCTTTTATCATATTTCACTCTTCAGTATTTAATAGCTAAACTCCCTAGCACAAATACGTGCCTCGGTGTAAACTTACAGCAGGTCTTCCCACCTGACATGGGTACCTAATGGAATAATAATTGCTTATGGCTCTTCTTTGACACCTGCGTCACATGTACCCTTTGCAGCAAGGTATATGCCCTGACATTTACTTCTATCTGGATTAATAGGCTGCATTCAGAGGCCTCATTGATGATCTGCCTGATTAGTCAATAGAAACGATATGTGTTTGTGTGTATGTGTGTTAATGAAACTGCTCCAGAAACTGATTCCCGAAGCCAATGCTAACTTTATAGATTAGTGTGCTGACCATATTTAATGAGGCAATTCAGTATTTCTGGTAAAATATTGACTGACTGTAGATTTTTCTGGATAACTGATGTCAGCGATTCTCGAACTGCTCAAGAATCACATTAATAATGCAAACTCTGGGATTCATTCACAGAAATTCTAACCAATAGCCTCATATGTAGCCTGGGAATCTGCATCTTAACAAGGACCTCCAGGACACAGGTGGTCCATGGATTACATTTTGAGAAATACTGACCTATACAACCTCAGAAGCTAACAAGACATTGGGCTATATCTGTAAATTCTATTTTTAAAAATGTGTATTCTGCATTTTACAAATAGATTAAAAAAGTTATTACAGTCTGATCTTTATCAACAGATATCAATAACTGAATTAAGCATTACTTCAACTTGCTGGCCAGCACTATGTCTAGATCAAATCTGAAATACTGTTATCCTAAAGAGCGTCTCCAGCAAGTCTACGTGATGGTTTGACCTTGATAAAACACTATGCAACAAAGATAGCACAACCCAGAAAAAGACGATCTGTTCTGGCTAAGTCGGGAGACACCTGAGCAGAGAAAGAAATGGATTTGTTTTCCTATCTTAACAAAATCTGGGACTTTGTCCCATTTTATTTGTCCTTAAAACATAATCATCAAAGCTTCATCGAAACTGTCAAATATTAGACAAAGATACACTTGACCTGGAGTGGATATCGAGAATTTTTAAACATTTAACTCATAGTGTGTATTAGTATGAGACTAAGTTGAGCAGAACCCATTAATGTCACAGTGATCGGTTACCAATGGAAATAAATAATTCATGATGAAGGGAATTAGTCTAATTAGCAGGCAGTTTGAGTCCTTTGATAAAACCCAGCTCTAATTCCGTGAAGGGCAGGAAGTGCTGTCATCAGTCAGCCCTGAAAAGATTAGCATCTATTATGAATGAGGTTCGACACCCTAGCGAAGTCATGTGTGTCCTGGAGACAAACTTAATATGTTCCAGAATGGGACACAGTTTGTCTCCCCAACCCATCACGATTCCTACTAGGCTATTGTATGTAATAACAAGCAAAGATCAGCGCTCCGTCCTATCACTCGCTCCCCTGTCCATCATTCTGACAACTGTGCAAATACATTTTCCATGCAAAGTAGGGACTGTGCCCTGAATACTTGTAAAATCGCACGAGATGTCAAAGAAAATATGTGTTACTTTCTCACTCACCAAAACAAACACACAGAACCAAACGTCAGCTCAGAAACTGACGGTTTCAGAGACGGTGGGCATTATAGTCTGTCAGGCTTGGTGTATACACATTTCATTTTAACAACTGTTGTCAGCTCTCCCAGGAATTTGCTTTCCTACTTACCTCTCTCCAGATATTGAAGTTACAAGATCAATCATAGGCTTCCAGCTTCTGCGACTGCAGATCAGTGCAGTTGAGAGTTCTAAGCAAAGTAACTGCTGGCTTTCCAAACTAAAAAGACAGAAAACAAGAAGAAAAGTTGGGGGGAGGGGTTGTTTTTGTTTTTCATTGTTGTCCAAAATGCTTTAGATTTCGGGACAGCTCGGCTCTGGGAAGACTTATACTTTCTGAATCATGTCTGGCCTGGTGTATCTAAAAGATGTTGACTGTTCCACACTGTGCAAGCCCCACGTTATTCTGCAGCCCACAAGCTGCCGCGGCATCAGCTGTGTTTCCATTTTTACTTATGAGCCTTTTGAAATTACATGTTTCCATTTTGCAATTTGATGTAATAATGAAGAAACTCCAAATTTGTAAGTTATTGTATTGCTTGTTTTTATTGTGTAAAATTAATTGCTTCATTTATTTATGTCATTAAGAAGGGGGGGTAGCATTTTGCACATTTTATCATTTGCTGTAATAATTAACATGCCAATAACACCAGAAAAGCCTCAGAAACAGGGCAGATCACGTCCGAATGTCTGAACAGCACGTGACATGGCAGCTCTTGTTTTAAGAAGGGCTGTTCCTAAAAGTACGGTGAGGAATGTAACACCACATGAGTGTTAATAGTCCTGATGTGTACATACTGATTTGTGCTATGGAAATTGATTGGAAAAAGCGTACTTAGTCAACACAAGAAGTGGTTTTTAATAGAAAAAAATAGTATCATTCTCAAAAATTTTAATCCAACTGTCCAAACATAGTTGAAATGAAGCATCGATAGTACAGGCTTATATGAGCTGCACAAACTTCGATTTGAAAAGACGCCTTGCTAAGTATTTAGTACAGGTCCTTAAAACTAGTAGTTACTGATGGGGATTATACATTGCACATATCCCCCTTTCCAACATACCTGTAGACTACAAAGCTAAATCAAAATCTCAGAACTTTGTATTTTAAGTATTCAGCGTCAGGCTAGTTTTCAGGGGCTTTTGGAAAACTTTATGGGTCTGCAGAAAATTTAGTATTTGGTGTATACTTCCCAATATGACTATATATATATGTATATATATATACACATACATATAAGGAGCTCTAGTGGCACAATGGTTAAGTGCTCAGCTGCTATCTGAAAGGTTGGCAGTTCATTCTGACTCACAGTGACCCTGTAGTACAGAGTAGAACTGCCCCATAGGGTTTCCAAGGAGCAGCTGGTGGATTTGAATTGCTGACCTTTTGGTTAGTAGCTGAGCTCTTAACCACTGCACCACCAGGGGTCTCTGTAAAAATTACAGCCTAGAAAACCCTATGAGGCACTTCTACTCTTTTCATGGGTCTCTATGAGTTGGAATTGACTGGTTGGCACCTAACAACACAACAATATATACATATACATGTATCATTTGAAGGCAAGAACCATGCTTTATTCATCGTTGTATCTTCCCCCTCCACTCACCAGTTGCAAGCAGAGAGATGGGAATATAATAGATGTTGGGTGAATGTTGACCAAATCAATGAGCAGAAACTATTAACCAGAGTCACCCAGTCAAGTGTTTCTACACTCCTGGTCTGAGAAGATTGCAAAACAACCACCGTAAAAAACCCAGTTGCCGTCAAGTTGATTCCAACTCATAGCGACCCTACAGGACAGAGTAGAACTGCCCCATAGGGCTTCCAAGGAGTGCCCGGTGGATTTGAACTGCTGACCTTTCGGTTAGCAGCCGTAACTCTTAACCACTACGCCACCAGGGTTTCCAAATAAACCACAGAATGACAAAAATCCACATGTATCTTAGACATACTTGTTGCCTAAAGTCTTGTGAAATTATAATGACTGGTCCTTTTAGCTCCAGTAGCTGAAAGTCTGCATCCTGTTTTTAAGTCCTAAATGCAGAGTCATCTTCTGACAGCTTCTGTCAAAGTGATTTGCTCCCCTGCTTATGATTCCCCTTGGGTCAGGCTGGTAACTTTAATTCCCAGAGAGGAAAAGGCTTTCAGCTGAGCACTTTTGTTTTTTTTTTTTTAAACAGTGGCCATTGAGTAAATTCCGCCTCATGGCAACCTCATGTGTGAAGAGTAGAGCTGCTTCACAGGGTTTTCCAGGCTGTGACCTTTTGGAAGCAGATTTCCAGAACTTTCTTCCAACGTGCCTCTGGATGGGTTCAAACTGCCAACTTTTCAGTTAGTAGTCACATGCTTCACTGTGCCACTGATGGAACCTAACTGAGACCCTAACCACTCTCAAATATTCCTGCATGGACAACCATAAAAGACTACGGTATTTTGAGGACATTATATAATAATTTTTTTTTCAGGATCCAGAAGATTGATCCAAATGTCATGTCTCCTGAGAACTCAGTTGTCTTAAGCAGAGTGGTATTTAAGGCAATACCATACCTCTGTTACTAGTACAGACATTTCAAAGACCATGGAGAAGTTGGCTAATTGAATCTAGTAAAAAATCGCTAATTTAAATTAATTGAGGAGAGAAAGTCCTGTCTGAATGTGTGAAGAATATTATCTTAGTTATCTAGTGCTGCTATAACATAAATATCACAAGTGATGGCTTTAACAAACAGAAGTTTATTCTCTCACAGTCTAGTAGGCTAGAAGTCTGAATTCAGGGTGCCAGCTCCAGGGGAAGGCTTTCCCTCAATGTTGGCTTTGGAGGAAGGTCCTTGTCACCAACTTTCCCCTGGTCTAGGAGCTTCTAAGCGCAGGGAGCCCGGATCGAAAGGCGGTATGAGGTCCCTCTGTCTCTCTGCTTGCTTCTCTCTTTTATATCTTAAAAGAGATTAATTCAAAATACAACCTAATTTTGTAGATTGAATTCTGCCTCATTCACATAACTGCCTCTAATCCTGCCTCATTAATGTCACAGAGGTAGGATTTACAACACATAGGAAAATCATATCGGTTGACAAAATGGTGGAAAATCACACAATACTGGGAATCATGGCCTAGCCAAGTTGACACGTGTTTTGGGGAACACAATTCAATCCATAACAAATATTAAATACAAAATATTTTTTAATTGGGGTTGTATTTCTTTGAAGTAATATGCAATAACCTGAATGGGCTACAAAGAATTCCAAGGATACCTGCGTTAAGAATGCAGCAACACACGTATAAATTAGTGTGATGTTTTCTTGTAAATAATAATTCTAAAGCAGTGGTTTTCAACAAAGAGGGATGGTGAAAGCTGTTGACCTTTTTTTCCAGAAAAACACATAAATGCCTACACAAATGAAATTATGTGCACAATTTCTTTAAGACAGCTAGGGCATTCTTTAGTTGTCTCCTTGGGACCATTTTTATTTTGCTTAGGTGGTTATTTCCTTATAAGACAAAGGTATATTTCAGTTCTAAAACCTTCTGAAATTACTACTGATTCTGAATAACTAGGGCCCAAGCTGATCAGTTTTTAATTTCATCTCCCTCTTCTGTTTCTAGAAATCTATTTTACCCTCCGCTAAGAAGTTCTAACTTGACCTTATTTTGCAAAGGGAGACCCCAAAGTGCATGCAGAACATGCAGTAGGCTCTCATCAGTGATAAGAATGCAATGAGAGAGGTTTTCAGAACTAATAATTTTCAGTATCATCCCTGACGACTGAGTCTGCCAATCATCTCCTCGGTATCAATTTTCCCCTTCTTTCTTGCTAACAAAACACCTGTTCTGTTCGGGGATTTAAAAAGAACGTCTTGTCACCTATCTTGCAGATTGAGGAAGCCATATAATAAAATTATGGCAGAGGAAGTTTCTGGATGGAAGCTTTAGATCTGATCTTTATAAGGGCTCATTTGGCTGGCTGACTTCGCCCTCTTTCCCTTTTCCTTTCACTTGTCTTCTTGCCTAGAATGCAAACAGACACCTGCATGCCAGGACCCATCTGACAACCAGGGCCAGGTTACGCAATAAGTAAAGTATGCACGGGATCAATTGTGTCTCCCCACCAATCTGCAGTGAACAATTTCACTTGTCCACCACCACGTCAAAGAGGTGGTCAAACCTATGTGAAATTCCTTACCACAGATGAGCAAGAAAATACAATTAAATCCGTGCATAGCTTGCTCGGAAACCCTGGTGGCAGAGTGGTTAAGAGCTACAACTGTGAAGTAAAAGGTTGGCAGTTCAAATCCACCAGGTGCTCCTTGGAAACTTTTGGAAACACTGGTGGCATAGTGGTTAAGTGCTACGGCTGCTAACCAAAGGGCTGGCAGTTCGAATTCACCAGGCACTCCTTGGAAACTCTGTGGGGCCGTTCTACTCTGTCCTATGGGGTCGCTATGAGTCGGAATCGACTCGACGGCACTGGGTTTGGTTTGGTTTTGATACCTTGCTCGATGCAAGACGGTGCGTACTGTGTTTATGGTTAGTCTGCCCTTGCTGACAACCATGAGGGCAAAACCCGCACACTAATGATGGCTGGGGCATTGGTGGCTCAGTGGTAGCATTCTTGCCTTTCGTGTGGGAGACCTGGGTTCGATTACTGACCAATGCACCTCAAGCGCAGCCAGCACTGTCTATCAGTGGAGGGGTGTTGCTATGATGCTGATCAGGTTTCAAGGGCGCTCCCAGACTAAGACAGACTAGGAAGAAAGGACTGGTAATCTAGTTCTGAAAAATCAGCCAGTAAAATCCCTATGGATCACAATGGTCTGATCTCATTGTGCGTTAGTTAGAGGCCGACTCGACAGCAGCCAACAACAAAGATGGAATAAGTTGGGTTCCATTGACTTGTAGAGCAGTGCTGCTTAAACTTTAATGGGCATGTAAATCACAGGGGGCCACTGTGAGTCCAAAGGAAGACAATCAGTTTGGTTTTGGTTTTATAAATCACCTGAAACTTTTGTTAAAATGCAGATTCTGATTCAGTAGGCCTGAGATAGGGCCAGAAGCCTGCATTCTTTGTGTAGTGAGGTTCTAGGGGGTACAAATTGAATGCAAATTTCATGCAAATTTCATCCATGTACGATTTCTCTTTCTGAGAAGAGAGTCCATTGTTTTCATCAGATGCTCAAAAGAGTCTGTCAACCAAAAACATTCAGAACAGATATTGTGTTGGATTAAGTGACAACAAAAGAGTCAATTCCCCTCTGCCTTAGTCTTTTAGTGCTGCTGTAACAGAAATACCACAAGTGGATAGCTTCAACAAACAGAAGATTATTCACTCACAGTCTAGTAGGCTAGAAGTTCAAATTCAGGGTGTCAGCTCGAGGGGAAGGCTTTATCTGTTGACTCTGGGGGAAGGTCCTTGTCATCAATCTTCCCCTGGACTAGTAGGTTCTCCATGCAGGAACCCCAGGTCCAAAGGATGTGCTCTGCTCCTGGCACTGCTTTCTTGGTGGTATGAGGTCCCCAGCTCTCTGCTTGCTTCCTTTTCCTTTTATCTCTTGTAAGATAAAATGTGGTGCAGGCCACACCCCAGGGAAACTCCTTTTACGTGGGATCAGGGATGTGACCTGAGCAAGAGTGTTACATCCCACCCTAATCCTCTTTAACCACAGGCAGAGGTTATGATTTATAACATATAGGAAAATCACAAAATGGAGGACGACCACACAATAATGGAAATCATGGCCTAAACAAGTTGAGACATATTTTGGGGGGACACAATTCAATCCATTGCACCTTCTCTGCAGGCTCCCTTTTCTCACCTGACTCCGTTCCCCACCCCTCTTTGCCCTCTTCTGGGCTCTGGGAGGCAGACCCTATGAACTGCATCACCTAAACTTCATCGGCTGGATCTGGTTGGGTCTGGCCATGGAGGCACTAGCAGAGGATCACAGGACTGGAGAAGAAAGAGGTGGGGTTTCCCTTCTCTGCTTCCTTCCTGCTCTGGGCTGTGTCTCTAGCAGGAACTGTGTCCCTCCAAGACTACTTTTCCTCCGCATAGTTCCTGCTATCACTGGACTCTGGTAATGACAGTCTTCTCTTGCCCCTTTAGCCCAAGGAGTAGTTTTTGCTGCTATTAATATCTGAGTGCCTCAATATCCCTTGCCTGCTCATAAATCTGAGATAATTCCTTCATATAATTCTCCTTATCTGACTCATCTGGAGTGGATTCTATTTCCTGCTGTGATCGATGTGCACAGCAATTGCCTTCTGGGTAACCAGCCATCGGCCACCTACTGGTACCCCGTTTGTACTTATCTCTCTAGAACTCCAAATTGTTTACCACCATCACATCTCTCTGTCCTCAACACCCCTCTTCTATGGTTGCTAGGATTCCCAGTGGGATGAGGTGGGAAGTGAGTAGCAGCCACCCTCCCTGTCACTGCTCAGGGATTGTTAGCCTTCCCTCTCCCCCACCACAAACCTCTGTTTAAATATCTATCAACTATAAGATAAAACACAAAATAACTACAAGATAGACTCCGAGCAGAGAATCAAGGCCCCATCTCAGCCTCATTTTCAACGTTTCTTCCGTTCATGCAGTGCCTGGATTCACACTGAACCATAGGATTGCTATGCTCTGGAACTGACTGGAAGTCACATAACACAAATCATCATGGAGTCCTAAAGGCTGGAGGTTCAATTCCATTTAGAAACACCTCAAAGAAAAGCCTGGCAATCTACTTCCAAAAACTCAGCCACTGAAAATCCCGTGGAGCACAGTTCTACTCTGACACACATGGGGTCAACATGAGGCAGAATCATTTTGACAGCAACTAATGGTTAAAGTCGCCTTGTAATATGTACTTGTAAATTCTGTCCAAATTCCACTTCCTTTGACCGTGTCCTCTGTGCTTTCAGAACATGTGGTACATCACTCGTTTTACTGGTTCCTCAGTGTGTTGTAATTTGTCTGTTTATAGGTTTGTTTTCTCCTTTGACTGAGCATGCTGAGGTCATGAACTACAGCTTATCCAACCTCCTGTGCCCAGCATCTGACACATGTCCCATCCATTGACGTCGAGTCGATTCTGACTCATGGCAACCATAAAGGACTGAGTAGAACTGCCCAATAGGGCTTCCAAGGAGGTAGTCTTTTGTGCCACCAAGGCTTCTTAAATATGGGAGGTGGCAAGGGGTAAGCAGAGGTGGAGGATCCCTTGGGAAAGTTTACATCTATTTTTATCAGTTGTATCTTCTCCTGTACAAGTAACAGTAGCAGCAACCTTACCCCATCTTCCAAACATGTGCAAGTCTTTATGTTTACAATAAATTCCGTATGTGCCTTGGGGAGACAGGAAGGGCTTCAGCTAGCTCCCAAAATATTCACATAGCAGGACTGAACAGGGCAAGATGCTGCTCAGTGATGAGAAATACAGCACCAGGTATAATTAAATGTTCAAGTTCAACCCATTTATATCATCCCTTTGGAAATTTATCAAATGACCCACTTTTTTGTTATTTCCACAATAATTTTTTTTTTTTTACCTTGGCATAATATTTATTCTTCATGAGTCTCTTGACTTACAAATATAAGCTGATGAGAAGAGGGAACAGCTATGGGTGTCTTGTGGAAATTCATTTAGTATTCACAATAGTGCCCAAAAAGATAGCCAGACAGGATGAAATAGCTTCCATAATTGCCGTCTTCTCTTCCTCCCTGCCAATAACCCAGAGTCTTTATCCTTATTTTGCATACTGCTGTGCTTGACCCACATGTGCCATGTCTTTCTGAACTAAACATAAAAACTCTAATATTCATCTGCCTTATTCTGTATCTCCTTTGTTTCTCCTCTGCTTCATCTCCCCTGCAAAATCTCCAACAACAATAAAGCAATGTGTTGCTGCAGCTAAGGACACGCCAAGCAACATTCCCTGCTAAATCTGCATTACTTACAGCAGAAGCTTTTGTTCGTCTTTATGAAGTGTGTGTAAGGGCTCCTAGTGATTCAGGCCCCACTGGTTATTAATCATGTTGTTTGGTATAATTCTTCCTGTTGTGCATGGCAACGTAAGTGACATCTGTCTCAAAGCTAACTGTGTAGACATCTTGTTCAGAACCTCTGTATTAATCCTGCCACATTTTCTGGTGGGCAAGTGTCAGACTCCCCAGTGACCACTCCCTAGAAAAGTCTCTTCCCAGGAGTGTAAACTTCTTGTGTGTGCCACAAACTAAAGTTTTGTGACTCAAGGATGGTGTTTCTTGGCCATTCAACAGACTTATTGCTTAAGCACCATCTTGGAGGAACTTGGGCTTCCATTTTTTTCCTCTGAGAGCAATTGAAAGAGGAAAAGGTAGCGGTTACTTCCCCAATTCTCCACCACCATCATGTACTGCCAACTCAGTTCCATGAGCATCTTGTTCTGTCCTCTGGGGAATTTTTGGGTTTTAACATTTAGAAATAATCTTATTGTGATGTTAACATTGTGTTTTTCCATCATTCTAAATATAGAAAGAAACAATCCCGCAGAGGAATTCCTTTACACTCAGAATGAAAAAGAGGCCTCTCGCCCAGGTTTGGGGCCAAGTTCGAAGCTACTGAAAGAGAAGAGTGCAAGAATACAGAGGATGGGGAGCTTTTGTTTGAGGGTGTTTCTCATGTGGTCTCGTTATGTCAATGTGTACTGGGTATGGCAGAGGCTGCTAGCCATCCCCCAATATCACTTCTCCCTCTCTTTTTCAACACAAAGACCCCTGGTGGCACAAACAGTTAAGCACTCAACTGCTAACTGGAAGGCTGGTGGTTCAAACCCACCCAGTGGTTCTTCGATGATATCCAACAGCAACTCAATATGATAGAACCTCTCATTGTTTATGGGGTTATGTTGTTATTGTTGTTGTTAGGTACCATTGAATCAGCTCCAATTTATAGCAACGCTATGTACAACAGAACAAAACACTGCCTAGTCCTGAGCTATCCTTACAATCATTGTTATGCTTGAGCCCATTGTTGCAGCCACTGTTTAGTTCATCTCATTGAGGGTCATCCTCTTTTTCATAGACCTTCTGCTTTACCAAGCATGATGTCTTTCTCTAAGCACTGGTCCCTCCTGAAAACATGTCCAAATTACATGAGACAAAGACTCACCGTCTTTGCTTTTAAGGAGCATTCTGGCTGTACCCGTTCCAAGACAGATTTGTTCACTCTTCTCAAAGTCTATGGTATGTTCCCTATTCTTCGCCAACATCACATTTCAAAGGTGTCAATTCTTCTTCAGTCTTCTTTATTCATCATCCAGCTTTCACATGCAAATGAGGCGAGTGAAAATATCATGGCTTGGGTCAGGCACACCTTAGTCCTCAAAGTGACATCTTTGATTTTTAACACTTTAAAGAAGTATTTTGCAGCAGATTTGCCCAATGCAATATGTCTTTTGATTTCTTGACTGCTGCTTCCATGGGCGTTAATTGTGGATTCAAGTAAAATAAAATCCTTGACAACTTCAATATTTTCTCCATTTATCATGATGTTGCTTATTGGTCCAGTTGTGAGGTTTTTTTTTTTTTTTAATGTTGGGGTGAAATCCATGCTGAATGCTGTAGTCTTTGATCTTCATCAGTAAGTGCTTCAAGTCCTTTTTGTTTTCAGCAAGGAATGTTGTGCCATCTGCATATCGCAGGTTGTTAATGAGTCTTCCTCCAATCTTGACACCTCATTCTTCTTCATCTAGTCCAGCTTCTTGGATTATTTGCTCAGCATACAGATTGAATAAGTATGGTGAAAGAATACCACCCTGATGCACACCTTTCTTGACTTTAAATCATGCAATATCTCATTGCATTGTTTGAATGGCTGCCTCTTGGTATACATGCAGATTTCTCATGAGCACAACTAAGTGTTCTGGAATTCCCATCCTTTGCAATGTTATCCATAATTTGGTATGATCTGCACAGTTGAATGCCTTACCATAGTCAATAAAACACAGGTAAATATTTTTCTGGTGTTCTCTGCTTTTAGCCAAGATTCATCTGTGGTCAGCAATGATATCACTCATTTCAGGTCCTCTTCTGAATCCTACTTGAATCTTAGGCAGTTCCTTGTCGATATACTGTTGCAAACACTTTGGACTGATCTTCAGCAAAATTTTACTTATGTGTGATATTAATAATATCGTTTTATAATTTCCACAGTCTGTTGGAACACCTTTCTTTGCAATGGGCACAAATATGGATCTCTTCCAGTCAGTTGACCAGGTAGCTGTCTTCCAAATTTCTTGGCGTAGACCAGTGAGCACCTCTGGCACTGAATGCCTCTGTTGAAACATCTCAATTGGTATTCTGTCAATTCCTGGAGCCTTGGCCTTCACCAGTGCCTTCAGTGCAGCTTGGACTTCTTCCTTCATTACCATCGATTATATGCTACCTCCTGAAATGGTTGAATATCAACCAATTCTTTTGGTACAGAGACTCTGTATTCCTCCCATCTTCTTTTGATGCTTTCTGCATCATTCAATATTTTCCCCATAAAATCCTTCAATATTGCAACTTGAGACTTGGATTTTTTCTTCAGTTTTTTCAGCTTGAGAAATGCTGAGTGTGTTCTTCCCTCTTGATTTTCTGTCTCCAGGTCTTTACACATTTTATTATAATACTTTGTTTTCACTGGCTGCCCTTTTAAATCTCCTCCTGTTCAGCTCTTTTACTTCATCACTTCTTTGGTTCACTTTAGCTACTCTACATTCAAGAGCAAGTTTTAGAGTCTCTTCCAACATCCATCTTGGTCTTTTCTCTCTTTGCTGTCTTTTCTCTCTTTCCTGTTTTTTAATGACCTTTTGCTTTCTTCGTGTATGATATCCTTGATGTTATCCCTCAACTAGTCTGGTCTTTGGACATTAGTATTCAGTGTGTCAACTCTATTCTTGAGATGGTCTCTAAATTCAAGTGTGATATACTTGAGGTTGTATTTTGGCTCTGGTGGACTTGCTCTAATCTTCTTCAGCTTCAACTTGAACTTGCATATGAACAATTGCAATTGCAAGGCACATGGCCTTATTCTAACTGATGATATTGAGCGTCTTCATTGTCTGTTTCCACAGATGTAGTTGATTTGATTTCTGTGTATTCCATCTGGTGAGGCCCACATGTACAGCCATCATTTATGTTGTTGAAAAAAGGTATCTGCAGTGAAGAAGTCATTGGTCTTGCAAAATTCTATCATGCAACCTCTGGCATCATTTCTATTACCAAGGCCACATTTCCCAGCTACTGATCCTCTTTCTTTGTTTCCAACTTCCACATTCCAATCAACAGTAATTATCAGTGCATCTTTGATCAATTTTAGACTGCAGAAATTGGTAACAATCTTCAGTTTCTTCATCTTTGGCCTTAGTGGTTGGTGCATAAATTTAAATAATTGTTGTATTAACTGATCTTCCTTGTAGGTGTATGGACATAATCCTATCACTGACAGCGTTGTACTTCAGGATAGATCTTGAAATGTTCTTTGATCAATTTTAGACTGCAGAAATTGGTAACAATCTTCAGTTTCTTCATCTTTGGCCTTAGTGGTTGGTGCATAAATTTAAATAATTGTTGTATTAACTGATCTTCCTTGTAAGTGTATGGACATAGTCCTATCACTGACAGCGTTGTACTTCAGGATAGATCTTGAAATGTTCTTTTTGATGAAGAATGTGATGGCATTCCTCTTCAGTTTGTCATTCCCAGCATAGTAGACCATATGATTGTCCCATTCAAAATGATCAACACCAGTCCATTTCTCGATTTTTATGTGTTCCATTTCATTTTTGACAACTTCCAGTTTTCCTAGATGCATACTTCATACATTCCATGTTTCTATTGCTAATGGATGTTTCTAGCTGTTTCTTCTTATTTTGAGTCATGTCACATTAGCAAATGAAGGTCATGAAAGCTTGACTCTATCTGTCACTAAGGTTGACTCTTCTTTTAGGAGGCAGCTCTTCGCCAGTCATATTTTGAGTACCTTCCAACCTGAGGGGCTCATCTTCCAATGCTATACCAAACAATGTTCTGCTGCTGTTCATACGGTTTTCACTGGCCAATTTTTTTAGAAGTAGACTGGCAGGTTCTTCTTCCTAGTCTGTCTTAGTCTGAAAGCTCCACTGAACCCATCCACCATGGGTGGCCCTGCTGGTATTTGAAATATTGGTGGCATAGCTTCTAGCATCACAGCAACACACAAGCCACCACAGTGTGAAGAACTGACAGATGAGTAATGGCCATGGACCACCCCCCCAAAAAAAACTACATTTCCCATTCTGTCCTGTAGGTATGGATGGCCATGGAAGCATGGGAGTAAGTTCTAGCCAATGAGATGTGAGTGGAATTGATGAATGTAGTTTATAGCTCATGCCCTTAAATAGGAGCACATCCTTCCCTCTTTCTACCACTAGCTGGATGTGGTATTCCATACAGGATACCTTGGGACATACTGGTGAGGGCAACACAGTATGAAAGGTAGAATAGTAAGACAGAAGGCACCTGGCCCCTGACTTTTCTCTAATACACCTCAGATGCCACAGTGCTTGTCAGCTGAGTTGCTCTCAATTAGAGATCAAGGTTCTACTTCCTAGCTTACCTAGCCTCTTTCCTTGCTGCCCCTCCTGCTGACTTCCTGGCTGCTAATGGATAAATAAGAATGTATATAAAATTTTTTCAATTATATCCTAATATTTTGCCCCTTGAGAACCTTAATTTAGAGTGAAATTAGTTATTGGTTTTACATATGAGAAAACTAAGACAAAGTGATTTACTCTCAGAGTTGGTATTGCCATTCATTGGAGGGTGCAGAAAGGATCCAAGGGTCAAGACCCTCAAGATTCAAGAGTCTCAATAAGTGAAAGATCCCCTAATCTTTATACCTTAAGCCTTAGACCAAAAATATCCCTTAAAGTCTTCTTTAAACCGAACAATGTTGTTGTTGTTAGGTGCCATAGAGTCATTTCCAACCCATAGAGATCCTATTTACAACAGAAAGAAACACTGCCTGGTCCTGCACCATCCTTACAATTGTTGCTATGTTTGAGCCCATTATTGCAGCCACTGTGTCAGTTCATCTCATTGAGCTAAACAATAGTTTAAACAATAGTTTAGCTTCATTAGTAAAGACTGTCTGCCTTGAGTATTGTGCTCTTTTGAGAACTATCTATATGGGATCAAACTAACAACAGTTACTGGAAATATTAGATACGTAACTTAGGAGGCAGTAAGTTTATGTTAATGCGGAAGGAACTATTCAGAAAAGGAGGGTGAGAAACTGTTGCACAACTGGAAGAATGTAATCAGTGTCACTGAATTATACATGTAGAAATTGTTGCACTGGTATATGTTCTGTTGTGTATATTCTCAACAACAACGAAATAAATTAAAAAAATAAAAAAGAAGAAGTGAGGGACCCCAGAAATGCAGTAGCTATTCACAGTGTCAAGCTTTCTAGTTGCACTTCAGATGGCAGGTTATTGCTGGTACATATGACTGAGACTTCCTGGCTGGTTGCTGCTGAAGCTCCTAGAGATTGCCCCAGAGTCCTCCAGCCCCTGCCTCCCCTTGGCAAGTGTTCACTGCCATCACCTTGGCCTCCCTGCATTAGTGCTCATCTGCCTAATCTCTGTGGGGTAGGTTAGTGGCACCATTCCAGTGGCCAGGGCTAGTTACTCTATAAGCAGCCAGCAACAACAGCAATGTTCTCTACTTCTGCATTAGAAGGCTTACCCTTGAATTTGCAGAACTTAACTGCAGTCACTTTACCTATTTCCCATGCCAGATACCCTTGGATGCCTTCCCTGAAACAAGGTGTCAGTGAGTCCTTGGCCCCTGGACATGCTTCCTTCAACACACCTTGATGATCAAACAAGCAGAAGGCCAAATGCCCTCATCAGCCAAGAGGTGCCTGTGGCTAGGAGCTCCTGCCTGCAAAGTTTGCCAATGAGAAGCATTAAAGGCTTTTGTTTCCTTGAGGGAAGTTGTGAAGCTTAACTTTGGAGCCTTCCATATCACCTTTCCACCCTCTGGCCTTTTGTTTACCCCCTTCCTTCTCCAGCAGGTGGTCAACTGTCTTTTGATGCTCCTGAGTTGGGGAAAAGTCTGTCAAAACATACGGCCTTGCATGGACTCAGTGCTCAAGAAGCCCACGTTACTTGGATAAATAATTCAGGTTAAGGTGTTAGTGAATGCATTTGCTAGCCTTTGAAAGCATTTGCAATATTTTTAAAGTGTCCAAACCCCATAGTAATAACCATAATAGTAAAATTTCAGGGTGTTTGGCAACTAAATGAGGGGAAATATTTTTTTCTGAGCTGCATGAGGGAAGATTGGAAAAGGATACCTAGAATATTGCCTAAAGATCACCTGTTAAAATGCATATTCTGATATGGGTCTGAGGGGCCACCTGGGTCCTGCATTTCTAACAAACTCCCAGGTGACCTCAAGGCTGCAGGTCTGTCAACCCTGCTGTGAGTGGCAAGGACCAGAGTACTACGATGACATACAACATTGACAAGTATGTGTTTGTTGGACCACTTCTGCTCATGACAACAACAGAAACACAGCTATAATTCTTACCAGTCTCTAAGCTCAAATGAGTTCTCGTATTTTATACCTCCTCAAGAACCTAAAGTGAACCATAAATTATCATTATTGGGGAGAGGAGCGTTCTTAGCAGATTAGAATTTCAATGGCCCAGGATCCATCTATTTATTTGACATACTCCAAATTATTGAGCATAGCCGCCTCGCTCAGTAATTTCATATTGCCAGAGTTTAAAGGCACTGTTAAGGTCTGAAACCCTGTGTGCAGGGTTCATCATGTTGTTGTTGTTAGGTGATGTTGAGTCAGTTCTAACTTATAGTGAGCCTATGTACAACAGAACAAAACACTGCCTGGTCCTGTGCCATCCTCACAATTGTTACTATGTTTGAGCCCATTGTTGCATCCACTGTGTCAGTCCATCTCATTGAGGGTCTTCCTCTTTTTCGATGACCCTCTAGTTTACCAAGCATGATGTCCTTCTCTAGGGACTGGTTCCTCCTGATAAGATGTCTAAAGTACATGACATGAAGTCTCGCCATCCTCACTTCTAAGGAGGATTCTGGCTGTACTTCTTCCAATATAAATTTGTTTGTTCTTCTGGTAGTCCGTGGTATATTCAATATTCTTTGCCAGCACCATATTTCAAAGGCATCAATTCTTTGATCCTCTTTATTCATTGTCCAACTTTTGGATGTATATGAGGTGATTGAAAATACCATGGCTTGGGTCAGGTGCACCTTAGTCCTCAAAGTGACATCTTTGTTTTTTTTAACACTTTAAAGAGGTATTTTGCAGCAGATTTGCCCACTACAATACGTCATTTCATTTCTTGACTGCTGCTTCCATGGGTATTGATTTTGGATCCAAGTAAAATGAAATCCTTGACAACCTCAACCTTTTCTCTGTTTATCACGATGTTGCTTATGGGTCCAGTTGTGAGAATTTTTGTTTTATGCTGAGGTTTAATACACACTGAAGGCTGTAGCTTTGATCTTCATCAGTAAGTGCTTCAAGTCCTCTTTGCTTTCAGCTAGCAAGTTTGTGTTATCTGCATATTGCAGGTTCATCATGCAGGGTGGTTAATACAGGATTATCTTGGTATCAACACCTATGAATGGGAGAGAAGGAGACAGGATTGGGCAGAAGGAAACTTTACACTGTGATGCAGGCAGAGGAAGTCCTCGACACAAGAACAGAAACGTCCAGCCATTGGCTCCACCTAGAACAACGTTGAACGGCCATCCTAGCTTTCTACTCTTGTGTTAATCAATTATTGGATGTAGGCTGACCTTGGAATAAGCATGACCTTGAATAAAGCAGTTTTCTTCTGCAGTGGCTGGGCAGCTGAGGGCTGATCAGAAGCTGATAGAATAAGTTCTTTATTCCTAAAGGGGTATCTGAATGATACATCAAGGTGTCTACCACGCTCTGCCCTCCAGTGGGTCCCAAGATTCTTTAAAAAGCTTGACCTGGTCTTCAGAGCTAGAAGCCTACAGAAGACACTATCAATTGTCCTCAAAGCATCAAATGCCCACCCATCTTCTTCCTTGCTTCCAAAACCTCAATTTTATTCGTGCTTCGCCAAGCAGCCATACACTTCAGGGGAGGTGGTCTCATTCCTCTTACCAGTGATTGTATGGACACAATTCTGACCAGTAGAACTTGAATGTAAGTCAGCTGTGGACTTCTGAGAGAGCTTTCCTCACTTTTAAGAATGTGAGAAAATGTCTTTTCTTCTGCATCTTCTTCTGATCAATGTTGTTATGTCTGTATGTGATGTCTGGAACTGCTGCAGCCATCTAACAACCATGAATGTAAAGACCTAAAGACAAAAGCTAGATAGTAGGACATAAGATGGAAAGAATCTGGATCTTTGATGGTGTCACTGAGTCACTGCATTACTCCACTGTGGAACTACCTCCCTCTAGATGTCTCAATATGTGAGATCATAAGTGTCCTCACTATCAAATGCAGGGCTATTTCTAAGACGCAGTTCACATTAAGTGTGCATCGTTACCAGATGAGGTTTTATTGTTGCTTGGCTTTCTCGAGGTGTGATTCACATCCTCCATCAGCACTACCATCCCTGCCAGAGCATCTGGGCCACAGTTTGAACATACTTTTTCTACGTGCCTTTGGAGAAACTTTCTAAATCTGGGCCTACTATATGCTATACTATATATACCATAATCATTATAGTCAGGTTTCTTTTATTACATGCAGCTGAAAACATCTTAACAAGTACAATGCTCAATCATATGTATTGAATGAATAATTGAGTGAATGAATGCCAAAGGCTTCAGTTGCCTCATATAAGACACGGTGGCATAGATATCATCATTTTATAGTATCATTCTGGATTGTTCTATTCCGTGTGGATATGGGGCCAAGCAGCACGAGGAGAGAGAAAATGATTGAAACAGTGCTTGAACTTAGGACAGAGGGAGTTTGCCTGTTTATAGTAGGAACAGATTTAGAAAGCTTCTCCAAAGGCACATGGAAGAAGTATGTTCAAACTGTGGTCCAGATGCTCTGGCGGGGGTGGTGGTGCTGATGGAGGATGTGAATCACACCTCAAGAAAGCTGAGCAACAATAAAACCTCATCTGGATGTATGCTTAATGTGAATTATATCTTAGAAATAGCCCTGCAGTTGACAGTCACTAAGCTTCATGCCAGCTACTTTGTCTTTCATTCTATAATTAAACAGAATTCCTTTTCTTGGGTCTGGATCTTGCAGCAACTCCATCTTCTGACAAATTCACCTTCAAATCAGTGCTGTGTCTTGATGTATTACAGTGATAGGCTGCACCATGCGTGTAATCCGTCATAATAGTCAGCTGTTGCTGGGCTCCCCGGATAGAGAAACTGAGCCAGCTGTTGTTCCGACACATTGGGGCAATGCATCACCCACACCTAGGACACTGATGATCTATTACTTCAAAATGGCACTGTCCGGAATAGAGATAGTCCTGGGGCACATGGAGCATTATGCAGACTTGTCAGAGCCCTACACAAGGCTGCAAAAGACTTTTCTAGCGCTGAATAGTTTGAAACAGATTGGCTTCCCAGGCCCAGTTCAGCAGTTTTAATAAGGGGTGAAGAAGCGTTCCAGATGTATTACTGTTATTGATCAAACTCAGGACATCAATTTCTTAGTAATGTATTTCTGAAAAATCAAAACCACTCCTGACAGCCTTTTGTGTATCTTAATCTTTATTGTTGATGATTAGAATTGTCTTTACACAAATCTTCCAAGTCAGCAAAGTATATAAGCCACTAGCCCAACCTCAGGGCTCCCAACTGGGTATGTGTTAATAGGAACTGTTTACATATTGACTGCTGAGAATTTGCTGAAATCATCTCCTTCCAACTGGCCTTTTGTTCCTCAGGTAGACACAGTCATTAGGATCTGCATTGCCTTGGTGCACAAGAACATAAACAAAGTTACCTAAACACTGACATAAAATACTTAGGAAAGTATAACTATGCCACATCCAAGCTCTCACATTTACCCAACCTCATCAGTACTTGCTTGTCAGAAGATGTAATTGACCCAGACAATGGAAAGATCTTGAAAAATTGGGGTCATAAAAAACTCTAAACTATTGCTTCTTGGAGAGGAGGAATTTATAAGAAATTCCTCAGTTTCTCCAGCATCTTTAGGAAGTTACAAGTCTAGTAAACTGTTTTCCAGTGACAAGACTTCTAGTCCTGGCTGTGACTCCAATAGTACAAGTGAATCCCTTTGTACCTAAATCTTCCCATCTGCAATATGGGAAATTAGGAGCCTTGGTGGCGTAATTCTCATTGCCATCGAGTCAATTTTGACTTATAACAATCCTATAGGACAGAGTAGAACTGCCCCATAGGGCTTCCAAGGAGCAGCTGGTGGATTCAACGGCAGTGGGTTTGTTTTGTTTTTGGTGGTGGCACAATGGTTAAGTGGTCAGCTACCAACCAAAAGATTGGCAGTTCGAACCTACCCAGCAGCTCTATGAGAGAAAGACCTGGCAATCTACTCCCTTAAAGATTATAGCCTAGAATCCCATGGGGCAGTTCTACTCTGTCACATGGGGTCACTATGCACCTGACAACAACCACATAATTCATACTATTCAACTGCAATTATTTACAACTATAGTGAACAAAAAGAAGTGACTCCCTTGAATTGGGTGAAACAGCATGGGTAATAGGATCTTTTTGATAATATAACAAACCTATCGATTTCAATAACAAAATTTTAATTTTGCATAAAAAGGAAAATAAGCTTCTTTGCTACTCTCAATATGGCCCAAAAAAATGATGATTAATATTTCCATAAATAAAACACCCCAAAATAATTTATTTGTCACTGCAATGAAATTAAAATGGCCAGTCAGCAATTTTATATGAGGTTCATCCTTCCTGTCCCTAGCAGTTGGAATAAGGTCTTCCTTCTTTATACGGGCACAGGACAATCGTTGCTCTCACCTCCCACTAAGAAAAGAAGTGTGGGATTCCAGGGGTATTTCTCTTTAGAAAGGCACTGAAGCCTATGTCTTTAATACAGATATAGTAGGTATCTCAGTTTGCCTGGGACCTTCCCAATTTTAATGCTAAAAGTCCCTTGTTCCAGACAACCCCTCAGTTCTGAGCAAAACGGGACAGTTGGTAACTCTAGCGGTAGATACTCAGGAATTCACATGAAGCAACATAAAAAACATAGCCGAGCTGAAAACCAGGTCATTCTGTCTAACTATAGACGTCTATTTCCTCCTGTGCAAATAAGAAATGTATTACTTGATAAAAGTTATAATTGGTTTAGGGGACACTGAGCTTATGTTAAGAGTGATAGAAAAATTTGGAAATGGATAATAGTGATGTCTGAACAACATGATAAGCATAATTAATGCTATTGAGTTGTACACTGACAGATGTTGGAATAGCAAATATTTTGTTACATATATAGTTACCACGATGAAAAAATTATAGTCATCAAAAAAAAAAAAGAGAGAAAATATGATTGGAACTAGAAATGGATTTGCAGTAGGCACAGCTTTTCACAAAAGACCTTCACATGGGCTCTAAGGGAGAAGGAAAAAGGAATGTACCATTTACTAAGGAGCTACTTTGGGCACTTTACCTATTACATTGGTACAATTCTCACTGTTGTTAGGTGCTGTTGGGTTGGTTCCAACTCGTAGCAATCCTACTTACAACAGAACAAGATACTGCCTGGTCCCACACCATCTGCACAATCGTTGCTTTGTTTGAGCCCATTGTTATAGCCACTGTGTCAGTCCATCTCATTGAGGGTCTTCCTCTTTTTTGCTGACCTTCTCCTTTACCAAGCATGATGTTCTTCTCCAGGAATTGGTCCCTTCTGATAACATGTCCAAAGTACACGAGACAAAGTCTTGCTATCCTCACTTCTAAGGAGCATTCTGGCTGTAGTTCTTCCAAGACAGATTTCCTTGTTCCTCTGGCAGTCCATGGTATATTCAATATTCTTTGCCAACACCATAATTCAAAGGCATCAATTCTCATTACGCCAAGGTAAATATTCTTAATATTATCTTTTACAGAGTAGATTACTGAGACTCAGAGAGGTACTTTCCTGAGTTCACATAGCTAATAAGGAAGGGATAAATTGAGACTTGAGCAAAGGCCTTTCTATTCCCTGACACATTCTTAGAAGTAAATAGAAGTAGGACAACTATAGGAAGAAGCCTTGCCCAAAGTAGATGGCCTAATGCTTTTAATCCCGCACTATAAAATGTATTCCTTTCCATCTGGGAGATGTTAAGAATCTCCTATTAAAAAAGAAAAATTCTACAAAGAATTTGAAGGTATTATAGGCTAACACGTTTGTTATTGGCTGATCTCTTGGCAGTACAATGGCTGAGCACTCAGCTGCTCACTGAAAGGTTGGCGATTCAAATCCATCCAGCTGTTCCAAAGAAGAAAGACCTGGCAGATCTTCATCCCTAAAGGTTAAAAAAAATAAAGGTTACAGCCTAGAAAACACTATGGGGGCAGTTCTAACAATGACAACAATTTCGTTGTAGATGTGAATGGCAACCAGTTGAAACCAGGATGCTGAAAACAAAGATGCCTTGTGTGAAAGGGGCATTGGTAATGGAAATGGCAGGGCATCAAAGATCAGTTTTGCTGCTTAAAGATATCTGACACCAAATATCAAATGCTCTTCTTTTATTATATAACAAAAGGGTATAGGCTAGGACCTAAGAATAGAATTCTGGCTATAGCTCTAAAACCAACTTCTGGGTGGCTTTGGCCAACCTCAGTTCCTCAGATGTGACATGAGGGAGTTGGGCAAAGTAATCACTACGAGTGTTTCCTTCCCTCTAAAGCTGTACAGGGAACCCTGGTGGTGCAGTAGTTAAGGTGATTGACTGCTAACTGAAAGGTCGGTGGTTCGAAAGGTTGATGGCTTGAAACCACCAGCAATTCCACTGGAGGAAGATGTGGCAACCTGCTGCCATATATATTTACAGCCTTGGAAACTCTATGGGGTTGCTGCTAGTCAGAATTAACTCAATGGCAGTGGGTTTGGTTTTTGGTTAAAGCTATATAAGGAATCCTGGTGGTACAACAATTAAGCTATTAGATGCTAACCTAAAAGTTGACAGTTCAAACCCACCAGAAGTTCTGTGGAAGAAAAGATCTGGTGATCTGCTCCCATAAAGATTACAGCCAAGGAAACCCTACGAAGCAGTTCTACTCTGTCATATAAGGTCACTGTCTTAGTTAGCTAGTGCTGCTATAACAGATATACCAGATATACCACAAGCAGATGGCCTCAACAAAGAGAAATTTATTCTCTCACAGTTTAGGAGGACAGAAGTTGGAATTCAGGGTGCCAGCTCCAGGGGAAGCCTTTCTCTCTCTGTCGACTCTGGGAGAAGGTCCTTGTCATTGATCTTCAACTGGTCTAGGAGCATCTCAGCACAGGGACTCCAGGTCCAAAGAATGTGCTGTGCTCCTGGTACTACTTTCTTGTGGATATGAGGTCCCCCATCTCTCTGCTCCCTTCTCTCTCTTATATCTTAAAAGAGATTGAATCACAATACAACCCAATTTTGTAGATTGAGTCCTGCCTCATGAACATAACTGCCTCTAATCCTGCCTAATTAACATCACAGAGGTAGGATTTACAACACACAGGAAAATCACATCAGATGACAAAATGGTAGACAATCACTCAATACTGGGAATAGTGGCCTAGCTAAGTTGACACACATTTTGGGGGGACACAATTCAATCCATAACAGTCTCTATGAGTCAGAATCACTCAGTGGCACAAAACAACAGCAAAGCTGTATACTTCTACAGCTACATGATAGGACTTTACATTTCTCAGTGCACTTTCTCAGAGAGCCCCAATGTTAAAAGTCGGTAGGATTGGAGATGGAGCCAAGATGGCAGAATAGACAGAGGCTTCCAGCGAGCCCTCTTTACAACAAAGACCTGAAAAAACAAGTGAAACAAGTATATTTGTGACAAGCTGGGAGCCCTGAGCATCAAAGGTAAGCTTAGACAATGAACTGAGGGGCAGAGGGAGGAAGAGATGGTTCAGAAGTAGAGAGGAGTTACCGGACCTGAATCGCAGGGAGACCTCAGGCACCATTCCCGGGAGCGGTGGCGGTGGCAGCAGTGGCAGTGGTGGTGGTGGCGATGGTGGGCTGGTACTAGCTTTCAGCCTCAGTTTCCTCAGGGAGAAGCAGCCAGCCACACAGCCTACTCACAACTCAGGAACCTGAGGACAACGGTGCTCTTGGCAAAAGCTAAGTACTTGCGTGTATTTTACTGCGCCCCCCCGCCCCCAAGCTGGCTTCAGCGGCTGAATCCCTGGGCCTGAGATAGACCCTGGTGAGCACCTAGAGCCATCCTCCCGGTCTTGGGGAAGGCAAAAAATTGCAACTGTGGGGAAAAGATAATTTGCTAGCTCCATTAACCAGGGGAGCTCAGGACAGAAGCGGCTCCTGTCCAGGCATAAACCCTCCATGGACCTTGAGCACCTTTCCCTTCTTCATGGACCTGTGTGGGCCTATTTTGGGAGAATAGGCCCTTGTTGGCAAACTCCAACCATTTCAGCGGTGCAGTGGAGAGGTGGGTGTTTGATGTTTGACAATGCTTTGCCTATTAAACAAGGTCCTCACCTACCCGCATCAGGGATCTAAGGACTGGTAGCTCCATTCGGGTCGCCCAGCCACCCGTGACAGGGGTCCAAAGATAACTGGTACCTCCCAGTCCTTACAACCAAAAACTTTGGGTGCCTATGGTCCCTCTGCAGAACCCACCCATCAGCACACTCTAGGGAACAGGGATGCATTTTCCTCAGAGACACATGGGGGTCGTTTCTCAGACTCCTGCCTTGTTCAGAGTGTGACCCCCTGCTGCAATCAGATACTGGTATATACACCAATCACCCCTGCCCCTCTAAGACTGTAGGACAGAGCCTGTACCACACACTTGATGAGCAGCTACCTGGAAATCTGAGCTGAATTCATACAAGAAAACTGAATGTACTCCTAGACTGATATACCTGATAACAGCTCTAGCCAGCTGGGGACAGGACACCGGAGCTCCAAAGGTGAAAATAATCAAGCTAGCTCATTCAAGCAACCCACAGGGGTGTACCAAAAAAAAAAACAAAGCAAGCAGCTATGACACAGTAAGCAAGCATGAACTAATACAATAACTTATAGATGGCTCGGAGACAACAGTCAATATCACATAAAGAAACAGACCATGATCACCTCAATAGACTCTCAAAACAAAGAATCCAGGGATTTTCTACATGAAAGTGCATTCCTGGAATTACCAGATGCAGAATACAAAAATTTAATACACAGAACCCTTCAAGACATCAGGAAGGAAATGAGACAATATGCAGAACAAGGCAAGGAACACACAGATAAAGCAACTGAAGAAATTAGAAAGATTATTCAATAACATAATGAAAAGTTTAATAAGCTGAAAAAATCCATAGACAGCAATCAGAAATTCAGAAGCTTAACAATGAAATTACAGAAGTAGACAACTCAATAGAAAGTCAGAGGAGCAGAATTGAGCAAGTAGAAGCTACAATTTCTGAACCTGAAGATAAATCACTTGGTACTAATATATTTGAAGAAAAATTAGATTAAAAAATTTTAAAAAATGAAGAAATCTTAAGACTCACTTGGGACTCTATCAAAAGAAGTAACCTACGAGTGATTGGAGTACCAGAACAGGGAGGGATAACAGAAAATACAGAGAAAATTGTTGAAGATTTGTTGGCAGAAAACTTCCCTCATATTGTGAAAGACGAGAAGATATCTATCCAAGATGCTCATTGAACTCCACATAAGGTAGATCTTAAAAGAAAGTCACCAAGACATATTATAATCAAACTTGCCAAAACCAAAGATAAGGAGAGAATTATAAAAGCAGCGAGGGATAAACGAAAAGTTACCTACAAAGGAGAGCCAATAAGAATATGCTCGGACTACTTGGCAGAAACCATGCAGGCAAGAAGGCAATGGGATAACATATTTAAAAAATGGAAGGAAAAAAATTGTCTGCCAAGAATCATATACCCAGCAAAACTGTCTCTTAAGTATGAAGGGGAAATTAAGATATTTCCAGATAAACACAAGTTGAAGGAATTTGTAAAAACCAAACCAAAACTACAAGAAATAATAAGGGAGTTCTTTGGTTAGAAAATCAATAATATCAGGTATGAACCCAAGACTAGAACACTGGGCAGAGCAACCAGGAGTCAACCCACACAGGGAAATCCAAAAAACAAAGCAAGATTATATATATTAAAAAAAAGCCCAGAACAGGGTAACAGCGATGTTATTATATAAAAGAAGACAACATTAAAATAATAAAGAGGGACTATGAAATGTAAATGTAATTATACACCTTCCATATGGAGAGGAAGATACGGCGATACAAAGAAATAAAAGTTAGGTTTAAATTTAGAAAAATACTAAGGTAACCACAAAGGAGACAAACTATCCTACTCATCAAAATAAAATACAAGGGAAAAATACAGACTCAGCAGAAACAAAATCAGCAACAACAAATATGAGGAAAGACACTATATAAAGAAAATCTACTCAGCACATAAAATTAAGTGGGAAAAAGAAACTGACAACAACACACAAAAAAAAGACATCAAAATGATAGCACTAAATTCATACCTATACGTAATTACCCTGAATGTAAATGGACTAAATGCACCAATAAAGAGACAGAGAGTGGCAGAATGGATTAAAAAACATGATCCGTCTATATGTTGCCTACAAGAGACACACCTTAGACTTAGAGACACAAACAAACTAAAACTCAAAGGATGGAAAAAAATATATCAAGCAAACAATTAAAAAAGAGCAGGAGTAGCAATATTAATTTCTGACAAAATAGACTTTAAAGTTAAATCCATCATAAATGATAAGGAAGGACACTATATAATGATTAAAGGGACAATATACCAAGAAGATATAACCATATTAAATATTTACGCACCCAGTGACAGCGCTGCAAGATACATAAAACAAACTCTACCGGCATTGAAAAGTGAGATAGACAGCTCCACAATAATAGTAGGAGACTTCAACACACCACTTTTGGTGAAGGACAGGACATCCAGAAAGAGGATCAATAAAGACACAGAAGATCTAAATGCCACAATCAACCAACTTGACCTCATAGACATATACAGAACACTCCACCCAACAGCAACCAAGTATACTTTCTTTTCTAGTGCACATGGAACATTCTCTAGAATAGACCACATATTAGGTCATAAAGCAAGCCTTAGCAGAATCCAAAATATTGAAATATTACAAAGCATCTTCTCTGACCATAAGGCCATAAAAGTGGAAATCAATAACGGCAAAAGTAATCAAACACTTGGAAACTGAACAATACCTTGCTCATAAAAGACTGGATTATAGAAGACATTAAGGATGGAATAAAGAAATTCAGAGAATCCAATGAGAATGAAAACACTTCCTATCAGAACCTTTGGGACACAACAAAAGCGGTGCTCCGAGGCCAATTTATATCAATAAATGCACATATCCAAAAAGAAGAAAGGGCCCAAATCAAAGAATTATCCCTACAACTTGAACAAATACAAAGAGAGCAAAAAAAGAAACCCACAGGCACCAGAAGAAAACAAATAATAAAAATTAGAGCTGAACTAAATGAAAGAGAAAACAGAAAAACAATTGAAAGAATTAACAAGACCAAAAGCTGGTTCTTTGAAAAAATCAACAGAATTGGTAAACCACTGGCCAAACTGACAAAAGAAAAACAGGAGAGGAAGCAAATAACCTGAATAAGAAATGAGATGGGCGATATTACAACAGACCCAACTGAAATTAAAAGAAACATATCAGATTACTATGGAAAACTATACTCAAATTTGAAAGCCTAGAAGAAATGGATGAATTCCTAGAAACACACTACCTACCTAAACTAACACAAACAGAGGGAGAACAACTAAATAGACCCATAAGAGAAGAAGAGATTGAAAAGGTTATCAAAAAAACTCCCAACAAAAAAAAATCCCTGGTCCTGACGGCTTCACTGCAGAGTTCTACCAAACTTTCAGAGAAGAGTTAACACCACTACTACTAAAGGTATTTCAGAGCATAGAAAAGGACAGAATACTACCACACTCATTCTATGAAGCCACCATATCCCTGATACCAAAACCAGGTAAAGACACCACAAGAAAATTATAGACCTATATCCCTCATAAATGTAGACGCAAAAATCCTCAACAAAATTCTAGCCAATAGAATTCAACAACATATCAAAAAAATAATTCACCATGACCAAGTGGGATTCATACCAGGTATGCAGGGATGGTTCAACATCAGAAAAACAATTAATGTAATCCACCACATAAATAAAACAAAAAGACAAGAATCACACGATTTTATCAATTGATGCAGAAAAGGCATTTGACAAAGTTCAACACCCATTCATGATAAAAACTCTCAGCAAAATAGGAATTGAAGGAAAATTTCTCAGCATAATAAAGGGCATTTATACAAAGCCAACGGCCAACATCACACTGAATGGAGAGAGCCTGAAAACACTCCCACTGAGATCGGGAACCAGACAAGGATGCCCTTTATCACCACTCTTACTCAACATTGTGCTGGAAGTCCTAGCCAGGGCAATTAGGCTAGACAAAGAGATAAAGAGCATCCGGATTGGCAAGGAAGAAGTAAAAGTATCTCTATTTGCAGATGACATGATCTTATACACAGAGAACCCTAAGGAATCCTCCAGAAAACTACTGAAATTAATAGAAGAGTTCAGCAGAGTATCAGGATACAAGATAAACATTCAAAAATCCATTGGATTCCTCTACAGCAACAAAAAGAACATCGAAGAGGAAATCACCAAATCAATGCCATTTACAGTAGCCCCCAAGAAGATAAAATACTTAGGAATAAATCTTACCAGAGATGTAAAAGACTTACAGAAAGAAAACTACAGTACACTTCTGCAAGAAACCAAAAGAGATTTACATAAGTGGAAGAACATACCTTGCTTGTGGATAGTAAGATTTAACATTATAAAAATGTCTCTTCTACCCAAAGCGATCTATACATTTAATGCAATTCCGATCTAAATCCCAACGACATTCTTTAATGAGATGGAGAAACAAATCACCAACTTCATATGGAAGGGAAAGAGGCCCCGGATAAATAAAGCATTACTGAAAAAGAACAAAGCAAGAGGTCTTACTTTACCTGATTTTAGAACCTATTATACTGCCACAGTAGTCAAAACAGCCTGGTACTGGTACAACAACAGATACATGGACCAAAGGAACAGAATTGAGAATCCAGACATAAATCCATCCAAATGTGAGCAGCTGATATTTGACAAAGGCCCCAAAACAGTTAACTGGGGAAAAGATAGCCTTTTAAACAAATACTGCTGGCATAACTGGATATCCATCTGCAAAAAAAATGAAACAAGACCCATACCTCACTCCATGCACAAAAACTAACTCAAAATGGATCAAAGACCTAAATATAAAATCTAAAATGATAAAGATAGTGGAAGAAAAAATAGGGACAATGTTAGGAGCCCTAATACATGGCATAAACAGTATATAAAACATTATTAAGAATGCAGAAGAGAAACTAGATAACTGGGAACTCCTAAAAATCAAACACCTATGCTCATCCAAAGACTTCACCAAAAGAGTAAAAAGACTACCTATAGACTGGGAAAAAGGTTTTAGCTATGACATTTCTGATCAGCGCCTGATCTCTAAAATCTATATGATACTGCAAAAACTTAACTGCAAAAAGACAACTAACCCAATTAAAAAATGGGCAAAAGATATGAATAGACACTTCACTAAAGAAGACATTCAGGTAGCTAACAGATATATGAGGAAATGTTCACGATCATTAGCCATTAGAGAAATGCAGATCAAAACTGCAATGAGATTTCATCTCACTCCAACAAGGCTGGCATTAATCCAAAAAACACAAAATAATAAGTGTTGGAGAGGCTGTGGAGAGATTGGAACACTTCTACACTGCTGGTGGGAATGTAAAATGGTACAACCGCTATTGGAAATCAATTTGGCTCTTCCTTAAAAAGCTAGAAATAGAACTGCCATATGATCTAGCAATCCCACTCCTTGGAATATATCCTAGAGAAATAAGAGCCTTTACACAAACAGTTACATGCACACCCATGTTTATTGCAGCACTGTTTACAATAGCAAAAAGATGGAAGCAACCAAGGTGCCCATCAACAGATGAATGGATAAATAAATTATGGTATATTCACACAATGGAATACTACGCATCAGTAAAGAATAGTGAGGAATCTGTGAAACATTTCATAACATGGAGGAACCTGGAAGGCATTATGCTGAGTGAAATTAGTAGCAAAAGGACAAATATTGTATAAGACCACTATTCTAAGAACTTGAAAAATAGTTTAAACTGAGAAGAAAACATTCTTTTGTGCTTACGAGAGGGAGGAGGGAGAGAGGCATTCACTAATTAGATAGTAGATAAGAACTACTTTAGGTGAAGGGAAAGACAGCACACAATACAGGGGAGGTCAGCACAATTGGACTAAACCAAAAGCAGTTTCCTGAATAAACTGAATGCTTTGAAGGCCAGCGTAGCAGGGGCATGGGTCAGGGGACCATGGTTTCAGGAGACATCTAGGGCAACTGGCATAATAAAATCTATTAAGAAAACATTCTGCATCCCACTTTGAAGAGTGGCATCTGGGGTCTTAAACGCTAGCAAGCAGCCATCTAAGATG
Source organism: Loxodonta africana (assembly GCF_030014295.1). Classification (NCBI taxonomy): domain Eukaryota; kingdom Metazoa; phylum Chordata; class Mammalia; order Proboscidea; family Elephantidae; genus Loxodonta; species Loxodonta africana. The sequence goes on from NC_087347.1 coordinate 73,272,490, forward strand.
CATCTATTGATCTCAACCCACCTGGATCAAAGGAGAATGAAGAACACCAAGGACGCAGGGCAATGACAAGCCCAAGAGACAGAAAGGGCCACATGAACCAGAGACTACATCATCCTGAGACCAGAAGAACTAGATGGTGCCCGGCTACAACCGATGACTGCCCTAACAGGGAACACAACAGAGAACTCGTGAGGGAGCAGGAGAGCAGTGAAATGCAGACCCCAAATTCTCATAAGACCAGACTTAATGGTCTGACTGAGAGTAGAAGGACCCCAGTGGTCATGGCCCCCAGACCTTCTGTTGCCCCAGGAGAGGAACCATTCCCAAAACCAACTCTTCAGACATGGATTGGACTGGACAATGGGTTGGAGAGGGATGCTGGTGAGGAGTGAGATTCTTGGATCAGGTGGACACTTGAGACTATGTTGGCATCTCCTGCCTGGAGGGGAGATGAGATGGTGGAGGGGCTTAGAAGCTGGCGAAATGGACACGAAAACAGAGTGGAGGGAGAGAGCAGGCTGTCTCATTAGGGGGAGAGTAATTGGGAATGTGTAGCAAGATGTATATGGGTTTTTGTGTGAGAGACTGACTTGATTTGTAAACTTTCACTTAAAGCACAATAAAAATTATTAAAAAAAAAAAAAAGTCGGTAGGATTGACACAGGATTCACAAACTCTCATTACTCCCAGAAGCAGCAGGGTGGCAGAGTGGAAAGAACACACAATTTGGAGTCAGAACTGGGTTAAGTTCCTTGTTCTCCCATTTGGAGTTGTAACCTTGGGTGAGTTCCATGAACTCTAAATTGTATTATGCTCATCTGTAAAACTGCAATAAACTGACCAAGTCATAGTTTTGTCGTGAGCATTAAATGAAGGCACATAGGTATACCTCTAATTATAATGTCATAAGGGCCCGCAAGCTATTTAGCTATAAATTAGGCCCTCCTCCCCCAGAAGAGCTCCCCAGCTATTCCTAGCAGAGCCAGGCCCCCAGCTGTAGCTTCACCTGTGCACAGGCCTCTTGGGGTCCTTCACATTGGCCTTCCTGTCTGGCCTCCACACTAATGCCTCCATTGCCAACAACCCTGCTGTCTTTGGAAGCCAATGCCACTTCCACTCTGATCACCAAACCAGTCAATTCCAACTCAGGGCAACCCCATGTGTGTCAGAGTAGAACTGTGCTCCATAGGGTTTTCAACAGCTGATTTTTTAGAACAGATGGCCAGGCCTTTGCCATCTTTGCCAAGTGCCTCTGGGTGGACTCAAACCTCCAACTTTTTGGGTAGCAACCAAATGCATTAACCATTTTCACCGTCTAGGGAGTCTACTCTGACCACAGAGAAAAGGAAATGGCTCTCTCCATGTCAATTTCATCCCAAACTTGGGCAGATCCTCCCCTAATTTCCCAGGGCACTGCACAGAGCAGGCCATAATCTTTGTCTAAACTTACTAAAGGGTAAACGAAAAGGATTAATGGAAGTTGTTGTGAGCTGAATTTTGTCCCCAGTCAGAATATGACTTTATTTGGAAATAGGTTTCTGCAGATGTAATTAGTTAAGGATGTCAAGATGGTATCACACTGGATGAGGGTGGACCCTAGTCCAATGACTGGTGGCCTTATAAGAAGAGCACAGACACAGAGAAACATAAAGGAGAAGGTCATGTTAAGACAGAAGCAGAAATTGGAGTGATGCAGCTACAAGCCAAGGATTGCTGGCAACCACCAGAAGCTAGAAGAGGCAAGGAAAGATTTTCCCCTAGAGTCTTCAGAGGAAGCATGATCCTGCTGACACTCCGATTTTGCCCTTCTAGGTTCCACACCTGTGAGAAAAGAAATTTGCTTATTGAAATCACCTACTTTGTGGGCATTTGTTACAGCAGGCCTAGGAAGCTAATACAGAAGGAAAGGCCTAAGATGTTACCTGAGACTCACTTGCTGAATTCATTCTGGGCAACCAGTATAACTCCCAATCCTAAACATAGGGAAAAGTAGAGAAGGAAACAATGACCATGAGTCCTGCTCTGGAGGAGCTTAACATCTGGTGAAGGGAGAACTCTTGCTTGTGAAGCATGTGAAAATTCATGCAGAAAAATCTGGGCATACACCACTGAATTGTGTGGTGTTTTCAACATTGCGTATGGACCCAGCATCAATAGAGCAAAGGCCACCTTGTGTGTGTGTCACAGCAAAATTCCTTCTCAATCAGGACCTGAAGAAGTCTTTAGTGCTTCCTTACATTTCAGTCCAGAAGACAATATAGTGTAATGGTTAAGGCCCTAGCATCAAATTGCCTAGATTAAAATGCCAGCTGTGTGATCTTGAACCATTTACTTAAATCTCTTGCCTCAGTTTCCCCATCTTTAAAACGTAACAAATGATAGTACCTACTTCATATGATTGAAGCTCTTAAAGCAACTAGACAGCACTTTAAAAAAGCCCGTTGCTGTTAAGTTGTGACCCCATAGGACAGAGTAGAACTGCCCCATAGGGTTTCCAAGGAGTGGCTGGTGGACTTGAACTGCTGTCCTTTTGGTTAGCAGCCAGACGCTTAACTACTGTGCCAGCAGGGCTCTAGATACCACTTAGCACGTAGTAAGTACTTAATAAATGTTATTGGGTATCATTCCTGCCTGGTTGTGCAACCTTGTCCTTTTCAAAGTTAATAAGAAATTAAGCTTGAGGGTTAGTGTTACATGTCTGCTTCTTAAGTTTCTTTTTTTCTTGAACTATCAAACTTTTCCCAATGAGAAGTGGTTTTCCCAGATTTATGGATCAAAAGACCTTATACATTTCATGGTTACTTTGAAAATTTCCTAGAAAATCTTTTTTTTTCCAGCCAAAGAAATTTTGACATACAAAGAGTAACATTAATATGCAAATTACCATACAGCAAAATTCATTTTGGCGCCTCGAAGGCAGTATTTTTATAAATACAGAAACACAATTATGCATCCTCCAGAGGACTAAAAATAATTATACAAATTTACAACAAAGCCCACGGCTGTGTTTCCTTTTAACTGACTGTTTTTAATATCATTTAAATCTCGTTAGAACTTAATTACCAAATCTCTCTTGTAATAATTCAGGTGGAAGATTTAAAGTCTAAACTTGCCATTCAGAAAACAGAACCTCATCAGAGAAAGTCACTGAGGCACTGATTGCCCAGAGGGAACAGCAGAACAGCTTTGTCATGGTGGAGCCGTGGCGGGCACTGAGACAAAGAGGGCCCACTAGGAAAAAACATAAATATTAATATATGAGCCATGTGAACTTCGTTAACCTACAATTCCTTGGAAAGACAAGATCACATATTATGATCATTATGGATTATAAAGCCAATTAGCCACGTCTACCTTGTCTTTAGTTTTCCTTTACACTTTCCTTGTCTTTTTCAAAGTAAGGTAAATATAATTTGGGGGCAACATTTTTTATTACAATTTAATCATCCTTTTCAAAGCCTATCCAGATCACACGTATGTGTGTGTGTGTGTGTGTGTTGTGTCTAAAGACTGACTTATGTTAGTGCAGAAAAGGACAATAAACAAAGTCGCATGGCAGGGTCTAACTTATACTTTGTGTTCAATGATAATAATTTGTTAACACTTAGAGAAATTGGGCTCCTTATGAAATAAAAGATATGAGAAACTCAAACACTTGAAATTCAAACACATTTTCATTTACCAATAATTAATTATAACTTTCACAGACTTACATACAGCTCCCAGGAAAATTAATTAGTCAGCTTATGCTAGAAAGGATAATAATTTGTTTATGTGAGGTAGCTCTAGCATGGGTTGTTATTTATTATGGCAAAAGCTGACCAATTAATTTTCCAAGGAGCTGTAACAGTGCCGTATATAGGAGATGCCTATACAATGTCACAGTTCATTTTCGTCACTAAAAAAATCAATTTGGTGAAAAAATATTAATCAAAATGATTATTTGACAGCATTTAGACAAAACAGGCAGCTGATGGAATCTCTCATTTTTCACCCCTCTACTTTGTGTAGACATATGAATGAGCATACATGTGCTTATGGTATAAGAATTTTTCTCCTGTTTCAGTGTCTTTAATCCCATGAAAAGGTGTATGGTAATAGAACTTTTATACATAGCATACTTGATCTGTGTGTGAGCAAAAGGCTTTGCTCCTGCTTCTTGGGATCATGAACCCTTTTTACCACCGCCTGTGGACGGCCCCCTGGGAAGTGGCACTTTGACAGAGAGAGTTGGAATGAATGGTTCCAACTGAATGGACAGACTTTTCTATTCTAGCTCATTTTCTGTCACTGACTTGCAGTCCTTTGAAAACTTATCCCCATTGTTCCATTTCTTCCTCTTAACATAAAATTATGTTATTAGCTCAATTCAAGCAATATTTAAAGTCATTTGTTATTTTGGAAAATTCCTATTTTGAAGTGCTTAAATTTAAATAATCTGCAAATCATGGTCTTGGCTTTTCACTTGTAATTGGTATAAATGGGACATAAATAAATAAACCTGTGTAGATTGCATGTCTGGAAGAGGGTTTATCCAGCAATAGGGTGAGGCAAAAAGACTGGACCAGTGCCTATGGTGTCTCTAATAGTTGCCTAGAACCATGAAGTTCAGGATGATAACTGAAGAGATGCGAGCACGTATGTTCTCCCGTAATCTCTTTTTGTTAGCGATGTCAGAGCATTATCCAAAATCTTGAGATTAAACATTGCTTTGGATGCTGAAAATGGAGAAACCTAAAAGTTCTTTCTGAAGATGACCTATGACCACCTTCTGACCTGTGACCACCTTCCCTTTTGGCATGATTGGGAAATTACCCATCATATCTGCCCATTGTACATGTCTACTGTGTTTGCCAGTTAATGTTTAGTAACACAGGCTGTTTGTTCTTCTTAATAATTCGAACTTGCTCCATCTGTGATTGCCTTCACATCCAAACTAGAACAGCTCTGCTCTGAGTTAATTCCCCAATTTCATTATGACCACATTAGGGAAGGGGAACAGGATCTGTGTCCAAACTGGCAAACAGAAAACAATGGGCGCAGGCAGCAATCCAAGGGCTTTGGCATGATTTGCAGGAGGAAACCAGCTCTGATTAGTGCTATCAAAATGCTTGTCTTTCCTTTGATTGATATTCCAGGCATTCTTACAATTATCGATGCTGGTGACAACTATCATCAGAGTCTTTTTATAATTTGTTGTGAGGGAGGGAGGTTGCATGGACTTCACCAGAACATTTGCACACCTGCCTCGATTTAACCTAAAACCCATTATTTTGCAAACAAAACATAGAACCCCAACATAGCAATCTTTGTATCCCATATTCTCTGTCAAAAACTCCCCAGTCCATGGTAGGCGGTAGATCTGTTTATGACCCGCCATAGCAACAGTGCATCGATGGCAGCTTGGAGGGCAGGATGTGCCTTTGGAAGTTTCTTTGGGATGTAAAATCTGGCAAATTAAAACCATCATTTGCAATGGCATTGTTTGCCCTATGGTGGTAACATTACAGCAGACTAAAGACAAGTGGGTATAAAATTTTCTGGGTTGCTGCTCTTCATGAGTAAATGATAAAAACAGCCACAAGTATCTAAAGATGATGTTGCCCAGAAGAGCCTGACCTGAATTCCACAAGTGGAGCTATAAACACCCTGCCAAGAGGACACGGGTTTTTTTACTTTGTTTTTTTTTATAAGCCTGATAGAAAGTGCAAAGAGGCTCTGACTTACTCTCAGGTTATCCCATTATTCTGGTTAAAATAATCACTAAGCCTAAACTCTTTGCACCCTCTCCTTAAACTTGGCTGAACTAAGGAATTTTCCTATTGCCTTCCTCTGATACCTACAGGTCTGGAGCTGTTGGTCTTTCTGCCTCACGGGACAAAATCCTAAATGATAGAAGCCAGAAGATGGTAAAGAGTCACATAAATAAAACATTGTTGTTGTTGTTGTTAGGTGCTGTCAAGTTGGTTCCAACTCATAGCGACCCTATGCACAACAGAACGAAACACTGCCCAGTCCTACGCCATCCTTACAATCGTTGTTATGCTTGAACTCATTGTTGCAGCCACTGTGTCAATCCACCTCATTGAGGGTCTTCCTCTTTTCCGCTGACCCTGTGCTCTGCCATGCATGATGTCCTTCTCCAGGGACTGATCCCAAGTGGCAACATGTTCAAAGTATGTAAGACGCAGCCTCGCCATCCTTGCCTGTAAGGAGCATTCTGGCTGTACTTCTTCCAAGACAGATTTGTTCATTCTTTTGGCAGTCCATGGTATATTCAATATTCTTCACCAACACCACAATTCAAAGGCGTCAACTCTTCTTTGGTCTTCCTTATCCATTGCCCAGCTTTCACATACATATGAAGTGAGGGAAAATACCATGGCTTGGGTCAGGCGCACCTTAGTCTTCAGGGTGACATCTTTACTCTTCAACACTTTGAAGAGGTCCTTTGCAGCAGATTTGCCCAATGCAATGCGTCTTTTGATTTCTTGACTGCTGCTTCCATGGCTGTTGATTGTGGATCCAAGTAAAACGAAATCCTTGACAACTTCAATCTTTTCTCCGATTATCATGATGTTGCTCATTGGTCCAGTTGTGAGGATTTTTGTTTTCTTTATGTTGAGGTGTAATCCATACGAAAGGCTGTGGTCTTTGATCTTCATCAGTAAGTGCTTCAGGTCCTCTTCACTTTCAGCAAGCAAGGTTGTGTCATCTGCATAACGCAGGTTGTTAATGAGTCTTCCTCCAATCCTGACGCCCCGTTCTTCTTCATATAGTCCAGCTTCTCGTATTATTTGCTCAGCATACAGATTGAATAGGTATGGTGAAAGAATACAACCCTAGAGCACACCTTTCCTGACGTCTTAAACCAATCAGTGTCCCCTTGTTCTGTACGAACAACTGCCTCTTGATCTATGTAAATATTCCTCTTGAGAACAATTAGGTGCTCTGGAATTCCCATTGTTCGCAGTGTTATCCATAGTTCGTTATGATCCACACAGTCGAATGCCTTTGCATAGTCAATAAAACACAGGTAAGCATCCTCCTGGTATTCTCTGCTTTCAGCCAGGATCCATCTGACATCAGCAATGATATCCCTGGTTCCAAGTCCTCTTCTGAAACCCATCTGAATTTCTGGCAGTTTCCTGTCAATATACTGCTGCAGCTGTTTTTGAATGATCTTCAGCAAAATTTTGCTTGTGTGTGATATTAATGATATTCTTCTATAATTTCCATGTTCGGTTGGATCATCTTTCTTGGGAATAGGCATAAATATGGATCTCTTCCAGTCAGTTGGCCAGGAAGCTGTCTTCCATATTTCTTGGCATAGACGAATGAGCACCTCCAGCACTGCATCTGTTTGTTGAAACATCTCAATTGATATTCCATCAATTCCTGGAGCCTTGTTTTTTGCCAATGCCTTCAGAGCAGCTTGGACTTCTTTCTTCAGTACCATCGATTCCTGATCATATGCCACCTCTTGAAATGGTTGAATATCGACTAATTCTTTTTGGTATAATGACTCTGTGTATTCCTTCCATCTTCTTTTGAGGCTTCCTAAGTTGTTTAATATTTTCCCCATGGAATCCTTCACTACTGCAACTTGAGGCTTAAATTTTTTCTTCAGTTCTTTCAGCTTGAGAAACGCCAAGCGTGTTCTTTCCTCTTGGTTTTCCATCTCCAGCTCTTTACATGTCATTATAATACTTTGCCTTCTCGAGAGGCCTTTGAAATCTTCTGTTCAGTTCTTTTACTTCATCAATTCTTCCTTTTGCTTTAGCTGCTCGACTCTCAAGTGCAAGTTGACATCCATCTTGGTGTTTTCTTTCTTTCCTGTCTTTTCAGTGAACTCTTGCTTTCTTCATGGATGATGTCCTTGATGTCATTCCACAACTCATCTGGTCTTCGGTCACCAGTGTTCAATGCGTCAAATCTATTCTTCGATGGTCTCTAAATTCAGGTGGGATATACTCAAGGTCATATTTTGGCTCTCGTGGACTTGCTCTGATTTTCTTCAGTTTCAGCTTGAACTTGCATATGAGCAATTGATGGTCTGTTCCACAGTCGGCCCCTGGCCTTGTTCTGACTGATGACATTGAGCTTTTCCATCGTTTCTTTCCCCAGATGTAGTCAATTTGATTTCTGCATGTTCCATCTGGCGAGGTCCATGTGTATAGTCACCGTTTATGTTGGTGAAAGAAGGTATTTGCAATGAAGAAGTCATTGGTCTTGCAAAATTCTATCATTCGACCTCCAGCATTGTTTCAATCACCAAGGCCTGCTGGGTCCTTCTTCCTAGTCTGTCTTACTCTGGAAGCTCAGCTGAAACCTGTCCTCCAGGGGTCACCCTGCTGGTATCAGAATACCGGTGGCATAGCTTTCAGCATCACAGCAACACACAAGCCCCCACAGTACAACAAACTGACAGACACGTGGGGGATGTACTTCCAGAGAAATTCAAGCCATTATTTCTTGTAATTTATAGATTTAGTAAAGACATTTAAAGGAACTATTTGTTTAAAGGCAGGCATTATTAAATCTCCATATATTCCAAAATATTTGTTTTGTTCAATAGCAGTTAGCATAAGTGCAGAGGAGAGAATTGTTAGCTGCCATCACAGTGCCTCTAACTCATGGCAACCCCGTATACAACAGAAGGAAACATTACCCAGTCCTCCGTCTTCACAATTGTTTGTATGTTGGAGTTTATTGTTGTGGCCACTGTGTATTTTGGGTGCTTTCTAATCTAGCAGGCTCATCTTCCAGCAGTACATCAGAAAATATTCTGCTGTGCTCCACAGAATTTTCATTGGCTAATTTTCAGAAGTAGATCACCTAGTCTGTCTTATTCTGGAAGCTCTGTTGTCCACCATGGATGAACCTGCTGGTATTTGAAATACCAGTGGCATAGCTTCTAGCGTCATAACAACACACAAGCACCAAGGTAAAACAAACCGACAGGTAGTGTTGGAGAGGAGAGAGGGACCATATTTTTTCTTTCCCTGCTCCGTAGACAGGACATAGAATTATGCCTGGCACTTAGTAGGCCCTCAACAAATAGTTGTTGAGTAAAGGAATGAATGGAACCAGCTTTTGTAGAGGAATGTTCTGTAAGGGCTGCTCCCAACCCAGCTAAGAGACTGTGGACAGCCAAATCTTGACAACAATCGACAAGTGCAGTCTTGCGTGGTTCAGATATCTGTAACAATATGAAGTGTGCTTTGTTTTCCCCAAATTTTATTATGAAAATTTTAAACTTATAGAAAAGTTAGAAGAAGGGTTCGAGTACAAAAGACTTGGGTCATATTTGTTTTCTCTCTCTGTGTGTATGAGTTGAACGTAGTTTGCAAATATCCCAATACTTCACTTCTAAATTCTTCAGCATCCATTTCCCAAGCATAAGGACATTCTCCTACAGGATCTAATAATACCAACCCTTTATTGCCGTCGAGTCATGATCTGATAGAGTTCATTAACTGAAAGTTTTGAGGGAAAAAAATATAAGAATAGGATTAGTAGACAATGACTGATTCAAATTTTAAATACAAACTATAAGTCATTGATTTTTGAGCTCAAGTGTATACAGCAAGGCTCAATGATGAGATTCTGATCATTGTTCCCAGTTGCCCTCACCATGGACAAATGGAAATCCTTAGCGTCTGTGAAATAACCTGGTCTGGTCCCAACCTGAGGCCTCTTCCCTATCTGCGTTTAGGCTCTATTAAAGTGCGCTGTGTGTCTCGTGCTGTTCTTGGCCCCTGACGCTTCCTTGCACTGCGGCCCTTATTAGAATTTGATTTGAAGGAAATTCTCAGTCTCTGGCTACAAGAGATTCAAGTCCAGGTAAAGGACAGTTTATTCATCAACTATAAAGCTCTCTAACGCTCTCTGCCAAACTTGCTGCCGGTTACTTACTGCCCTAGGAAGGACTTCTGTTCCCGCTGCAGTGAGCTCGGAGCTTTCCCCTTTCTCGGCATTCTCTCTGAATGTGTGTGTTCTGCATTTTTCCTGGAGAGGAACTTCCAGAGTGGGGGCTGAGCTGAAATGGATTTTCTGATGCTGAGTAGAAATGCTACTTCCTTTCACGTAATGAGCATGAATGAAACCTCCACTTCCAGACTCCCCAACCCCCGGCTCATTAGGGCCGCCAGGAGCTTTACTGTTTAACCATCGCTCTCCACATAGCATATGAGCCACACCATATATATATTTATATTTCCTATCAACTTGGAATGTGGCTTTGGTGGCTCCATGGTAAAATTCTTGTCTTCCATGCGGGAGACACAGGTTCGATCCCCAGCCAATGCATCTGATGCACAGCCACCGCTCAGCCGTCAGTGGAGGTTTGTGTGTTGCTATGATGCTGAACAGGTGTCAGTGGGGCTTCAGACTAAGACAAACGTGGAAGAAAGGCCTGGCAATCTCCTTCCGACTCAACAGCAGCTAGCAACATCAACTTGGATGTCAGCACCACAAAATATTATTCTATTCAATTTAGATTCCTACGTCTAGACCGGACCTCTTGCTTACATGTCAGCTCACATGTTGGGTAATTAAATACTAATTCATGGAAACCCATTGCTGTCAAGTTGGTTCCGACTCATAGTGACCCTATCAGACAGAGTAGAACTGCCCCATAGGGTTTCTGAGGAGTGGCTGGTGGATTCAAACTGCCGACCTTTTGGTTAGCAGCTGTAGCTCACTGTGGCTCTTAACCATCGCACCACCAGAGCTCCAGTTCATTGAAGATGTGCAATTCCAAGATGATTTCTTACTATAAATGGAATTGGTCAGATATATGTTTCATTTGTCATAGGATCCGTATCTAACTTCTTAGGGAACTTACTTGGGAAGTGAGCATGGGAAATAGTTATGGCAATGCTCAAGGAGCAGGACTCCACTTATCCCAATCAACATTGGCTGAATGCCTACTGTGTGCCAGGCACTACCCTGGCCACCGAGGATACACAGATGAACACTGGTTCCTGAGAAATCCACAGTTAGTGGGAAAAACACTAATTTATTAAATTAATTCACTCCAAGTCATTAAGCTATTTGTTCTATTTGAAAATGCAAGAAAATAATATGAAAAATATTTATTACAGTCTTACTCTGTGGCGGCCCTTGAGCTAAGTACCTTACATGTGTTATCTCGTTTGAACCTCAAAACAACTCTACCATATAGCTGACTAATGCTATCATCCCTTTTTTACTACAAAGAAGTTAGGTAGCTTGCCCAACATCACCCTATTAGCATTTGAATCCACACAGAAACCTCAGAGTCCACAGTCTTTATAATTACAGTATGCTGTCTTCTATTTTCTTTCATGATGGAAAAGACAGTTCTGCATGAAATAAGCCCCAAGCATCGGAAGTTATGAGGCCCATTTCCTTTGGGGCTCTCTACAAGGCAGTAAGATCTTTGGACTTCCCTTTCCACCTCTGTCAAATGAGGGTTGTGCTGTTGACTATTTGACCAGATTATAGTGTGGTTCCATTCATGTGTCTCTGCGTCTTAGCACGAACCCAGTGATATTATCTTAAATGATAAATGAATGACACAGGAATGTTTTTTGCTGCCTTAACATTCACATGTTCCATAAAAGGGTGGATTCTGGGTAGACAAGACTTTCCCCAGCTGGGTTTATGCTAAGGATTCCCTGTGCCCTGACTTTTTACTCTACATTCCCCTAGTTCCCACTTTCCCAAAGGTTGTCAGAGAGAAGAACATGCGAAATACGATACATCAGTTGAAAAGAGACCGGATGCAAGTGAAGGATTCTCACGAGACAGTGTCAGTTATTGCTGGTGGTAAACATTCACTGAAGAGCCCTGTTGTTGGTCGTGCTGAGCTTCTGATGCTCATCATGAGACTAAGGCTAAGCCAAGAATCAAAATAGCACAATCTATTCCCACTCACAAGACATACCTCATGATCGGCTGTGTAACATGCCATTTTCTGTACCTAATACTCCCAGAACAACACTAATCCCTAACACAGTGTCTGTCACTTACCGAACATGCAATAAATGTGAACAAGGAGATGACTGGAAAGATCATTAACTTTGGGTCAGACAAATCGAGGTTCAAATCCTGACTTCACTTTTTAGTAGCTGTGTGACCTTAACCAGTCATCTAACCTCGCTAAGCCCCAGCTGTTCCATCAATAGAAGGGAACCTCAGTCCCTGCTTTATAAGTTTAATGAGCTAACAGTTAAAATATCTAGAAAGGTAAGTGCTTAACCAGTGTGGGTTTCCTTCCGCTTCTCCCTTTGGTAATGAGCAGGAAATAAATCCTTCTGTAGCTTTGTAGTTTAAGGTGAGATTCTTTCCCAGGATTTTCCTCTTCTACTGAGATCAGTTCTCCCTTCTCTGCACTCATATGACTTTTAGACTCCACACTGTGAGTTTAACTTTTAATTACTCTTTAGGTGCTATATCTCGGGCAGTGTGATCACCCATTAGATTGTAATCTCATTGCAGTCAGGTTCAGGCAATCCCCCAGGTTACCAACAAGATCCGTTCCTAACTGTACCTTTAAGTCTTTCAGTCAAATTTGTAGGTAAGTCAGAACAGGTGCATACAGTTCTTATTTAGTCTTATTTTTATTCAAGAAAGAAGCCCTGATGGCTCGGTGGTGAAAGCGTTCGGCTGCTAATTGAAAGGCTGGTGGTTTGAATCCACCAGCGGCTCCTCAGGAGAAAGATGTGGCCGTTGGCTTCTGTGAAGATTACAGGCTTGGAGGCCCTGTGGGGCAGTTCCACTCTGTCTTAGAGGGTCTCTATGAGTCGACATTGACTGGACGAGTAGTGGTTTCAGTGAAAGAAAAGGCTTGAAGCCTGTTCAATGAGTTCAAATCTGCATGTACAGCAAGGGAAGGTGGCTGTGATGAAGAATTTCCTGTGAGTCGGAGTTGGTTCAATCATTTCAAAGTAAGGGCAAATTTACATAACATTAAAGGGCAAGTAGAAGTTGTCCGTTAAGTCAGACATTCATAACCCAGGCACAGCTTGTGCTATATATTATTCTACTTCATCTGTGTTCTTCATGATGTCCAACAAAATTCTGTCCCTTCTTTGACAGAAGAAAGAGGTGCTTACTGTTGATTAATTAATTGATTGATTGTCAGTTCAACGAAAAGCCAGTGACATTGTATCAATAAATGGCACCTGAAAGGATTAAGGCATCTTTATTCCTGCCAGGTGCCAGGGTGGTACAAACCGTTTGTGCTCAACTACTAACAAAAGGTGGTGGTTGGAATCTACTCAAGTGGAAGAAAGGCCTGGCAATCTGCTGCCATAAATTCTTGTTGTTAAAGTCTTGTTGTTAGGTGTCATCTATTCAGCACCAACTCATAGCAACCCTGTGTACAACAGACCAAAATGCTGCCCTGTCCTGCACCATCCTCACAATCGTTGCTATATTTGAGCCCATTGCTGCAGCCACTGTGTCCATCTATCTCATTGATGGTTTTCCTCTTTTTCGCTGACCCTCCACTTTACCACGCATGATGGCCTTCTCCAGGGACTGATTCCTCCAGATTACATGTCCTAAGTAAGTGAGACAAAGTCTCACTCACCATCCTTGCTTCTAAGGAGCGTTCTGGCTGTACTTCTTTTAAGACAGATCTGTTCATTCTTCTGGCCAACCAAAAACCAAACCAGTGCCGTCAAGTCAATTATGACTCATAGCTAGCCTGTAGGACAGAGTAGAACTGCCGCTTAGTTTCCAAGGAGCTCCTGGCGGATTCGAACTGCAGACCCTTTGGTTAGCAGCCATAGCACTTAACCACTACACCACCAGGGTTTCCATTCTTCTGGCAGTCCACTGTATATTCAATATTCTTTGCCAGCATCATAATTCAAAGGCATCAGTTCTTCTTCGGTCTTCCTTATTCATTGTCCAGCTTTTGCGTACACATGACGTGATTGAAAATACCATAGCTTGGGGTAACACACCTTAGTCCTCAAAGTGACATCTTTGCTTTTCAACACTCTAAAGAAGTCTTTTGCTGCAGATTTGCCCAGTGCAATACGTTGTTTGATTTCTTGACTGCTGCTTCCATGGGCATTGATTGTGGATCCAGGTAAAATGAAATCTTTGACAACTTCAATATTTTCTGCATTTATCATGATGTTAAGGAGCTCTGGTGGCATGGTGGTTAAGCACTCAGCTGCTAACTGAAAGGTCACTGGTTCAAACCCATCAGCTGCTCCATGGGAGAAAGATATGGCAGTCTGCTTCTGTAAAGATTGACGGCCTTGGAAACTTGTTTTGTTTTTGTATCATGATGTTGCTTATTGGCCTGCTTGAGGGGATTTTTGTTTTCTTAATGCTGAGATGTAATCCATACTGAAGGATGTCTTTTTTGATCTTTGCAGTCTTTGATTACAACCAAGAAATCCCTATGGAGCAGTTCTACTCTGTAACACATGGGGTCGCCATGAGTCAGAATTGACTCAACGGCATCAGGTTTCATTTTTTTTACTCCTTCCATATTTGCCTCATGCTAGTAATCTAATTTACAGTATCAAAACCCCACTTACGATGTGAGAATAGATGCAAACATCAGTCTGTTTTGTACAATCTTTAAATGGACTCAGACAAATAATGTCATTTAGTCAAGTTCCCATAAAACAATTAACGCTAGAGTGAATAGTTTCTTGTTCCAAATTAACATTCTGGGCTTTCTCCTTAGGGTATGCTTTTTGAATGGAACCAAGATATTACAGTAGATAATGCTTTCATTAGGAGCCCTGGGGCCACAATAGTCAAGCCCTAGGTTGCTAACCAAAAGATTGGTGGTTTGAAACCACCCAGCAGCTCTACAGGAGAAAAGACCTTGAGATCTGCTTCGGTAGAGATTTACAGCTTTGGAAACCCTATGGAGCCATTCTACTCTGTCCTATAGGGTCACTATGAGTTGGAATCAACGCAACTGTGCACAACAACAGCAACAACACACTTTCATTTACTAGTGATTCAGTAACTTAAAGGCATAGAATGATAGAGGTAGAAAAGAGCTCAGATGAGGAAACTGAGGTCTAGAAAGGGTGAGGGACCTGGCTAAGGTCACATGATACATAAGGAATACAGTCAGAAGTGAGTCGTATTTCCTAACTGCCAGACCAGTGGTTCTTCTGCAAACCCATATGATACTATAGATGGACATCTGTGTCCTTCATGAGTGACAGAGCACTAAACCCACAGTGGAGAAGTCTGAAAATGAAGGTAACCATGCAAAAATGAAAAAGAAGCAACTCTTGGCTATCCCAAACCGTTTGTTGTCAGATCGGCCTTTAAAACTTCCTGCCCACTAGCCACTAGGATTTAGCAGAGGCAGAAGGTGAGGGCAGTTCTGCTTTGCCGGCTGATGGTTACCATAAAAACCAAAGGTAAGAATGGTCTGGGTGTTTCCTGAAGTTCATGAAAGAATTCCCTCTTTTCTTTCCTGATTTCCCTGAATAACTTTTCTTCTTATCAGCCAAAGTTTGGTATATGTTTATCAACATTTATTAGGATAGTCAGTGGGTTGGAATGAAAAGTAATTCATCAGTCTTTGGCCTAGTTGCAGATAAACTTTTCTCAGTCTTTGGCCTAATTGCTGATAAATTTCCCTCAACTGTGATGACTATAGCATTATTATAATTAGCTAGCTTAGAGAGATTTACTCTACTCTCCACCGCCCTATGCCCTATGCATTGGGGTGTGACCAACTTAAGCTGGTCTTCAATCATCTTGTCCTCCTGACTGCCATAACATCTTCAGCCTCAGGCTACACCAGCTGCCTGGAGATCTTGCCACATGCTGCTCTAGATCAATCCCATGATGCCTCACAGCAGCCATTTCCTCTCTCCCCACCCCCCAAACTCTGCTGCCACATACCTTAACCTCAGTCACCAGCAGATCATCCATCAATGTACAGGTAAGCTAACTCTAAATCCCATACTTCCTCTCCTTCCAAACCTTTCCACTGTGCTCAGAACTCACTGTAATGAGCAAACTCTCCTATATTTTCTTTCTCTTCTCTAAATGTATTTTTCCTTTGATAAGGGAAGCCAGGCTGTCCCCTAAGGACACTGCTTCCAAGAGCCCTCTCATCTGAAGACTGTTTCTCTCCTATTCCTCAAGGCCAGGGAGAAAGGTAAGTGTTCTCCCGGTACCCCTTTGCAAATCCTCAGACATCTATCCTTCTTCCTTCAAAAACCTCCAATTTTTAAAGCATACCATCAAACTTTACCACCCTTTACTTCTTATTGCTGTATCTCCCTGCCTCCTGGTCAGTGGTATCACTCATATCCCTCTCCACCACAATTCCTGTCATCCATCCAACATGACAGCTCAACTCATCACCCTCCGTAGCTTCAATGACTTTTTTCCACTTCACCTCAGTCATCTACTCACATGGTCATACCCTAGACCTTGTCATCACCAAAAATTACAACCGTTGACTCCCAGACACCATATTCTCCTTGTTTTCCTTTTACCTCACTGGACACTTCTCAGTTACTTTGCTGGTTCCTCCTCATTGTTATGACTTCTAAACGTTGGAACATCCCACAGCTTACTCAGTCTTTTCCCTCATCTATCCACATTCATTCCATTGATGATTTCATATAATCTCATGGTTTGAGATGACTCCCCAGTTTTTATCTCCAGCCTAGACTTCTTCATTCCAGTCCAGTGGCTTATTATACTTCTCCACTTGTAAGTCTATAAGACTAATCATAATGCTGACATGAACAAAACCATAATCTTCAACCAAATCCAAATCTCCCTCAGTTTTCTTCACCTGAGTAAATATCCAATCCAACCTTCCAGGTACTTAGGAATCTTCCTTGACTCTTCTCTTGGTCTCATACCCCACAGGCAACCCAATGGCAAATTCTTTTTGTTCTACCTTTACAATGTGTATACAATCTGACTAAACCAAAAAAAACTAAACACATTTTGTCATTGAGTCAATTTCGACTCATAGCCACCCTACAGGACAGAGTAGAACTGTCCCAGACAGTTTCCAAGGAGCAGCTGGTGGATTTGAACTGCTGACCTTTTGGATGGCAGCCAAGTTCTTAACTACTGTGTCACCAGAGCTCCAACAATGCGACCACTCCTTGCCATCTCCAATGCTGCAATGAGGTCCAAGCCACAGTCACCTTTCACCTGCATATAACTCCTAGCTGATCTCTCTGTCTCTTTCCTTGCCTTCCTTTAGTCTTCTGTCAGTGCAGCAAACATAGTGATCCTTTTAAGAATAAGTCACATCTCTGGTCCACACCCTCCAGAGGCTCGCCATCTTACTCAAAGTAAAAGCCAAATCTTTGCAATGACCCACAAAGCCCTTCACAATCTGGCACAAGGCTCCATGTGATGTGACTCCAACCCTCCCTACTCTCCACCCTCATCACCACCATTGTCTCTATGACCCCCTCTTCTACAACTCCCCGTTTTATCACTTCACCCAGTCACTGGCCTCCTTGCTGCTCCTGTCAGTCACCATGCATGCTCCCACCTCAGAGTCCTTGCACCTCGTATCATTCAGCCTGGACTGTACTTCCCTGAGATAACTGTATAGTCAATCCCTTCCCTTTCTTCTGACCTTTGCTTAAATATCACTTCATAACTAAATCTTTCACTACCATCCTATTTTAAACTGCAACAATTCCCCTTGGTAATACCTATTCCTCTCCCCTGCTTTATTTTTTCCCACAGTATTTATCACCATCTGACACAAAGTATAGCTTTATTGTCTATTTGTTTATTTCCAGCTTTCCCCAATAGATTACAAACTTTATGAAGGTCTGTTTCAATCACTGTGATATCCCCTATGCCCAGAACAGTGTCTGACATATCGTAGGATATAAACGCCTATAAAACCTCAATCTCAGACTTCACATTTCCTGATCATCACATCCTGTCCTCCCAAAATGCCTCTTTGAGACCACCAACTACCAATCCATTGGCTCTAGCCACTTATTCACTCTCTGCCACTCCATCAAGTCCTCACAGCTCTCACTACCCACCCCAGACTCCACAATCCATCTCCCTTTTAAACATTCATAACTACCTTCCCTCATCACCCACCATTTTACTTTCCTGGTAAACCCCCAACTCTTCTTAATCTCGGCTAACTGCTTACTCTACCTCTGCATCCAAGCTGCTGAATGTTGTTGGAGAAAACCACATAACGTGCAGTAAGGATTCACTTCAAATTTATGACCAAAAGTCTTCAATGACCACTCAATACTATCTGACAACTGAACTTCCCTAGTAAGTTCATTAACCTACTCCGAAGATGACATTCATGCACTTTCTCCTCAATCCTCAAATCTCTAACATCCCCTCCCACTCAACTCTCAGCTGCAGACCTTGTCACATACTTCACAGAGATGTATAGATGCAATCAGATGAACTCTTTCAACATCTCACCTTCAATTCTACAAGCTTATCTACACCTGTAGTCACACACCCTGGTAAGCTTGTGCCCTGGCTGTTATCTTGCTCTCTTTCTCATGGGCTTGGCTCCTGCATCATCTGTTTTTCCCTAAACCACATCTTTAAGCACAGGATTGCTCCAGGGATCTTCGGTAACTTTCTTCTCTGGTTACACTCTCTCCCTCAGTGATTTCAAAAAGCCTCATGTTTTCAAATATCATCTATATGCTGTTGAAGCCCAAATTTTTTTTTCCAGTCTAGACTCCCCTGAGGTCTAGACTTAAATATGTAACTAACTATATTATGTCTCTGTTTGGTTGTTTAATATGCATCTTAAACTAACATAGCTAAAACTGAACTATTAATTTTCCCTACCATAAAAAAAAGGTCTTAATAAATGTTCCCATCTCAGACATCTCAGAAAACAGTATCACCATCCACCCAGTTGCTCAGGTCAAAACCCAAAGCACCATCCTGGATTTCTCTCTTTCTTTCAATCCCCACATTCAACCCCACAGCATGTCTTGTAAGCATGATCACTAAAATTTATCTGAATCCAGTCACTTCTCATCGTCTCCACTGCTACCACCCTAGTCTAAGTCATTATCTTCTCTCTCTTGAACCACTGTAAGAGCCTCTTAACTAGTCTTCCAGCTTCTATTTTGCCCCTCTATAGCCCAACCTCCACAGAGTAGCCGGACTCTTTATAGAGCAGGTGTAAATCAGGAAATGCCATCCCTCTGCTTAAAACACTCAATGGCTTCCCATGACACTTAAAATCCAAACCCCTTCTGATGCCTACAGGGTCCTTTGTGATCTAGACATTGCCTACCATTCTGACCTCATTGCTTTCCATTCTCTTCCCATTTGTTATACACCAGCCATACCAGCCTTCTTGTCCTTCAAACATGCCAATCTCTTCTCTGTATCAGAGCCTCTACATTTACCATTCCTTCTGCTTGGTCTATTCTTTCCCCAAATTTTGCATGCTGCCAACTCTCAGCTCAGATGTCATTTCTTCAAAGGAGTTCACCACGATCCCCTAGCTAAAGCAGCACCCCATCTCCTAGGCACTCTCTACCACTGTACCGCATTTCTGTCATTTCATAGCATTTCTCAAAACCTGAAATTGTCTTTCTATTTATTTGTTCCCATGTCTATTGTTGGTCTCCCTCCTTTAATCTCAATTAGATTGTAAGTTACCTAAAGTCAAGGACTCTGTCTTCTTCACTTCTGTATCCTCAGGGCCTAGAGGAAAGCTTTGGCACATAATAGATGCTCAATAAGCTTTTGATTTATTATTTACCTTAGTATTTTAATCTTAATCTATAATCTTTATATATGTGCTTCTCTTTTGGTTTTTTTTTTCCTACCAAAATCAAACAAATAACGTAAAGATAAAATGGATTTTCCCAAAAAGTTATGGACCAATTAGGGAAAAAATTAGGATTTCAATCAACCATTATTAAGCAAATTTGTGCATATCCCATACAGAATTTTAACTCAACTTTGTGGGCTGGTGATTGTAGTAAGCATCTTTTCTTTTGTATGCCATAAAATCACACCCCTCCCTTCTATGGAATATGGTCCTCCCCACCCTTTAAAATCTAACCACATGATTCAAATGGAAGTTGCCATGTCCTTACACAGCCTGCTTCCTGGCCATTCCTGATTAGCCAGGAGTAGGCAACTGACCCAAGAGCCAATAAAAACTTTCCCTAGAGTTTTCAAATGCCAGAGAAAACAATTTTTAGTCCTTCTCTGTTAGCCATGCTGCCACCCATGTGGAAGAAACTGGCCTGTGAAAATGAAGCAGACGGCTAAAGAAGCAGAAAGAGGAGACAGAGAGGGCTTTGATGGAATTCAAGTTCCTGGTTCCAAACACTGAGGACAAGCTGTACCCTTCCGCACTCAAGATTTAGTTTCATGAGCCAACATATATCCCTTTTTGCCTAAATCAGGGATTGGCAAACTACAGCAAATGGGCCAAATCTAACTCACCACCTGTTTTTGTATAGCCCACAAGTAAAAAATTATTTTTGTATTTTTTTTAAAGTTGAAAAAAAAATCGAAAGAATGATATTTTGTGACTAGTGAAAATCATATGAAATTTAAATTTCAGTGTCCATAAATAAACTTTTATTGGAACACAGTCAAGCCCATTCATTTACATATTACCTATGGCTGCTTTTGCCCTATAGCAGCAGAGTTGAGTAGTTGCAACAGCCATCTTATTGTCTTCAAATTCTGCAATATTTGCTATCTGGCCCTTTACAGAAAAAGCTTGCTGACCCCTGATCTAATCTATTTCAAGTTAGATTTTTGTCACTTGCAACCAAAAGTTGTCCTGGCTAATATAATATTCACAAGTCAAGATTTTATTCATTTAATGAATATTTATTGAGCCAAACTCACTACATAATAGGTACTCTTAGGCGCTTCTTGGAAACTCTATGGGGCAGTTCTACTGTGCCCTATAGGGTTGCTATCAGTCAGAATCGACTGGATGACAACAGGTTTGGTTGGTTTTGTTTTAGGTGCCATGGAATCAGCAGTGAATAAAATAGACAAAAAATCCATGCCTCCATGGAGCATACGTTCTACTGGGTTAGAAAGACAATAAGTTAAATATAAGAGCTAAGTAAAAAAAATTAAGCAAGGAAAGGTGATATGAAGCATTGGATTGAGGGGGTTGGAAGTTTAGGTAGGGTGCCATGGAATGCCTGAAGCTTTGGGATGGGAGTGTGCCTGGGGGGCCTCAGGAACAAGAAGGAGACCACTGTGGCCAAAGCAGACTTAAAGAGTAAGAGTGATGGGACATGAGGTGAGGTCAGAGAAGTGGGAGAGGGGCAGGCACCAGATCACGCAGGGCTTTATAGGCGGTGTTATGACTTTGGCTTTTACTTTTACTGAACAGAGGATTGACAGGATCTGACTTACAGTTAACAGCTTCATTCCCTGTGATGCTGAGAATAGATTGTAGAGGACAAGGGTGTAAGCAGGGAGACCTGTTGGAAGGCTACTATAGTAATTCAGCTGGGAATTGGTGTGCCTTTGACCAAGACGGTGGCTGTGGGTATAGGGGGTGATGAAAGGGGGTTGAATTCTGAAGAGATACAGATATAGCTATGCTTTTTTTTTTTAAGTTAGAGATGAGAGGACTTGCAGACAGACCAGAGTAGGTGTGAGAGTAAGAGTCAATAACGTCTCCAAAGTTTTGGGTGATCCATAGTCCTCACTTATCACCAATTAATTAAAATGGTATCACCAACAACTAGATGGTGCCCGGCTACCACTACCGACTGCTCTGACAGGGATCACAATAAAGGGTCCCAGACAGAGCTAGAGAAAAATGTAGAACAAAATTCTAACTCACAAAAAAAGATGAGGCTTACTAGAAATGGGGGACCCAAGGTTGAGAAGGGAAGAGTGTTGACATGTCAAGGGGTTGGCAACCAATGTTACAACATAATGTGTAGTAATTGTTTAATGAGAAATTAATTTACTCTGTAAACCTTCATCTAAAGCACACACACAACAAAAAAGGCATCACCAATTAACTATTAAAATGGCCAGTGAAAGTTGAGTATTTTCCCTGAGTAGGTTCCAGAAACTTCACTGTTTAAATAATCATTGTCTCTACAATTGGTTTTCTTTGTAATGCTCCCAGTTGATTCTTCAGTAGTAAGAAGACCACCCTTCTCTAAGGGTACAGCCATTTAAATCAGTGATTCTACAGCATTGTGTTGAGTGATGCTCAGCTAACGTAACATCTAATTGCTTCGGTAAATTCCAATTTAAATTTATTTTTAGTTTATATCAGTGATCTGTTAGGTTTCCCTATGATTAAAAGATAGCTCTCCCAACAAACAAGTATTACTACCCAAGATACTTGACAAGGTGTGTCTGAAGAGAAAGTATGGAGAATGTGTAGAAGCTCTGGGAGCCTTGTTCAGATAAATTTCCCTGTGAAGTCACCTTCACCCTCATGCAGCCTATACTTCACTCATATCAAACTCTATGAGCTTCTCTGAAAATTGCATGCCTCGACCTTTTCTTCCATTGCTAGGAATTCTTCTCTCCTCTTATCCTGGATCCGAAAAACTCATTCTATTTTTCAAGATGTAACTCAATTGAGCCTGAATGAACCTCCAAAACTGTTGCCCTGAGATAATCTTTAAACCTTAAACCAAAATATCCTCTGAAGTCTTCTTTAAACCAAAAAAGCTTAAAATTAGTGAAGAATGTCTGCCTTGGGCATTGTGCTCTTCTGTATGGGTTCAAACTGACAAAGCTAACTCATAAGGTTAGATAGTAAGTAAGCTTAGGGGGCAGTGAGTTTATGTTAATGGAGGAGGAGCGATTTGGAAAATGAGGGTGAGAATGATTGCACAACTAGAAGAATTTAATCCATGTCACTGAATTGTACATGTAGAAATTGTTGAATTGATGTATGTTTCCCTGCGTGTATGTTCTACAATTAAAAAAAAAAAGATGTAACTCACATTAGCTCCTTTGTGAAAATGTCTACAAAAGGTCAAGGGCAGGGTCTTTTTTGTTCTTTTTTGTTTCCATAGCATTTTATATTTACCTCTGTTGCTGCAACATGGTCATTGTAATTATTAGTGTAGATTTGATTATCATACTGAATTTTCCACTCTGTCCACTCCACACTCCGGCCCACCCTGCCAACCCTCAGTGGAAGAAGCACTTCGGATGCACTCTGTTTCCTAGGTTACACTGTTGTGCTCCTTGACATTATGTCAAGACATTTTAGAGAGCTACTTTTAATGTTGGTCTGTTTCCAGGCCTTTGGGTAAATAGGTCTGTGGGAGTTGGCAAGAAGAAAACGCAGAGTTACAGACTAAAATTTTCCCCTTTTCTTCCACAATGTATTTTTTTTTTTTTTTTGCCAGAAGAGTCTTCCATCCCCTCACAAGTGATTCCCCTAACCCCAAGCACTAGCAACCCACCAATCCACCAGAAGTTTCTCAGCGCAAGGATCAACAGAGTTTCGTTCTGTAGCTGAGGTCTTCCTTCACACAACTTGCTGGTACTTTCATCTCCCCTCAACTAGTCTATTTGCTCCTTGAGAGCCAGGACCTTGCTTTCATTTTCCACATATCCATCTGAGCTCTGTCATTGCACCTGACACCTATTAGGGGCCGAGAGAATGAATAAATGATTGACTATAAAATATCTTTCCAAAGACTTCTAGCTATTATTATTAAATCAAATTGTCTTTAACTCCAGAATTTTAAATAAGTATAAGGACTAGACCTATTTGTCTATAATCTTGGGATTGCTTGAAAGTATTGCATAGCATGGATATTTTCTCTAACAGACATGGGTTTACATTACAATCATATGGTTGTTATTTCCTTGTTGTGATAGATGCATAATTGCCCTCCGCCAAGAATATTTAATCACAGTGGGTGAGGCTTTAAATAATATTACTTAATATGTTAGAAATCCAACATCCTTCAAAATAACATGCACTGCCTTATTTATGGGGTCCTATTCTATTTTTTTTTTTAATTCTATTTTTTTTTTTTAATTCTGCTATAGAAAGTACATCAGGTATCAACAAAAAGGGTATGTTCGATTTTATACGTGTATGTTTTCTTAATGTTTGTTCTCATAAAACTCTCCCGAAAACAGAAGACTGTTCTTACCTCAATATACATTATGTTTGGTAGTAAACTGATAATATATTTCATTAGCAGCACATACACTGGGAATAAAAGTTAAAAGAATTGATTGGTTTGACACAATGTGTTAGCCTCAGAAATACATCCTGTATTTGAATTCTCTTTATCTCATCGGTTAGACTGAATCTTTTTATTCACCTTAGTTAAGTTCACTCTAATAAGTAAACCCTCTTTTCTAGAATATTATACAATATGGACAGTATCCTAAATGTATTATTTAAATACAACTTTAATTTTTTTTTTCTCTTGCTTCGATGTGATGTAGGCAATATAGAAAAATTTGCTCTTGGGTGTGGTATAGTTTATATGATTAAATGCTTTATTCGTACTCATATGTCAATCTATTAGTGTGCTGTTAATTCCAATGTTCCCGTGATGTATTTTATCCCCATCAGCACATTCATCACAGGTGGATGTGAGACTTAGACAAAGGTGTATGTTCTCATTAATGATGAGCAGCCCTATTTATCTTACTAGAATGTAATTAATGTTGGTTACAATCCTTAATTTTTCACTGTTTGTCAGGATGCATATTTAGCATTTCTCTTGTCCTTTATCAACCTGCTCCTTCTTATCACATGGCCAATTCAAAAAGACATATATGTAACTCAATCTGATGTTTTATCTTTACAGTAATTTATACCTGTATGTTTTCTAAATGTTTGTTGCAGTCTCATACCATGAGACTTAGTATTGGATGTAGTAACAGCAAAAACTGTAAAGTAATGTAGTTACTTGCTAAATTAAATAAAAAGTCTTAAAAAGAGGCATTCTTATAGTCTGCACTACAGTATCAGGGAATAGAACTGTTTCCTAGGTTTCAGCAAAAGAACATCTTTAAAAATGCACCCACTGTTTTGTGTTACGCAAATATATACACACGTACATATATCTACTGTTCTCTACACCAGAAAAAAAAAGCCCTTTGTGCATGATAACCCATTAATCTTCATAACAACCCTCTGAGGTAGATACTATTATTTTTCCCATCTTATAGCTGAGAAAACTAAAAGACAGAGAAGTTAAGTAACTTGCTCCAAATCACACAGCTAGGAGTGATAGCGGGAGGTTCAAGCCCAGGCAACCTGACTCCAGAGCTTGCACATTTAACCCTGCTCAGCTACCTCTCGCCTTCATAATTCCTAATGAACCTCATCATTGAATGATAGCTCATTAAATATGCATGAAGTCTAAGCTCAGATTCTGAATTGAGCTGTATTTATGAGCATGAATAAAGCGTTTAATCATATAATCTATACCATACCCAAGAGCAAATTGTTCTATATTGCCTACGTCACATCCAAGTGAGTGAAGAAAATATTGAAGCCCTATTTTAAAATAATATATTTAGGGTACTGTCCATACTGTATTTAAAGATTATCATTTTACTTCAATTTTATCCTAATGATATAAAGATGTTGAGTGAAACAGCTATATACTATTTGTAAAACGATAAACTTTAAATTCTTCAAGGTCAAGGAAGGCATTTTGAACGACTTTATCCTCTTCTTCTCTGGGCAGATACCTGCACACGATAAGTGTTCAATAAATATTTAAACAAATAAATGAATTTTTAACATTTAGAACTCAGAGAACAATGAGAGATTAATTCTGGTCTTATAAAGATGACAATCTTGAGGCTATCGCCACCACCACCACCAGTTGTCATGGAGTCTATTTCAACGCATAGCGACCCCATGTATGTCAGAGTAGAACCGTGCTCCATAGGGTTTTCAATGGCAGATTTTTTGGAAGTGGATCACCAGGCCTTTCTTCCATGGCACCTCGAGGTTAACTGGAACCTTCAACCTTTCAGTCAGCAGCAGATCACATGAACTGTCTGTACCACCCACGGACTCCTTTGAGGCTCTAGTAATCACCTCTTTCAAAGATTTTTATAAATGAAATTCAAGTATTTAGCTGTGTCTCCTCCATTCCAAATATTCAACTTTAAAATTCAGTCAAGCATTTGGATGTTTCTCAGAATACAAGCCAAACGAAATCAAACCCGTCTCTGTCGAGTCAAATTCCAACCCATAGCAACCCTATAGGACAGAGCAGAATTGCCCCATAGGGTTTCCAAGGAGCAGCTGGTGGATTTGAACTGCCGACCTTTTGGTTAGCAGCTGTTACTGTTAACCACTGCACCACCAGGGCTCCAAAAATGTCACAACTTTCCTATACTGGGAGTTGAACCTGGGCCACCAGAAATCCTAACCACTAGATTATAGATATTTAATATTGAAATGGGTATGATGATTCTCAACCCAAAACTCAGGTTTTCCAAAACTGTAGTTCTTTTTATTTTTCTATTACTGAACTAAGCTCTATCTCAATAGAAACTCAAGCCTTTATTCTACTCTCTAGTGGAAAGCTTTCACCAATTCATAAAAACATAGTCAAATCAGGGTCTACTCAATTGAATTGATTCAGGGTAAATTTGGTCAACTTTGAGTCTCCCCTTTTCCCTAGGGAGCATGCCATCTATGCAGCCAGGAATTTGTATAACCTCCCGGCATGAGGAGGAGGCCATCTGGTGTTTGGCCTTCATCTGTCCACCTGGGCATCTTCAGGACTGTACATCTCAATTGCCCTCATGTCCACTGGCAGGTTTCTACCAGGATGGCAATATTCCCATCTGGTCTGCAGCCACACAGTCCATTTGATTCTTGGGCTGTGTTCCCTGACACTGACCACAGGGCACCCCCAGGTCAGCCAGCTCTTGGCACTGCATCCATGCCACCAGGAGCCATGCAGGGAAGCACTTTGCTGCTCCTGTGCCCTCTCAGGGCCTGCAAGTGCTCTGAGAGAACACCTCAGGCCCAGCTGCCCACACCCGCCTGGAGGTTACACAGGCAGCTCTACACTGCCTCTGGGGCCCCAGAAGCAGGAAGGCACCAAGCTCCTGTACTCTCAGACCTCTAAACCTAGCTAAGGTCCTATCACCTGTGTCACATACACACAGACACATTTGCACACAGCCGTCAGCAGAAGGTGCAGCATAGAAACCCCTTTGGGAGGGACAGTCGCTAGCTTCTAACTAATTTGGCCTTCTCTCCAACTTTTTATTCCTCTCATCCCACGGATCAGGAACTTTTTCTTATGTGGGCGTGGGGGTAGTGAGGAGAGGCTCCTTCTACCTAAATACTTATTCTCCCAAATATTTCCTGTCTCATGCCTAGACTGCGGCTTAGATCTTCATGGGTAAGACTTTGATCTACCCTCCACCCCAACACACGCACACCTTGGGCCCAAGGCAGCCTCATACCTACAGGTCTAAATGGATGTGAGAAGTCATGTGCAGGGGGTAAGACGCTATTCAGTGTTATTGCTGTCATAATACCACAGAGAAAAGTGACCTAGAACATCAATTGAAATGTGTCACTGATCTCTTTTAATCTGATGAACAGCCTTAAAGTTGACTCTTAGTCCTTTCCAGTGTTTATTAGCTACTGTTGCAATGTATTAGCATACTTCCTTTTCTTTAAAATAGCTCTCTACCTGTTCTTCTTTACTCGATTTATTTTCCAAACAGTTTTCCAACGTTAGTTTTTATTCAAACGTGCAGAAGTAGTATGAACTAGATTAAAGCACTGGCTCCTCCTTGCCTAGGGGCACGGCTGGCCAAAGTGGCTGGAAAAAAAAAAAAAAACTAAGGAAACTGAGGAGTCCCTGGTGACGCAAACGGTTAAAGGGCTTGGCTGCTAACCAAAAGGTTGAAGGTTTGGGTGCACCCAGAGACACCTTGAAAGAAAGTCCTGGTGATCTACTTCAGAAAAATCAGCCAAAGAAAACCCTGTGGATCAGAACGGTCCAATTCAAAACCAATCATGGGGATGGCGCGGGACTGGGCAGCACTTCGTTCTGTTGTGTGTGGGGCCACCATGAGTCAGGGGCTGACTCAATGGCAGCTAACGCCAACAACAAGGAAACTGAGGTAACCTTCGCTATTTGCCCTTACTTTTAATGCAGATTTGGATGTAACCACTGCCATACTGTAAACATATTACATTAAAGGAGATATTTTAATAAATAATTTTATGATATGAAATAAAATGTTTCAAAACAAACTCAAATTTAGTTTGTTTTCTGTGTCTCTACAGTCCTGGTACCCCTGAATAGAGCAAATTTCAAGAGCACAAGAATACTCTCACAGATGAATAAAGACTGAGTATGTTTTGCCTTACAATGACCAATATCTTGCCTACATATAACTCCCACATGTAAATATTTTTGCAGGTTACTATGGTCTCATCAAATGAATCAAAAACCACCAAAGTTGCAAGCTGCCAATTTTACACCATCTGTTTTGTTATATGTAAACTTTGCTTTTCCTTCTCAAATTACACTCAAAGTAAATGTCTTACTTGCTGGAAAGTTGTTTAAAGCAAATCAGTAAAGACAATAGGAACCTTGGTGTTTCCATTTTGGAGACGTTTACTTAGGCCCTCCTATTTACACCTTGTGGGACTGGGAAGTGCAAAATATTGTCATCTCTTTTTTTAAATGGAGAAAAATGGATGCCCATATTGTTTGTCCACACGTGTCTGTCAGTTTGTCGTACTGTGGGGACTTGCGTGTTGCTGTGATGCTGGAAGCTATACTACCGGTATTCAGATACCAGCACGGTCACCCATGGAGGACAGGTTTCAGCTGAGCTTCCAGACTAAGACAGACTAGGAAGAAGGACCTGGCAGTCTACTTCTGAAAAGCATTAGCCAGTGAAAACCTTATGAATAGCACCGGAACATTATCTGATATAGTGCTGGAAGATGAGCCCCCCAGCTTGGAAGGCACTCAAAAGATGACTGGGAAAGAGCTGCCTCCTCAAAGTAGAGTCGACCTTAATGAAGTGGATGGAGTAAAGCTTTCGGGACCTTCATTTGCTGATGAGGCGTGACTCAAAATGAGAAGAAACAGCTGCAAACATCCATTAGTAATTAGAACCTGGAATGTACAAAGTATGAATCTAGGAAAGTTGGATATCAACAAAAATGAAATGGAACACATAAATATCGATATCCTAGGCATTAGTGAACTGAAATGGACTGGTATCGGCCATTTTGAATCCAACAATCATATACTCTCTACTATGCCGGGAATGACACCTCGAAGAGGAATGGTATTGCATTCATCGTCAAAAAGAACATTTCAAGATCTATCCTGAAGTAAAATGCTGTCCATGATAGGATAATATCCATACATCTACAAGGAAGACCAGTTAATACGACTATTATTCAAATTTACACACCAACCACTAGGGCCAAAGATGAAGAAATAGAAGATTTTTATCAGCTGCTGCAGTCTGAAATTGATCAAACATGCAATCAAGACGCATTCATAATTACTGGTGATTGGAATGCGAAAGTTGGAAACAAAGAAGAAGGATCGGTAGTTGGAAAATACGGCCTTGGTGATAGAAACAATGCTGGAGATCGAATGACAGAATTTTGCAAGACCAATGACTTCTGCATTGCAAATACCTTCTTTCACCAACATAAATGGTGACTATACACATAGAACTCACCAGACGGAACATGCAGAAATCAAATTGACTACATCTGTGGAAAGAGATGATGCAAAAGCTCAATATCATCAGTCAGAACAAGGCCAGGGGCCCACTGTGGAACAGACCGTCAATTGCTCATATGCAAGTTCAAGCTGAAACTGAAGAAAATCAGAGCAAGTCCATGAGAGCCAAAATATGACCTTGAGTATATCCCACCTGAATTTAGAGACCATCTGAAGAATAGATTTGACACATTGAACACTAGTGACTGAAGACCAGACGAGCTGTGGAATGATATCAAGGACCTCATCCATGAAGAAAGCAAGAGGTCATTGAAAAGACAAGAAAGAAAGAGAAGACCAAGATGGATGTCAGAGGAGAATCTGAAACTTGCTCTTGAATGTCAAGCAGTTAAAGCAAAAGGAAGAATTGATGAAGTAAAAGAACTGAACAGAAGATTTCAAAGGGTGTCTCGAGAAGATGAAGTAAAGTATTATTATTACATGTGCAAAGAGCTGGAGATGGAAAACCGAAACAGAAGAACACACTCGGCATTTCTCAAGCGGAAAGAACGGAAGAAAAAATTCAAGCCTCGAGTTGCAATAGTGAAGGATTCTATGGGGAAAACATTAAATGATGCAGGAAGCATCAAAAGAAGATGGAAGAATACACAGAGTCATTATACCAAAAAGAATTAGTCGATATTCAACCATTTCAAGAGGTGGCATATGATCAGGAATCGATGGTACTGAAGGAAGAAGTCCAACGTGCTCTGAAGGCATTGGCGAAAAACAAGGCTCCAGGAATTGATGGAATATCAATGGAGATGTTTCAACAAACAGATGCAGTGCTGGAGGTGCTCACACATCTATGCCAAGAAATATGGAAGACAGCTTCCTGGCCAACTGATTGGAAGAGATCCATATTTATGCCTACTCCCAAGAAAGGTGATCCAACTGAATGTGGAAATTATAGAAGAATATCATTAATATCACACACAAGCAAAATTTTGCTGAAGATCATTCAAAAACGGCTGCAGCAATATATCAACAAGGAACTGCCAGAAATTCAGGCGGGTTTCAGAAGAGGATGTGGAACCAGGGATATCATTGCTGATGTCAGATGGATCCTGGCTGAAAGCAGAGAATACCAGAAGGATGTTTACCTGTGTTTTATTGACTATGCAAAGGCATTCGACTGTGTGGATCATAACAAATTATGGACAACATTGCGAAGAATGGGGATTCCAGAATACTTAATTCTGCTCATGAGGAACCTTTACATAGATTAAGAGGCAGTTGTTCAGACAGAACAAGGGGATACTGATTGGTTTAAAGTCAGGGAAGGTATGTGTCAGGGTTGTATTCTTTCACCATACCTATTCAATCTGTATGCTGAGCAAATAATACGAGAAGCTGGACTATATGAAGAAGAACGGGGCATCAGGATTGGAGGAAGACTCATTAACAACCTGCGTTATGCAGATGACACAACCTCGCTTGCTGAAAGTGCAGAGGACTTGAAGCAGTTACTAATGAAGATCAAGGACCACAGCCTTCAGTATGGATTGCACCTCAGCATAAAGAAAACAAAAATCCTCACAACTGGACCAACGAGCAACATCATGATAAACGGAGAAAAGATTGAAGTTGTCAAGGATTTCATTTTACTTGGATCCACAATCAACAGCCATGGAAGCAGTAGTCAAGAAACACATTGCATTGGGTAAATCTGCTGCAAAGGACCTCTTTAAAGTGTTGAAGAAGGAAGATGTCACCTTGAAGACTAAGGTGCACCTGACCCAAACTATGGTATCTTCAATCACATCACATGCATGTGAAAGCTGCAGAATGAGTAAGGAAGACCAAAGAAGAATTGATGCCTTTGAATTGTGGTGTTGGCAAAGAATATTGAATATACCATGGACTGCCAAAAGAATGAACAAATCTGCCTTAGAAGAAGTACAACCAAAATGCTCCTTAGAAGCAAGGATGGCGAGGCTGCGTCTTACATACTTTGGACATGTTGTCAGGAGGGATCAGTCCCTGGAGGAGGACATCATGCTTGGCAGAGCACAGGGTCAGCGGAAAAGAGGAAGACCCTCAACGAGGTGGATTGACACAGTGGCTGCAACAATGAGCTCAAGCATAACAATGATTGTAAGGATGGCTCAGAACCAGGCAGTGTTTCGTTCTGTTGTGCGTAGGGTTGCTATGATTCGGAACTGATTCGATGGCACGTAACAAGAAACAACATATTGGTTGAACTGTGTTTCCAACATCAGGTCAGGAGACCATCAGAGTGAAAACATAGCTTTCTCTACTACCAGAGGAGTACCTTAGTGGCACAAACTGCTAAGCACTAAACTTCTAACTGAAAGCTTGGTGGTTTAAATCCACCGAGAGTTGCCTCGGAAGAAAGGTCTGATGACCTGCTTCTATAAAGTTTACAGCCAAGAAAATCCTATGCAGTAGTTCTACTCTGCAACACATAGGGTAGCTGTGAGCCAGAACCAACTCAGAACAGCTGGTTTGGTTTTCTCACTTACCAGAGCATGCCTTTAAAATCATCCCCTTTCTGACCATGGTCTCCAGGAACATCTAGCTCAATTGGCATAACATAGTGTATAAAGAAAATATTCTACATTCTATTTCGGTGAGTAGAGTCACAAAAAAAGACCAGACTTACTGGCCTGACAGGTTCTGGAGAAACCCCAAGAGTATGGCCCTTGAACACCCTTTTAGCTCAGTACTGAAGTCACTCCTTAGGTTCACCCTTCAACCAAAGATTATACAGGCCCATAAAACAAAATGAGACTAAATGGGCACCTCAGCCCAGGAGCAAGGACGAGAAGGCAGGAGGGGACAGGAAAGCTAGTAATGGGGAACCCAAGGTCAAGAAGGGGAGAGTGTTGATATTTCGTGGGGCTGGCAACAATGTTACAAAACACTATGTGTTTTAATTGTTTAATGAGAAACTAGTTTGCTCTGTAAACTTCATCTAAAGTACAATTTTGAAAACTTTTTTTTAAAAAGCCCCTTCTGACACACAGTGCAAAGTGGCGAGCCAGGGAGTCTGTCAACCTGAGAACCAGCTGCGATGTGCAATGCCGTCTATTCTTATTTAATTCGCCTCCACCTGGAGGTTAACTATATGGCGGAAGCAGGAGTCCTTGTATGCAGCAGAACACAACTCCAGACAGCAGCTCCTGGAAGGCAAGCGGTTGCCCTTACTCCGGTTTCCCGCCATCACTGGTGAGAGCCACAGGCAACAGTGGTGGCTTGTGGATGTTGCTGCCAGGTAGATTTAGGTGAATCAATCTCTCTGCATGGAGCTTCAAACCAGTATGTGCCTGCTACAGACCAGAGGCTTTCTTTCCCTGTCCCAGAAGAGGCTTCCCTGTTGGAACAAGGCTCTAAGCTTTGTATAATCAAAAGCCTTTGATTAAATCGGACCCAGTCCTTGTGCTTGCCGTAGCATTGTGTGACCTGGAAAAGCAGCAGTGCTACAAAACAGCCCATTCTGTCGCTAGGTGGGCTGACAAAGAAGGGCTAAACACACAGTTGATTTCAAGCTATGTTACATCTCCAAGTTGCAAAGCCAGCTATAAAGCAAGCCAGAAAAGCACACCCGCAGGTGAATATTTCGCACAGATAGAGGCCACTCTGCCCCTGGGAGGGCTGTTGTCCTTCCCACTGGGAGTTTTTAAGCCACTTAGGGACAGCGACTATTTGAACAGAAAATTGGTCCTGTTTCTAAATGATTAAAAAAAAAAAAAAAGGAAGGTCCCAGGAAAGATATTGCTTTTCTGACATCTAACCCATAATATACACACATAATCACACAAAAGGAGACCAGCTTATAAGAATTAAACAGGTATTTGATTACTCCGCTTTTTGCCTGCAGCTATGTTTTTCTTACACTTCCTTTTTGTCACTGATGTTCGTTCTCTCCCCCAGCCTCTTAGCTCTCACATTGGAACTCAGCAGAGCTTCAGCTTATACTTTGCTTTACTGGAATCCCACCTAACCCGCCTCCTCAGAGCCTGAATAAGACACATGGTGGTCCGAGTAATCTTTGGGGCCATCTTGAATCAGTGTCTGTTAGATAATCATTGAGCACTCATTCAGTGGAAGTGCTGAGTACTGTGCAGGTGAAAAGCATAGGAAGACACATGTGACAGTACCTCTGAATAAAACCAGAACCCTGAGTCTGCTTCCATAAAGATTACAGCCTTGGAAGCCCTATGGGGCAGTTCTACTCTGTTTGATAGGGCTGCTATGAGTTGGAATAAACTCCACGGCAATGATTTGGTTTGCAGTTGTTTTTGGGGGGTTTTTTTTTTGGCCCTTCTTGGGGAGTCCTTGTGCTTTAGACATGTTATCAGAAGGGACCAATCCCTGGAGAAGGTTATCATGCTTGGTAAAGTAGAGAGTCATAGAAAAAAGAGGAAGGCCCTCAACAAGATGGACTGACACACTGGCTGCAACAATGGGCTTAAGCATAACAACCATTGTGAGGATGGCGCAGGACTGTTCGGTGTTTCATTCTTGTACACAGGGTCGCTTGCGAATGGGAACCAACCCAAGGGCACCTAAAAACAACAACAAGGAGTTCCTGGGTGGTGCAAACGGTTAAGAGCTTGGCTACTAACTAAAAGGTTGGAGGTCTACTTCCGAAAGGTCACAGCCATTGAAAACTCTGAAACATATGGTGTCACCATCAGTCAGAATCAACTGGATGACAATTGATTTAGTCACCTGGTTTGCGTTTGTTGTCATTTTTGTTGTTTGCCTTCCTTAGGTGGCACTGTGGTTACCACCTGTTGTTACTCAAGCATGCTCCATGTCCCGGGAGATCTCTCCAATCCTTTCCCTACCCCAAGTGGTAAACAAATAGATTCTTTCCAGCTACAAGCATTATTCTTCCTGAAAATACAATTTTCTCTCCCCTTACATTCCCTTCATATTTAAAAACCCTTTATAGGTTGCTGCTTCCAGTACCACCTGCCCAGCTCACCCTAAATCCTACTCCAGTGCACCATCCTGTCCTATCTCTGATTGTAGCTGGGCCCGAGGGGTAGGTTCAATGGAGAAGGACTGGGGAATTAAAGCAAGAAAAACTGTGGAGCAGGTGAGGAGCACTAGGGTCAGAAGCAAAGGGAATCAACAGGATGAGAAAGTCACCATCTACCCTGAACCTCTCCGAAATCTGGGATAACAGTGCAATCACTAGAGAGTTTAAGGTTTCCTTGCATTCTAAGGCTCCATGAATTGCTTCTGCCACACAGAATGCCCCATTCCTCATCCCCCAAGATCTGGGACCATCCACACAAATCACCATGAGTTTGGTATTTGCAACTAATAAAAGGACTTAGTTCATTTGAGTTCAACATTTCATTCTTTCTTCAATCCACTAGCATTAGAGTTGTTTTTCTTTTTTTTTTTAAGTTGACATTTGAATATTGGTATGGACTATTGAAAGCTATAAAGTCAAGAAGGATAACAGGGCACTGTTACTGACACAGGGTGTGTCTGAGGGCACATTTGCAGTGAAAATGAGTTTTAAACACGTTCCCATGTAGGCAGCTGCTCAGCGTCACCAACCACTGGTTAATTCATTAATGTTATTCAGTGAAAACGATTTCTTCCATTTCATTTGTTAATAAATCTGTTTTTGTTTTCATGGAAATCAGTCCCTTTCAAGCTCATTTAAGAGGAATATTTCATAACCATCTAGTATAGGAATTATTTTTATTTAAATACTTGCAACCACTAAATCGAGAGCTTACACCTTTCATCTTTAAAGGTATCTTCCTTGTAGTTCTCAAATGCTTTGTGGTTATAAAACATTGTAAAACTATGAAACGTGATGCGGAAAATCAAGTAAAGTGAAATTAATTAATTCGTTGGTATTATTTCTTGTAAATCAATTTAATAGTAGAAATCTTTAAGCTTGAAATGTTTTAAGTTTAAAAATGTATCACAACATCATCTGCTTCATAAGGAGAGAAACAGGTGTTGGAAGAATAACATCAGTAGGGGAAAGTTTGTTGTAAATTGTTCAAGTCTATGTAACTATTATTGTGTTTTTCTTAGGAAAAAAAGGTCAAAGCCAGATTCTGGATGCTGCATTTGAGAACCAATGGTGCTGTGGAATTGTGTTGTTTTCCAACAGACAACACCAAATGCTGAGAGTGGGCAGCAACATTGCTGGTCGGAGTGCAAAATGGTACAACCATTTTGAAAGATAGGCAGTTTCTTACAGAGCTAAATAAGCATAGGCTAACTATTCAATCCAGAGGTCAAGCTCCTAGGTATTTACTCAACTGGGATGAAAACATATGCCCACATAAAAACCTGCACATGAATGTTTATAGCAGCTTTATTCATAATTACCAAAAATTGTAAGCAACCAAGATGCCCTTCAATGGGTGAACGGATAGACAAACAATGCTACAACCATACAGTGGAGTAGTGTTCAGCGACTTAAAAAAATGGGCTATCCAGTCAGGAAAAGACATGGAGGAACCTTAAATGTACACTGCTAAGTGGAAGAAGCCAGTGTGAAAAAGCTATGTATTGAATGATTCCACCAATATGACTTTCTGGAAAAGACAAAACTGTAGAGACAGTGAAAAGATCAGTAGTTTCCAGGAGATCCAGGGTAAAGGGGAGAGATGCCTGGGTGGAGCACAGGGCATTTTTAGGGCAGGGAAACTATTCTGTATGATACTGTAAGTGTGTTTACATGACATTATGTTTATCTAGCTTTGT
Source organism: Loxodonta africana (assembly GCF_030014295.1). Taxonomy (NCBI): domain Eukaryota; kingdom Metazoa; phylum Chordata; class Mammalia; order Proboscidea; family Elephantidae; genus Loxodonta; species Loxodonta africana. The sequence continues at coordinate 73,308,924 of NC_087347.1, forward strand.
AAGAAACTGCCAGACTATCTTCCAAAGTGGCTGCCCCATTTTGCATTCCCACCAAAATGTCATGTAACCATAGGACTGTACAACACAGGGCAAATCCTAATGTAAACTATGGACTTCAGTTAATAATAATGCATCAACATCGGTTCATCGATTATAACAAATGTACCACGGAAATACAAAGACTAATAGTAGGAGAAACAGTGGACAAGGGACACGGGAACTCAGTACTTCCGGGATAATTTTCCTGTAGATCTAAAACTGCTCTAAAAATTAAAGCCTATTTGAAAATGAAGTAAATAATTAAATTAAAAATAACCCACAGAAAAGGCAACATTTGTGTATGCCTGACACAGGCAAGGTGGTTAGGTCTTTATTTAAAAAAAAAACAAGAGGAAGAAACAGTATTTTCCCCCTTCTACTTCTAATGCACTTTTGATATGTAGTAATAAATCATTTCATCACCACATTTGTGCTCATTTTGTTTCTACTCAAAGTATATCAGAGAAGAAAAGGAAAATACAGTACAATCAGCAAGAGTCACGGCCCCTTGGCAGGGTACAGCTGGTTGAAGAAATCGCACACCCAAGAAGCTGCAAAGCCAGATTAGAACCAAGCCTTGGCCGAGCCTGAACCGGAGATCACTTCCAGAGTGCCTTGGCATTAGTCAACTTGGCTTCTAGAAATACTTGTACATAATGCTGAGAAAATGTGAATAATGACTATTTTCAGTAGGATAGAACAGCCAAGCCCTCGGAAAGAGGAAGTTTTCATTGATAAGGCATTTCATTTAAACATTGAAATCTGGTGTAATGTGAAGTATGAAATAAGTTTTGAAAGGAAGCTGATGATTAAGAAGAAATGCAGTGGGCATTTAATAAGTGGAGGGACCTCAAGCTAATTAACTGGCATGCATAAAGATTCAGGCTTTATACCAAAATTTTAATTTTGCACATAAATGTGCCTGATGTAGGCAGCATTTAATCACCTAGCTGACAGGAGTAACTACTTTCATTTAACCTTGACTGAAGATCATGAATTCTAACAGGTTTAATTGGATACATCATTTAACAGAATGAACAGAGCAAATTTTTCTCAATTCATAGGTTCTGATTGACATGCACCAGCAATAAGGCGTTGCACAATTACAGCTGCTCTGCATTCCTGCCCTGGGCAGCAATTGCCATAGTGATGTGACACCACCGGATCACGGTGGCACAGGAACTGTACTGAATCTCTCCTTGTTTTGAAAAAAGCAACGCTTTATAAAAAAAAAAAAATGTGCAAGAAAGAAAGAAAAAAGAGAGGGAGGTTAGAAAAGAAAGGGACTTGGACACTTAGAGTTTTTTTTATATTACATTGAAATGCACATACTGTAAGGGAAAGGTTATGTCTTGTTATCAGCCGCATGAAAAACTGGGGGGGATGATGGCATTATCTTTTATCTGTTTAGCACATTTCTTTTCAGAGTGTCAGAAAAGACTATAGTCAAACAAAACAGACTCAGGAAAGAGGACCTAGAAGAAAACCATGCCAGCTTGAAGCCTCCAATCCTCCTAAAAGAAATGCAGTGTGATATGTGCTCGGCGGCTGCTACCTTCACAGGGTGCCTGTCTCCCCAGCAAAGTCCAACAAGCTCTGGAGGATACTGACCCTGGGTTTCTGTGAGAAGACAAGAAGGGAGGATTTGAACGTATTCACTTCCTCTCTCTTTCTTTTACTAACTTTCAAAAACCCAGATGAATCCAGGTGGAAAAGGAAAATAAAATTTCCCAAACAAAATTGTAAACTTTTCTTCCTCATAAAACGTCATACGATATCAAACCTCAGGAAACCGCCCAGGTGGCTAAGACTTGCCCCGTGCCCGTATCCACCTTGGCTCACCTCAAGGACTTCACAAAAAGATACCTTTGTAAATATTCCAGAAAGAACCAGGAGACTTATACCTCATGAAACACTTGCAAGTCCTAACTAATCTCAAGTGTGATTAAAAAAAAAAAAAGAAAATTAAAAACACTAATTTTTAATGGCTTATTGTCTCGACAAATAAACATCAATAGTTCCCTTACTATTGTTTTTTCTCTTTCCATTCCTCACCCTTATACAACAGAGCTATTCAATTGCCAGAATAACTCTGCTCCTGTAGGCTTATTAGTTGCATTCACTGTCCCCTGTCCCTGTCCCCCTACCCTCTTGTTGGCCCATTAAAACTTAAAACCTATTGCAGTCAATTCTGACTCATGGTGACCCCATGTGTTACAGAGTACATGTAGAGTTTTCTCAGCTGTGATCTTTATGGAAGCAGACCCCCAGACCTTTCTTCCGTGGTGCCACGGGGTTGATTCAAACTGCAAATTTTAGGTTAGTATTGGAGAGCAAACCGTTTGTGCTATGCAGGGACCTCACCCTTGTGTTACTATGTGGCAAACATTGATTTGTTCATTGGTCTTCCTTTAACCTGTCACCTCCTCATGCCCCCGAAAACCAAATAAATTGGGAGCTTCTTGAGGGCAGACACGACATCCTTCATTTCCACATCCCCACTTCCTAGAGCAGAGCCTAGTGGCCAACACTATGAGTTCATAATTACTCGATGAATGAGCGAACTGGAGCAGCTTGGGAGGGTATCTTAGAGTTGTAAATAAGCATAATTCCTCTGCTTTTCCTCTCCTGCCTTTTCCTTCCCCTCACCTAGTTTCTCTGCCTTTCTTTCTCACCTTTTTCTTTCTTCTCCTCTCTTTCCAAAGTCTTGCAAATATTTATTCATTCAGCCAAGGTTTACTGTGCATCGACTACGTGCCAGGTACAGCGCTGGGTGCCGGTTCCTGCAAGATTAATAAGACGCAGCTTCTCTCGCAGTAGTTCACGGTCTAGTGGGGGAGACGGATGAGAAATATATAATTATAATATAATGTTATTTGTATTGTACTATGATGAGCAACAAGGCTGCGTGAACTGAGTGGGGGGTGGAGGTGGGACTACTGTTGCCTGGTGTTGACGGAAGCTTTTGTGAAGGAAGTGACACATTTGAATGCGGAGTAGGTTTAGAAGCCTGGAAGAATAAGCAGAGAAAACATCATTTACAAAGTTCTAAGGTGTGAACTACCATGACTTATTTTAGGAATGGAAAGTGATTCTGCCTAGCAGGGGTAGCATGGGAATAGGGAAGAGTGTGAGACCAAGTTTGAAAGGTAGCGGGAGCTAGACCATAGAGGGTCCTGTGTGACCTGCCAGGGAGTCTGGACTGTATCCTAGAAATGGTGGAGAGCACTGACGAGTTTTTAGTGAAGAATCTGCCTGTGTTTTAGGAAAGTAACTCTGGCAAGTAGTATGCAGGATGGATTTGAACGAGACAAGAATTAAACCCTAGAGTCTAGTCTTGTTGCTTTTGTAGAAGTTTCTCTTCTCCTCTCCCCTCTCTTCTGAGGGCCTTCCTGCCTTCTTCCTGAATTCCTGCCTTCTTTCTTTCCTTTCCTTTCCCTTCTTCCCAGTCCCTACCTTTCATTCCCTCCAAAGTGAACTCAAGTGATCTTCCTAAGAACTTTTGAACTACTAATCTTTAAAATGTGGTAATATTCAAAAAAAGGAACTAGCCTCAAGATTCTCAAAACTCTCAAGGAAGTTTTGCCTCTCTTCTTCATTTTAGTGGGGAAAGGGCAGGAGGGAATGGCCTCAAGCAGGAAAGACTTGGGTTAGAGAACAAGAAGACTCCCTGGACATACTTCTCTCCCAAGGAGCCAGGGAGACTGCTGAGGGGATCCCTCTCCCCGCCCCCAGCACTGGGTCCTGATGGGTTCCTAAGACACCTGGTTAAAGCCAGGCCCTCCATTCCTGCAGAGTGCCTTCCCTTCCTACATTCCTTCTGACCCCAAACATCCAGTGCTCTCTCAGCAACAAGACAGGGAGAATCACACCCCTCCCAGTCCCACTGTCTCTCAGGGAGCCAACTGCAACCGCTTCCAGGAGGAATGGGGACGACACTCTCCTTAGGTCCATTCATAAAGGAATTTGTCATTGTTGGGTGCCTTTGAGTCAATTTAGGCTCACAGTGATCCCATGTGACAGAGTAGAACTGCCCTACAGGGTTTTCTTGGCTGTGATCTTTACGGGAGCAGATCACCAGATCTTTTCTCCCTCAAAGCAGTGCTGGGTGGGTTCAAACCACCAAACTTTTGGTTAGCAGCTGAGCACTTAACCACTGCACCGCCAGTTCTCCTTAATAAAGGGAGAATTTAAGTAAAATCCTGGGTCACTGCACTCCCACTCCACCCCCAAACCAACTACCTGGCTCCTCAGTCCTCAGGCTCAGTATGGCCACAAGTGGCTATAAATTCCCTTCTTTCATTTGCCCTCGTTTGCATATCTATCCACCTCCCTCACTAGATTGTGAGTACTTGAGGTCAGGGTCCATGTCTTATTCATCTTTGTACCACCCCTCCCCTTCAAATTTATAGCACAGTGTCTGGCACTTGGTAGCCAAGTGTCTAATAAATTATTTAATCAGAAGCTTCTAAAAAGAGAAGAGATAATGTTCTTCTTGGTGAAAGATTTCCCACCTCACCAGCTGTGTTATCATCAATGCAGGTTAGTGACACGAGATATTAAGAAGCCTGTGCGCTATTCCCTCTTCTTAAGTAGTTGAATGTTCCACATTGGCTTTCCAGGGGCACAACCATAAGCCAGCTCTTTGGAAAGAAGGGAGGGGTATAGAAAGCCCAGAGGGCTAGAGGGGAAGGCTTAAAGCAGACTTGAGGAATTTTAAAGGGTGATTAAATTACGATACATCTAAAAAATAATTCCACAGGCCCAGGAAATCCTGATTAAAGTTCTTCTCTAGCTCTGTAAGAAAATTTCCATTTCCTGTTAAGGGCACTTGGCCTCAGTTTTCCTAGGTGTAAAACAGACTGCTGTTGTTAGGTGCGTTGAGTTGATTTCAACTCATATTGACCCTACGTGACAGAGCAGAACTGCTCTATAGGGTTTTCATGGAGCCCTGGTGGCACAGTGGTTAAGAACTATGGCTACTAACCAAAATGTTGCGAGTTTGAATCCACCAGCTGCACTTTGGAAACCATATGGGGCAGTCCTGCTCAAGCATCAGGTTTGTTTTATACATATATGTATATATATATATATGTGTGTGTATATATATATATATAGGCTTTTCTAGGCTATAACTTTTACTGGAGCAAATCACCAGGTCTTTCTCCCTCGGAGTCGCTGTTGGGCTCAAACTATCAACTTTTCTGATAGCAGTGTAGCTTAACCATTGCACCAGTGGTTGCTGAGTCAAAATTGATTTGACTGGCACCTAACAACAACAACAAATAGACTGACACTTGCTCAGTAGCCCTTGCATAACAAGTATTAGTACCAAAGGGGCTCTGAGATTCTTCTTTAAGACCTAACCCCCCAAGGAGGGTTAATGGTTTTATTATTTCCAGTGTTAATATTTTTCATAAAAATATAATGAGCAAAATTTTACCCAATGCCATACCTAGAAATGCCTTCCCAAAATGCCCTGAGAGCATAAGCAGTTTCCCTTTCTCCTTTATAAACATTAAATGAGCAGATGATTTGTTGAAAGAGAACAGCAAACCAAAATCACACACAGAAAAAAAGTTACTTTGCTACTTGAACGTTGCTTCTTCTTAAGCATGGCTTTTCTTTTCTAAAACTTCATTTTCTCACCTTCCCTCTCCCTCAGAGAAGCAGAAAAATCTCTTGAATGCAGGTGCATTCACAGCCTTCATTTTCCCACCGGTTCTGTCGACTTATCTTCAGCGAGCTCCACTGTCTGCAGCGGCTCACTGGGACCCCCACCCCCATCTCCCCGGCTCCCTTTCTCCATTACATCCCCAGCTGGAAGTTTCACTCTGGCATGTTCTGCCCCAGCCTCTCAGCCCTGCTCCCTCCCTCTGAGCTGTTGATTCATCACAGCTCTTCAAATCTCACCCTAAAAGCTTCCCCTAGGTTTTATCTTGCTGTCAGCGCTCAATGTAAAATGTTTTGGGGACACTTTGTATTAAGTGTGTTATTGGCACTAATGGTACATACAAATCAATTGTATTAAATCTTCACGACTTCAGGTAATTTGTCTGGGAAAATGACATTCTCCATTTCCTCCTAGGATTTCAAATTTGTGTGTATGTTTTCTTTTGTCCCCCCTCCGTGCTGTTTTGAACAAACAACAAAAATTACATAAACTGTCGAATATCTTTTTCTTCCATTTTCCCTACCGCACCTCCTCATTGTGTGAATTGGCACAGTCTCCTGAGCGCAGTTGTGTTTACTTCTTGGGCACACTGTATAATTTAACTTTCTGCAAAATAAAATAAGTCAGCGGAGGTCTTTTTACTTGTTCTGACAATGTCCAAAGTTGTCTCTCACTGTTTTTGTTTAAAGGAACTAGACACAAACCTGGCTGCCTTAACCGTGGCCTCTGGGAGGGCTACAGCTGAGAAAATCCGCTGTCAGGAAGAAGTGAATAGAACTAACAAGACTATTGAGCTGGCCAACAGATTAGTGAAAGGTCTGGAGGTGAGGTCCTCCAGGGCAGACTAATGAAGCAGGCTGCAGAAAGCACTTCTTTGTTAGACACTACTGATCTGGCAATAACAGCAGCACTTACCAAAGAGCCTGATGAGCTGAAAAAAGTATGTCATTATCATTCATTTTTTTCATAATAGAAACATGTTTTTGACCTTTACATTTTCTTACATTTTACCATGCTGTGGCCTGTATTAACTGTAAGATTACCTAGTGACTAGCACATTCATGAAGCCCTACAGGAAAGGGAATGGCTCTTTCTTGAATATTGACAAAGTTGATGAAATAAAAAAAAAAAAAAAAGCAAGGACTTTATTTGGAACAATTAGACAATGCTAATGATAGAGGCCTAGGTTGGTTTACCATGAAGCTCGATGCAATTTGTCCGACTTAGTTAAGGAATATGATAATACCCTAATTATCTGTCTAAGATGTGCCCTGGATATTACAGAGGAGACAAAGAATAAAGAGTGGCAAACCATGAATTATCCAAAATAATCCATAGTGTTAAAGGTTGGCTCCTGAGAAAGTCTGGTCACTGGCAGCTTTCTCATTTGCCATTCATCTATTGTTAATTTAATCTTTTGTATATATTCAAATTTTTTTCCCTGGGTTAACATTTGTTGAGAGAATGCCCCTTCTTGTTCCCTGCCATTGTAGGAGGCATGTTTTTCCAACCAGAGGCTTTCCATTTCTTTCTTTTATTTTGGTAACTGGACTTGCAGTGGGCCAAGAAAGCATCAACCCACTGCTAATTAAACAGATTTATCCAACTAGATATTGTTAGGAGAATTTAAAATATAAATTGATGAGTGCTTGTTTAGTGCCATTTGAAGTAAAAATTGAAAGGATTTATTGGCTAAGAAGAAAAAGTCTCAGTGTCTCAGATGAAAGCTGGGAAATCTAATGAATTTAAATGTATCCCACCAGGGTAGCCATATTTCTTCTCACTGTGAGACACTGATGTCTCTTAAATTAATGGAAGTAAATTACTATCTTAATCTGACAAATCTATCACTGTTTTATCAAATCAATTTGCCAGTTCCCAAATAGATCAGGGGAAATAGCAGAGGAGTAGCACTGGATTTCTTTCTTTTGAAAGAGTAGTGCGAACCCAGTAATCTAAAAGAATGTCCTTTCCGGAACCTTACTGTCTTGCTTTCATTCAATTTGATGGAGTGCTTTATGCAAAAAGTACCTGCAGGAACAGACGCAATCAATAAACACACTCTAACCCCAGAGAGTGTGGGAATTCTTCCAGTGTTTCCACGTCTTTTGCGGTACCCTTTCAGACATAGTAAATCTGTGGCCTCTGGAGAACTCTCCACCAAGACTGTGAATCAAGAACACTTGTGGGTGACCTGCCTCCTTGCAGCAGGTTTCACTTTGTACCCTAGCTCCTTTGCAAGCCAGACTAACACGTGGCCTGTGGTGAAGCCATGTTGCCATGACTCACCAGATAGCAAGTTAATTCTCCCATCCATAGCGGAAATGCTCAGTGTGTTTATGCCAAAGCTTCTTTGTGGAGATACTTGTGCCATTTATTTTGAGGGATATGATAGCAAAGGAAGGCATCAGGGACAGAGGAGCAGACTTGAAATGCATGCACTTCAGTACTTCCTTCCAGAAAGACAGAGCCCAGCCTTATGCTTTTTTGGCAAATTGGGCAATTAAACCTCTTTTTTTCCTGCAAAGTACATCTGTCTTGAGCTGTGTATTCCTAGTACTTAAAATGATTTGATATTTAGCCCATTAAATATTAGCCTAGACATGGAAGCTTCTTAAAAATGTTTATATTTTCCCTCCTTTTGCATCTCTCCTTCCAGTCTACTTCTTTTTACCTTCCTATCTTCTTGTCCTTCCTTCCTTCCTCATTTCATACCTTTTTAATCTTTCTCCCCCCCCCCCATGATATTTTCCTGGGTGAAGAGTAGAAATCTAATTATTACTGATTTTTCTTTTTTTAAAGACAAGCTTTTTGGAGTATTCTATTAAATTTTTGTCTCTTCCATTGAAAAATAGAAAAATGGTCTATTACAATAAGTTCTGTGTTTATAGTTTGGGATTTATGTTTGGAATAATCAGGGTCTTCATTTGTAAGTTCTAAGCATTTCTCTCTCTTTGGTGCTGTACTAATAGCCACTTCATTATCATTTTAGATAATTCTTTGGTGTTACTCACTATTAAATGTTGTTATAAGAATTGTTTTCTCCAAGACTATTTCATTACCATCATAGAGTTCATTTAATTAGCTTGTTTTTAAAAATTAGAACACATTAAAACTGAAATGCAGAAATTTCACTAATACCTATCGCTTTAAAATACACTGTTGTCTTTCTAGGGGAAATTTTTAGAGCATGCATTGTTATCCTGAGGAAATAGCTAAGAATATGGCAAAAATTCACTACTGGAATATTAATTACAGTGCTGTTTATAATAGTTATAGGTTAGGAATAAGCTCAGTGTACCAAAACTAGGTATTAACTAAATAAATTATGGTTCCTCCATAATATGGAATATCATGAGCCCATTTAAAATTATGTTATAGAAGAACATCTAAATAATATGGAAAAATGTCCTCAGTATATAAACAAAGCAGGCTACAAAATATGATGTATGCTGTGATCTCAATTTGGCAATTCCCCACCCCCCATCCCTGGTACCAATCAACTCACAGTGACCCTATAGGACAGAGTAGAACTGCCCCATAGGGTTTCCAAGGCTGCAATCTTTTTGGAGTCCCAGAGAGCGGCTGCAGGGCTCAGAACCACCAACTTTCACTTAGCAGCGGAGCATTTAACCAGTGCACCACCGGGGCTCCTTGGTAAATCCGTGTTATCTATATATTGCCTCTCTCAGCTCCAAATCTATTCCATTGGACCCTTTTAAGCATTTTTCCTTTACAAAAACCATCAGCGAAGCTTCTCGGTTGAGGGCACTGGAGAGATATGGCAGGCGGAAGGAGCTTCCGCTCCTGGTTCAGATACTTCCATTTTGTTTTCCTTCTTGCTCCAGCTGTTCGGTTGCCAGACGCACGGCCTCAGCCATACACGCAGAGCATGCAATCGCTCAGCAAGGACTCAGCCCCACCTCAGTCAGTGATCACCCTACTGCAGTCCTCTCCACACAGACACTATTCACCTACCCTGACTCTTGGTGTCCCAAATGCCTGGGCACACCCACCCATTGTTCTCTGCCTGTCCACACTCCAGAGGTAGGTTTCCTGCTTGTGGGGCATCTAGAGACAAGTTCTGGCCAGAGCAACCAAAGAACTTCACCATCCATTGGGCTTCAACCACATCTCCAACAAGGTCTGAATCCCCGTTCCAAGTACTCTCAGCCCTAGGGAGTTTTCTTTTCACCCTCGTAGTTGGTCCTATGTTCTAGTTAGCAGTTCTTTATTATAAATTTCCCTTGAAATGCAATAGGGAATCGTCATAGTTACAAAAGATAAAACTCCTAATATAATAAAAGAGCAGAGTAGGTTTATCTATAGAATAAAACTAATACTTGGAAAAAGAAAGAAGTTAAAAAAAAATTTTTTTTTTTTTTACATAATTTGGCAGCTTCTTACCAACTCCAGTATCTTCCCAGCTCTTCTTCCCTGAACATTCTGTGATTTCTTGACCATTGCCTTAGCCTTGGCCCCAGGGACCTCTCCAAGGAGTCAAAGCGTCACTTTGTGTCCCACCCATCTGCACTACGAGCCCCCTCAGGCTCAGGGACAACAGAAAGAGAGCCTGTGGGCCAACCAGAGGAACGCCTTTCCCCACTGTGATAAAAGCAATTCAAAGAGCATGCCCCCCTGGAGGTGGGGCACAAGCATCATCTTTTCAGATGGCAGGCCTCACATTACGCTTTTGAAATCATCTCCAGCTAGAATACCCAAGTTTGTCAAGAACAACAACAACAAAAAATATGCTCTGTGGAAAATGAGAGTAATCTTGCAAAGTGTGAGGGACGAGGTGCCCTTGTTTGAATGCAAGGTTCTCCCCTTGACTTAAACCTGGGACGGAAATGTTTGATTGGGAAGGAGTTTTGTTTCCAGCTGGATGTGGTTGATTGAAGATTTGTCTGGGAACGATTGGCCACTCTCGCCTGTGTGTGATTTTACCCTGTCAGTTGGATATTTCTGAATATATAAAGGCCCCTGGCGGCTCAAGCGCTGTGTACTGATGTGTATGTAAAAATCCAGAAACATAGAGTACGGTGTATTTCCTTGCTGCACCATTCATCAGGGCAGATTGAAACAGTGAATGCTCCCCCAGAAGACAGCAATTTAGTCTGGTCTCACAAGTAGGATCGGGGCAAATAAACTGTAATGAAGCATAATATTCAGGACGTACATATAACTCCACTCAAGGATAATGTTCTGCACATAACTCATAGAGTTAGTTCCAATCAGTCCTCCTCCTGTGCACACACAGAGCTAATAGGTCTACTGTGGCCTTTAAATTTCCACCCACATTTTGATGCATACGCTCGCTAGAAAGCACAAATTACTAATCAGGGTAGCCTCTTTTGTACTTCTGTTTTTTGTACCCAGATCTGTCCGGAATATAAGCAAAGAGGAATAAAATGATATCCAGTTTGCCATAAAAATTTGAGAGAGAAGATGGAAAGTTACAAAAAAAGAAGACAACATAAAACTTTTCTCTACTTCTGGGATCCTGTTCAGATTTCAACTTTATGGCTGCCTGTTGCTAGCATATCATGTTAAATTACCTAGCAGGCATTTGAAGGTGAAGAGTTGATTTTATAGTTCGTTGAAGTTCTAAGGGATGCATTGCATTTAATTAAGATAGTTCTTTACATAGGATTTAAAAATATTTACAATGCTTCACAGGCTATCAACAGGTGAACTTAACCAAATAACTGGAAAAATGTTTGCCTCCAAATAATAATGGACCAGCCAAAAATTTACAGACTATTTTCTCATACACAGACACACACAAAATGAAATTCTTTGGCTTAAAAAAGTAGTAAGATTGGGAGTGGGGAGGGATTACATATAACGAAGAGTAGTATTTTTAAAACACAGCAAGTGTTCAATTAAAGCTGATGTTAAATGTGCCATCAAATGGATTTAATCACAGGGAAGAGATTACCAGCTATGAGCAGAGGCTGTGCAGTTGAGAAGACAGAATGTGGGAGTCGAATGACTTCTTGAGCTACCTGGCCCCTCTCTGCTGCAGGTGACCCTGCTTTTAGTCATGTACATGCTTTGTGCCCAAGTTCACCTATCTGATCATCTAGAACAACTTTATACCTCTCAGCTTCGACATTGAAGAATTTTGAGAATATCCCATAAGTGAAAACATGAACAAAGGAGTTTGTTGTGACTCTCTCTACAATGTAAGAAAAAAAGTAAGTGGCCATGAAAGTCCCTGGGTAGCACAAATGGTTTGCTCTTCGTCTAGTAACCAAAATGTTGGTGGTTCGAACCCTCCCAGCAGCACTGCAGAAGAAACAGGCCTGGTGACCTGCGTCCGTAAAAGTTACAGCCAAGAAAACCCTAGGAGCATTTCTTAGGAGGCATGGGGTCTCCTAAGTCACAAATCAACAACAAAAGTAAGTGGCCGTGGATTTAGAAAGGTTTTCGAGAAGCTCTACTTAACCACAAGGAAATAATAATGACATCTAGACATCAAGATCCACCATCTCTTATCTGAATCCCTTTGTACTAGATGTGTTTCAGAATTCAGAAATGTAAGGAATTTAGCATTGTGATCCAGTGCATATGTCATACGTTATGGAATAGCTCCACTGGAGTCTGGGCAGCACTCCATAAGCAAACACATTTACGTTTCTCTAGCTAAATGTGTAAAGGTTTAGACTAAAAAAAAATAAGTGAGATAAATAAAAATTATCGGTAATTTCATATTAGGTCATGCCATGTTTTGCTGCCAAGTGAGTTGTGAAATAACTTCCAGTTTTTAGAATTTTTTTTTTTTTTTTTTCAGAAATGTGGCTAAGGGGTTGTGGACCTATATTAGATTTTTCAAAGCAGCATCACATACAAGTGTCATGAGCCTCTCTCTGTCAAAGATGCACTAAGATTGGTAAAGCAGATGATAGCATCCTAATCTGACAATGTGTAACCTAGGGCTTAAAAAGGCTAAATGATTCGACCCAAAGCCTTACAGCTAGTTATTGGCGAAGTGAGTAGCAAGGGCTGGCTTACAGAGGTGGTCAAATGGTGGGAATGTACAATAAAATATCACTCCAAAATGGCCCCCAGGGGAGAGGTAATGACCACTTCACCTGGTCCATTGCTGCTTGCATTAACATCTACCCTAATGGTTAACAAATTACCAGCCACATAATAAATACCACATGTTGTCTTACATGTGCAAAGAAATTTTTTAAATATCTCTCAAAAAAGGCACTGTTTCTATTATCTTTTTTGTTGCGACAAAATGCTTCTCTTTACTTTTTTATAACTTCTAAGTAGAGTCCCTGGTAACCACTAATAAAGCTTTGGTCTGTATACACTTACCTATTCTAGATATTTCATGTAATTGGGATCATACAATATTTGTCCTTTTGTGACTAACTTATTTCACTCAGCATGTTTTCAAGCTGGATCCATGTTGTAGCATGTATCAGGACTTCACTCTCTTTATGGCTGAGTGATATTCCACTGTATACTTGTACCATATTTTGCTTATCTGTTAATCTGTTGATGGGCATTTAGGCTGTTTCTACCTTCTGGCTATTGTGAATAATGCAGCAATGAGCAGTGAATATTGGCATACGAGTATCTTTTGTGTTCCTGCTTTTTAATTCTTTTGGATATATACCTAAGAGTGGAAATGCGGGATCATGTTTAGCTTTACAATATCTTTTTGTTGTTGTTCTTGCCCTTTTTTTTTTTTTTTTGGAATTATTGTTTTATTGTGGTAAAAATATATATAACAAAACATTTGCCCTTCTTTTTTTTCTTTCCGTCTTTTTTTTTAATTGCCCTTTAGGTGAAACTTTACAGGGTAAATTAGTTTCTCATTCAACAATTTTTACACAAATTGTTTTGTGACATTGGTTGCAATCCCCACAATATGTCAACCCTCTTCCCTTCACATCCGTTCAGCATTTTTACATGTACAATTCAGTGACATTATCAAGTTCATCATGTTGTACAACCATCATCACTATTAAGCTACAATATCTTTGGACCAAAATAAAATTGTCAGAGTTAATCTCTTCCTGTCTCCTCAGACTGACAATTCTTCTTCTCCCTCAATGAGGGGATTTTCTCTAGTCAGACCCAAGATAAGAGTCATGTAAGATTGGATTATGTCACTTGGTTTCTCTAAGGTCAGATGTCATAACCCCATGCTTTCTAAAAGGCTTGCTGTGTACTAGCTGATCAGCCACTTAAGAAAGGAACCCCTACAACCCATTGCTTACTACGCAGCATGCGCTCAGAGCCCTAGCCACTATTGCAGGATTACATTTATAAACAAGTCCAGTCAGGTCTTTTGTGGCATAGCAGTTGGGGGAACTTGGAAGTTTTCCTTGTCTGTTGCCAATTGGTCTTCCCTAATGCAGACACTGGGCTCCTTCCCCCTTGAAACCCCCTTGTAACTATAAAGGGGAGCTGCAGGCCTTCCCCTTTCTTGTAAGCAGTGGAGCTTGCAGCTAGACAGCTCTTTGTAGCAACAGACTGCGCGCCTTCTCTGCCTTGTCATGCCAATGAAGTTACTGAAATGAGGGTGGATGGTCAGAAATGTGTCAGCAACAGTGAGGTGAAAGGTGTCCCTCCCTTCTGTTTCTCTTAAAGGTTTGATCTTCTTGTGCCAAATGGTGAATTTCCACTCTCCTGTCACTTAGTTTGGCAGGACAAGGGAAAGGGTAAAGAGATTACAACTTTTAAGGGAAAACTTTTTTTGTCCAGAGAGGATTCCAAAGTAAAATCAGCCTTGCCCTTTATCCATTGCTCTTTGCTTCACATGCCTTGAACCAGTGGTGTGAGTAGTCAATACACACACACTCACACACACCAGTTACCGTCCAGTCAACATACAGACTAGGGCAAAAGGCCGAATGAATCCATGGGCTAATAAACGCTCCTAACACCCCATGACCATTGCAACTAGCTCAGGGCCTCCTGAGTCCCTCACAGCCTCTTTTCTACCATCAAATCCTCTGTGCTCTGTGGAATTGCACGCACCCTCCAGGCCCTGCTATAATACCCCCTCTTCCATGAAGTCATTACTGATCTCAATCCATCTCTTTATCCTCTGCCTGAAAATTCATTTCTCTGTTGGACTTTTCTGCAGTCCCAATATCCCCTTAATATGTCTTATATTGCATTGCAATTATTTGTTTGCACTGTTTTCCAGTGGACTGGGAACTCCCTATCTTATGCATCTTTCTATTCCCAGGCCCTGGCTTGTACTTGGCACATGCAAGGAGCTCAAAAAATATTTTTTGAATAAATGAATGAAGGAGTACTAGGGGCAGCAATTGCAGGTAAAGTCCAGGTATTATAATCATGGTAGACACTGTTCTTGGTAAAGTTGCCGTCTCCCCTAGCCTCAGAAAATAAGTCACGACTGGTCTATGGCTGCGATCTCCCAATACACTTTGCCAGTGATGGAACTAGGAATGGCCATGTATCTGTTTCTTGCCCATGAAACATAGGGGAAGACTCCAGAAAACTCTGAAGAAAGATTGTGCTTTGCTTATTAAAAAAAAAAAAAAAATCAGCTGATGTTTCCCCTTTCTGCTCTTTATGTTAAGCATCTTTCTACTCCCAGTGCCTAGTTTAATATCTGATGCATAGGTGCTCAGTAAGTACTATAGACAGTAATTGAAGGTAAAGCCCAGGCACTGCCTTGAATGTGGATGCGATGGCTGGTGCTAGAGGAGCCATCTTGCCATCATGAAGGGAAGGCTGAGGATCCCAGATATACGCTAGGCTGCTTAACCAACATAAAGCTTTCATCCATCTCCAGACTTCTTGCTATGTGAAAAAAAAAAAAAAGACCCTATTGAATTAAAGCAGCCCTGGTGGTACAGTGGTTAAAGTGCTCGGCTGCCAACCAAAAGGTCAGCAGTTGGAACCCACCAGCTGCTTCACAGGAGGAAGATGTGGCAGTCTGCTTCTGTAAAGATATACAGCCTTTGAAACCCAATGGGGCAGTTCTACTCTGTCCTATGCGGTTGTTATAAGTTGGATTCAAATTGACAGCAGTGGGTTCTTTGTTAGGAGCCCTGGTGATACAGTGGTTAAGGGCTTGGTTGGTAATCAAAAGGTCAGCAGTTTGAATCCACTAGCGTTTCCTTGGAAACCCTATGGGCGCTCAGCTCTGTCCTACAAGGTCGCTATGAGTTGGAATCAACTCGATGGCAACGGTTTGGTTTTGTTTTCTATTGATTTAAATTTCTGTTAGCCAGGATTTTTTGTTGCTGTTGTTACTTACAGCCAAAAGCATCCTAACCAATACAGGCAGGTGTCATATTCTTTTCACTGTTGCCTCTTTGCCACCTACTATGTCGATCACACCTCTCCTATGTATACATTTTCACAGCCCTGGGAGGCGAGGGGGGAGAAAATTTGAGATTTTCCAGGCCTATGTTTTTCTGCAGCAAATCTTCTGATGTGATCTAGTTGCTCACAATCTCTCTGGGGAATGAAAATAAAAATGTTAATGCAATGAGGTTTTGATAAAGAGTTTTGAGAACACAGAAAAAAACGACTGCTACTAATATTGCACTATCTTAAGTATGTCGTACTCTCTATTTTCAACAACCAGGGAAGGTCCACCCCCTGAGCTCCTGCTGCGTCCTGAGTGGAGGGTGAGCTCTCTTGTTCTCACTGGACCTCTCTCACTGGCAAGTTTTACAAATACAACTACTGGGGAGATGACCAGTAAGTAAAGTAGTCTTTATTGTTCTATTTCCTCATGGATGAGTCTTATAAAATCAAGGCAATTAGTTTTTATTCAAAGTGATTATATAAGAGCAGAGCAAAGTATTTATGTGAACAGCTGATTTACTCTACGGGAAATGTATTTACTGACTTTCCTACAACCTTTCACTCTTTCCCCCCTCCCCCAACAGCTCTTCCTCCTTAATCCCACCAAAAAGCAGGATTGTAGATGGGGCTCTTCAGCATTGGGACAGAGGTCAATAATCTGGTGGATGCATTATGCATTTGACTTTCATTTTTGCCCATTGTGGTCCAAGGAGACGAATATATCCCACTCACCTTCTCTGGTAGGTATCTTGTTTTCCCACATCTTTAAATAAAATATTTGTAGATGAATATGTGTAAGTATTGGGGACCATATTCATTAGAATAAATTGGGGCTATACAGTCCAATTTTTTTATTAGCATAGATAGGTTCTCTAGTGTTACTCTTTCATCTGTATTTCTTGAAGATAGGTAATTCTATATGCCTTCAAGAGGCTAAAGTAAGGCATCTGTGATTAGAAATAACACTTTGAATACCACATGTCTTCTTGATACAGAATTTACAACAGCTATGGGAAACCCTGGTGGTGTAGCGGTTAAGTGCTATGGCGGCTAACCAAAAGGTCGACAGTTCAAATCTGCCAGGCACTCCTTGGAAACTCTACAAGGCAGTTCTACTCTGTCCAATAGGGCCGCTATGAGTTGGAATCGACTTGATAGCAGTGGGTTTTTTTTTTTTTTTAATGTGAAAAAAATTTTCCTTTAATCCAGACAGAAAGATAGTTGATAGTCACTATCGTAGATTCATCATCTAAAGATGATGGATGATTGATGAAATCCTGAAGCAGGCATTATATTATTAGCATTTATAATATGACAATGTCTATACCTCTGTATTTTGCATGAATTAATTGTTAACTGCTAAGGGAGACCCAGGTTCAATCCCTGGCCAATGCACCTCACACCGAGCCACTACCCATTTGTCAGTGGTGTGTGTGTCGCTATGATACTGAAAAGGTTTCACTGGAGCTTCCAGGCTAAGATGGACTAGGAAGAAAGGCCTGGTGATCTGTTTCCGAAAATCAGCCAGTGAAAACCCTATGGATCACAATGGTCCGATCCACAACCAATCATGATGATGGCACAGAACTGGACAGCATTGCATTCCATCGTATACGGGGTTGCCATGAGTTGGAGGCCCACTCAATGGCAGCTAACAGCAAACTAATAAACTACTGTGAGTAACTTTTACCAGAAATCGGACATTACACCATTGTTACCTCACCAAAAAAATTCAGATCTCCTTGAGTCTGATAAGCGGTGACAGAGTTGTCCCTCAAAAAAACCTCCTGGAAAAAAAAAATTTTTTTTTTTTTTTTTAAAGCAGTGAACCATCAAGGAAGGTTTTGAAGTGATAGATATATAAGAGGGAGGAAAAGTCCTCAAACAGATGTGCACATTCTAAACCTTTCAGGATGAAGAAAGAAAGGAAAGAAAAAGAGAACAAGGTAGAAAACCAGAGCTCAGGCATGCTTGGTCTGCCATGCCACGTGGACTCACTGGACGAGAGCTGTCTGGAGTAGAGCAGACTGTTTCAGCCTGTTAAAGCTACCAGATCACAGGATTTCTGGAATTTCTCTCTATCCCTCTGAGCGAATCAGAAATTTAATTCTAAGCACAGTCCTGGTAATTGTTTTTATCTTTGGGATGTAAACTCTGTGTCCTTAACAAAGAAAAGCAAAAGAGACTCATCTTTTTCTACGCTGTCTCGACCAGAACTCTGGAAGGGTATCTGTTTGTGGGTTAGATGGACGTGATGAGGGATGCCTAGAGCAGTTGTGTCTGAAATCCAGGCCTCTGGAATTTAATCCACTGCAACCTTCCCCAACCCTCGGAAGTACACCCTGGTCTCAACTTCCACTGGGGAATTACAGGAAGGGTCTGTGTTCACACTCAGAGTGGAGCAGAACAACAGAGAGGGAGCTAGCCAAGAGCAGGGGTCCAGGGCCAGACCACCAGAGCAGGCAACAAATAACCAGGAGAGATTTGTGGAAATGACAAGACTGGTTAAACAAAATGGGGTCACAGATAACTGTGATATGAGTCCCAGACTGACGAATCCGGAACATACAAGACTTTACTCACATTTTTCTGGCAAAAAATGAAACAGAAATGGTTTTAAAGAAAATATCATTTTGATAAAAATGTTTATTATTATTCTTCATAGTCAAAGATGACAATGAAATGGTAGTGGGTATTTCTGAGTGTGCTGAGGGAATTCCAAAGGAGGGGTTAAGGGCAAGGGAAAAATGTGGATGTGTGAAGGACAGTACTTTAGCCCCACATATACTTGGAGAAGAGAGTCCCTGGGTGGCACGAATGGTTAAGTGTTCAACTACTAATCGAAAGGTTGGCAATTCAGACCCACCCAGAGGCACCCTTGGAAGAAAGGCCAGGCAATCTGCTTCTGAAAAATCAGCCATTGAAAACCTTGTGGAGCACAGTTCTATTCTGACACACATGGGGCCTCCATGAGTCGGAATCAACTCAATCGCAACTGGCTTGGTTTTTGGTTTATATTTGGAGATAAGTGCCTTTGTTATTTCCATGTTGATAAGATATCATTACTTTGCTTTTCAGAATCACTTCAAAGTCAATAGTGTGCTACCCATTTTGTGATCAATCGCCATCTCAACTTCAGTTGGCTGTCCTCTAAGCCTTCTCATGAACAGAGTATTAAATAAGCAAGCATTTTAAAAATCCAAAACAAAAGATGTTCTCCTGTAGTTCCAGGTATTTATTATTGGCTCTTCTTTACTAAAAAAGGCTTTCTAGAATGTAAGACCCAGAAGGTCCTTGTCTGTAGCAGAAGAGCATTTTCCTGTCCTAACACAAACTTTCTATGGATTCGCTACTTTTAAAATTAGCATTATAATTCCACCATCCCCTTGTAAAGAATAGTAGTGAAATAGCTGACCAAATTGAACTTGCCATTCTGACTTATTGAAGAAAAAAAGGAAGTAACTCTGCAAATACGATTTAAAATTAGCTGAAGCCAAGGAATGCTGAGCTGCTTTGAAAGCAGTGTTAGCACCGAGGACACCGTGACTACTCACTGGGTAGTTCTGTAAACCAATTTGCTTAAATTCAGAGACTAAAATACCTTTTTTAAATGTCAAACTGTGTAGGATGTAAAGAAAAAGAGCAAGGTAAATGCAATTAGCAAAAATAGAAAATTGTGGAAAGTGAAATTTTGGCATTTGTATTTTGACCTCAAAAAGAAAGTAGAGCTACTGAGCTTAAGGACTTTGAGGCCAAGGCTTGCTGTTGAGCTCAAGCAGCTTCTGGTTGTATTGGCTGCCTCAGTCCCATCAGCAAGGTTCCTAAGTGAGTAGCAATGGTGCTCCATATTTCAAAAGCTATACATAGGGCATTATATTTGAAGCCCAGGTGTCATGCAGTTTTTAACCTAAAATGAGTTATTTACATCTTAAGTAGTAATAAATAGCATTTCAAAATAATATTTAAAGAGACATACTCATGTATTCAAAATAGCATTTAAAGAGACCACACCGATCAACTACACCAATTCTATGACATGCCTGTGAGGCCCTCTATGGGTTTTCTTGTTTTTCCTGACAAATAAAAAAATACTTGTATCTTTTTACCTCAGCTGTTTCAGGGTGGCACTTAAACCACAGAACAGGTCACTCTGAGGAGTGGCATCACTATTAGGGTTGGTGTCACCCTCCCCCCACCATGGACCTCTTCCTGTACCAGACCATATAAAATATTGTAGCTAAAACACCAGAAAATTTGACAAAATCAGTGACCAGCAAAACACCAGCAGCAACAAAAACAACAGCATGCGCAGACAAAACCACATGCTTCGAAGTGTCTTTGTAATTGGGTAATACTGACAGCTCTGACTGGAGCATATTAAAGGTTCAAACAACAAATTAGCATAGAGTTTTAGCCTTGTAGGTATGCTGATACAGGAAAGCTGGGCTTATGAAAAATATTTTTGTTGTTTTAATTAACTACAGGAACATTTTTATAAAAAATAACAAATTTCTGCTGAAACACTGCATGAAGATTTTATAGACAGTCATTTTGGTGTCACCCTCTCTGACAATGTCACCTGGTGTGGTCCACACCCCCCACACCCACCTAGTGATGCTATTGACTCTGAGGAATAATCAGGGTAAAGAACCAGAAGATTTCATGCATTGAATCCTGTCAGTGGTATCTGTTGATTAAATAATAGCTATGAGGAAAATTATAAATGTGTCCCAAATAGAAGGCTATGGGGAAGAGTATTTGGCAGTATGTCCAAAGATTTTAAAACACACTTTCCATTCAAGGAGCTTATGATAAGAAAGCAATAATGGGTTATGCAAAGATCTAACAAGGAGATTAATCGCAGCAGTGTTAATAATTACAAACCTTAGAACAGCCAAAAGTTTTAGCAATACAGGATTGAGAAAATAAATTATGGTATACATAGACCATAAGATAATCTGTCAGCTATTAAAAATAATGTTCAAAATAAACTCTTAAGGGGGAAAAAAAAGGTTATAAAACAGAACATACAATATACCGCTATTTTCATTTATACATACATATGTAGATTGAAAAGTGGAATATATGCGCCAACGTGTTAAAGTGGTTAAGTCTCAAAGGGTGAAATAATGGATAGTTTTCTTTCTCTTTGTCTTTTAAGACTTTTAATAGTGAACATATATTATTTTTGCAATAACGAGGGAAAATATTTTGATAGTTAAAAAAAAAAAAAAAAAAGGAGCCCGTGATGCTTTCTGTGGTTGTTTGTAATCCAGCCCCCCACCAAAAAAAAAGTCAGATTTTTTTTTCTATCTGTAAGATTTATCTAGGATAATAATTTTTAAAACATAGCTATGCTACAATAAAAATTAAAAAAAAAAAAAAGCTAGAAATAGAACTACCATATGATCCAGCAATCCCACTCCTTGGAATATATCCTGGAGAAATAAGAGCCTTTTCACAAACAGATATATGCACACCCATGTTCATTGCAGCACTGTTTACAATAGCAAAAAGATGGAAGCAACCAAGGTGCCCATCAATGGATGAATAGATAAATTATGGTATATTCACACAATGGAACACTATGCACCAATAAAGAACAATGACGAATCTGTGAAACATTTCATAACATGGAGGAATCTGGAAGGCATCATGTTGAGTGATATTAGTTGCAAAAGGACAAATATTGTATGAGACCACTATTATAAGAACTTGAGAAATAGTTTAAAGAGAAGAAAATATTCTTTGATGGTTACAAGAGTGAGAAGAGAAGGAGGGAAAGAGAAGAGGATTCACTAATTAGCTAGTAGACACGAACTAACTTAGGTGAAGGGAAAGACAACACACAATACAGGAGAGGTCAGCACAACTGGACTGAACCAAAAGAGAAGTTTCCTCAATAAACCGAACTCTTCAAAGGCCACCATAGCAGAGGCAGAGGTTTAGGGATCATGGTTTCAGGGGACATCTAGGGCAAATGGCATACTAAAATCTATTACGAAAACATTCTGTATTGCATTTTGGAGAGTGACATCTGGGGTCTTATACACTAGCAAGCGGCCATCTAAGATGCATCAACTGGTCTCAACCCACCTGGAGCAAAGGAGAATGAAGAACACCAAAGACACAAGGTAATTATGAGCCCAAGAGGCAGAAAGGACCACATAAATTAAAGACTACATCAGCCTGAGACCAGAAGACCTACATGGTGCCTGGCTACAACTGATGACTGCCCTGACAGGGAACACAACAGAGAATCCCTGAAGGAGCAGGAGAACAGTGGGATGCAGACCTCAAATTCTCTTAAAAAGACCAGACTTAATGGTCTGACTGAGGCTAGAAGGACCCCAGAGGTCACAGTCCCCAGACCTTCAGTTAGCCCAAGACAAGAACCATTTCCAAAGTCAACTCTTCAGTCAGGGATTGGACTGGACTATAAGATAGAAAATGATACTGGTGAGGAATGAGCCTCTTGGATCGAGTAGACGCATGAGACTATGCAGGCAGCTCCTGTCTGGAGGGCAGATGTGAAGGCCGAAGGGAAGAGAAGCAGGCTAAGTGGACATGGAAATACAGGGTGGAGAGAAGGAGTGTGCCATCTCATTAGGGGGAGAAACCCAGAAATTCAGGGGAGAGCAACCAGAAATATATAAACCCACTGCCATCGAGTCGATTCCGACTCATAGCGACCCCATAGGACAGAGTAGAACTGCCCCACAGAGTTTCCAAGGAGCGGCTGGCGGATTCAAACTGCCGACCTTTTGGTTAGCAGCCGTAGCACTTAACCACTACTCCACCAGGGTTTCCCAGAAATATATAGCAAGGTGTATATAAGTTTTTGTATGAGAGACTGACTTGATTTGTAAAATTTCACTTAAAGCACAATAAAGAAAAAAAAAGTAGCTATGCTGATATATGTGGTTTACCAGTGTCTGAGGGTGCTGTTGGCATTTGGAAGGACAGGTCAGTGTGATGGACAAGCCACACAAGCAAGAACTGTGCCACTAGTTGATGTTCCTTGATGGCTGTTTCTCCACATGGAGTGGGGATGTGTTAATGATGGTATTATGCATAGATTCCTTTTTCTGTGTCAAAATTTTAATTAATATTATTACATATAAAATTTATTTGGAAATAATGAAATCAATGACATCATACAAGTGTAGGCAAGTGTGCTTTTTTTTTTCCCTCCAAATTGCATTCATGTACATTTTTTTTATCAGCTATTTTTTTTTATTTCCCAGAGAAGATGTTTATATGATATATTCAAAGACAACTAATGGCCAGGGACAGGAGTGGGCTGGAACTCTACTTACCTTGCTGCCTTTAATCCAGGGACCAGCCTCTGTCTGACACATGAGTTCCATCTCCCTGACGAGCTTATTTGGTGGTCATGCCCTACACCATGGGAAGGCCTGGAACCAGGGTCTCAGCACAGCCGGACTCTCTTGTCTCTGCCTCTCTCTATAGATTGGCTTCCTTTTCTCCTATCACAGCTTAGTTTTTTCCACAGAATGGAGATATAGCTGCTACAGCAATGGGTTCACATCCTCAGCTTTTCATCAAGAGAAGAAAAGTTTAGTGTTTGAGTTCCATCCTTGTCTGGCTCAGCTGTAGGTGGTGACCTTGACTCTGGCTTTGAGGATATGGGCATTCTAGGTGTTTATCACTGGCAGAAATTCAGTATTCCTTCTCTGTCTTCAGTTTTGTTCTTCACCCTACTTCAGGGCTAATCTAGCTGGCTAAGGCCTCTGGCATTTCAGATTGGTGTGGCTTGAGTCACCCATTTTGTGATATGTCACTGTGGCTTACTGTGGGCTTACCGTGATAAGCCCAACTTGGTCATGGAGCTACCTTTTGACCAAACACTGTGAACAGACAAGTGGGGTTATGTATAAATATGAACCCCCGCCTTCCCCCCACATTGGATCCACATGCAGTAGAGGGAACATTTCCCTCAAAGAAAGGGGTTGTTATTCCTAGAAGACAGGAGAACTACCAGGAACAGAAAGAAATAAGTATCCACCATGTCAGGACTCCCCCAAGCCATGACTAGTTTCCAAATGCAGACAGACTATTTTGTTCCAAGGTTCATAGTACAGCACAGCAAAGCTGAAACAACAAAGCAAGCTGAGTTTGCTGGCTTCTAACTGGGCTTGGGGTGATGCAGGTCCTCAGGACTGCCTGTGAGCCTCAGCACTGAAATAGGGCAAAGAATAAAACTGAAGGCAGAGAAAGAACGCTGAACTTCTGCCAGGGATAAACACCTAGAATGCTTGTATCCTCAAGGCCAGAGTCAAGGTCAACGCCTACAACTGAGCCTCGGGAGGGTGGAGCAGAAGGTTTTATGGGGCTGGGTGTAAAGAGAAAGGAGGACAGTGTCAGATGTATCAGAGGTGATGGGGATTGAAGTGGGCAGCACAGTACAAGTGGTAAATATTAACTCCCTCTGGGAATGTAGTGGTTAAAACACTCAGCAGCTAACTGCAAGGTCAGCGATTAGAACACATCAGCAGCTCCACAAGAGAAAGATGTGGCAGCCTGCTTCCATAAAGATTTACAGCCTTGGAAACCCTATGGGGTAGTTCTACCCCATCGTATAGGGTTGCTATGAGTCCGAAGACTTGGCGGCAATGGGTTTTGGTTTGGTTTCGTGGTGCAATGGTTAAGTGCTGGGCTGCTAAGCGAAAGGTTGGCAGTTTGAACCCACCAGCCACTCCTGGGGAGAAAAGACCTGGCAGTCTGCTCCTGTAAAGATTACAGCTAAGAAACATTATGGGATAGTTCTGCTCTGTCATAGAGGGTCGCTATGAGTTGAAATCGACTCTACAGCACACAACAACAACAGCCCCTATTCTACCCAAGCAGAAGAGAGGCTTTTCCTCTGTTCTTTTTTTGTACTAGGAGTCCTGGTGTTAGTGTATGCAGATGCTCACCCAAAGGTTGGAGGTTGGAGTTCACCCAGAGGTGCCTCGAAATAAGGGGTTAGCAATTTACTTCTGAAAAATTGGCCACTGAAAACACTTTGGAGCACGTTTCTACTCTGACACACATGGAGTTGCTATGAGTCGGAATCAACTCAACACAACTGGTTGGGGTTTTTTTATTTGTTTCATTTTTGACTACTCCTCACAATTCCGCATTCGCCCTGCCCCGCTTTTCTCTTTTTCTTTATCACTTATAACTATCCATCCCCCTCTGTATTTTACTTATTTTTCTTCTTTGCTCCCTCCCTCTCCCCCAACTAGATTGTAACCTCCACAAGGACAGGTTTTTTTGCCTGTTGTGTTCACTTTTCAATCCCCTAAAACAGTGCCTGTCATATAAAGCACTGAATAACATTTGTGAAATTAATTTGTTGAATGTCTGAATTCCCAAGAAAGAGACAGGCTCTCAGAAGGGAGATCGCCATCTGTTAGGGAGAAAATTTTTTTCCCACTCCTTATGTTTTCTTCCACGTGTAGGAAGCTAACTAGCATAACACTCCTGGCCTCTCCTCTCCAATTCATGCCTCCCCTGGGTAAGTGGTGTGATGTGCTAATTGGCGTGTTTGGGACCAAGAATGGGGGTGCGATCACCTTAGGGACAAGCTGCCCACAGGAAGATGCCCTCTGCTCTGCTCCTGCCTCCCGTGTGTTCCAAGGGACAGGCTGTGGTCAGTACTGCTGAGCTGGAGGCAGGGGCACACCGCACTTATTCCTGGAGATACAGGCCCTGTTTCCCAGTAACAGGTTTCTCAGTAGTGAAGCTCATAGTTTGACCCCACACTTGCTTAGTTCTTTTGTCTTATCTCTCTGTCAGTCCCAAACTATGTATTGGTTCCCTGTAGAATTCTAACACTGCTTAATTATGGAGTCCCTGGGTGGTAGTGTGGTTAAGTGCTACGGCTGCGAACCAAAGGGTCGGCAGTTCAAATCCTCCAGGCACTCCTTGGAAACTCTGTGGGGTGGTGCTACTCTGTCCTATAGGGTCGCTATGAGTCGGAATCGACTCGACGGCACTGGGGTTTTTTTCTGGGTGGCGCAAATGGTTAAGCGTTCGACTACTAACCAAAAGGATGTCTGTTCAAACCCACCCAGAGGCACCTTGGAAGACAGTCCTGTCAATCTGCTTCTGAAAGGTCACAGGCTTCTACTCTGCACACATGGGGTCACCGTGAGCTGGAACTGATGGTAACTAACAACAACAACAGTAATGGCATAATTACTAAAAATGGGCCTGTTTCACAGTATCGTGTGGCCCCACCCCATTACACCTTGCCACATTGCAGATTCCTGGGAAATAGACCTTAAGCTGAGATTCAGTGAAAGAGGTATTTGCAGGAAAGTTCTCAGGAACAAACACCAGTGAGAAAGTGAGGGAAGCAGGTTTGACCAGAGGGACTAGCTTGCTGAGGTTGCAGCCGATTATATGGCGAGCTCTGGTGCTGGTATAGCCCCACAGAGCTGTCCTAAATGGAGGCTGGGGCAAGGCCTTGTACTCCTCTGCCCCCCCATCAACCAGTCATTGGATGCTGGCAGCCTCCTGGGAAGGGGTGTGACGTTGGCCAAGGGCTATTTCCAGAAAAGGATTCCACTGTGAGTCATCACAGTCACACTCCACCTCCTGAAGGGGGTTCTGGTGGGCACCTCAGAAATTACACCACACACCATCCCACTTGTTGTATAATGCTGGATATAGCAACAATAAAAATCCCTCCTTTTCCCTGTGAGTGGGAGAAGTGGATTAGTTTAAATGGGAAGGAGGGGTGAGGAGGGGAAAGTTGACTAAAGAAATGTTTTAAAGAGGTTAGGCCTGTAAAGGGGAAAGAGAATGACAGAAAAGGCACCCCACCTCCACCTCGAATGTGGTCACGTGCACTCAAATTCACGTGGGTCAAGGAGAATGCTCCTTCTTTCTAGACGAGCTCAGTAGCACCATTCCCTTGAGCTGGGTTTCCCATCCCCATCTCTGAAGAGGGGTGGAGACAGAAGGATTAGCTAGTTTGTGGGTTCTCTTCATCCCAGAGAAGGTCCAGCGGTCTTCACACATTGCGTCAACTTCTGTGGCATAGTTTCTCCGCTGGATGTCATAAGGTTAATACTTTGCTTCTTTTTAAGTTTCTGATTCTCCCCTTTTCGTGCCATTCTAAAATTTTATTTTCCTATACAAATGCCAGACCTAATGTGTTCCAAGACTGCCTAACTGAATGCCCTATATCTCCGAGCATTTGAAAGAAAAGCACATCGGAAACAGGAGACTAGGTTCCTGTCCCCACCCATTCACCACTGCTTGTTACTGTTGGGTGCTATCAAGTCGATTCCAACTCACAGCAACCCCGTGGGACAGAATAGAACTACCTCATATGGTTTTTTCGGCTATGATCTTTATGAAAGTAGTTCACCAGGTCTTTCTCCCACAGAGCTGCTGGATGGGTTCGAACTGCCAACCTTTCCGTTAGCAGCCAAGCACTTAGCCATATGCCGCACCAGGGCTTCTTCCACCACTCCTTACTGACTGCATAATCATCAACAAGTTTATTAACTCTTTGGAACCTCAGTTACCTGGCCTGCCCTAAAGACTTAACACACTACCTGCCTCTAAGCAGGAGGCTGGACCAGGTCAGGCATGTTTATTGATTCAAGTAATAAATTATTTCCCAATGATGAGGTTGAATGGGCCTCTTTTTCTTTCAGCTCCACAAAGTACTGATTGGCACTCACCACTAGACCAGAAGGAGTTTCTTCGTTTTTCTTGAGCACTTTTAAAAGAAAGAGATAATTTCACTCCATCAGCCACTAATGAAAGAAATTAGACCCTGGGGGCAGGTCACTTGGAGACAACTATATACTGGCTGATCTGCCTGTCATACTTTGGCACAAAAATGCGTAGCGAACTTACACTTTGATGATTTTACTAGCTTATGTGAATCTGGGCCGATATCTTCCTCTGTGATCTGGATGCTGTGTATAGGGTTTGTACATGAGAGACAGAGAATCATCTCAGCTTTTGGATGCTGTGTACAGGGTTTGTACAGGAGAGACAGAGAATCATCTCAGCTTTTGGTTGGCTCTCTCTAGTCTTTCTTGCTCTGTGTGCAGCTCTGTGGATCTCCTAGCCAAGGCCTCCTATCATCTTTCTATCTTTCTAGTATAAATTGTCAAAATCAATGACAAATGGTACACAATAAGAAATTTAAAAATTGAAAATAATACTTAAATCATTAAAGGCAATACTGACAATATATATCAATTTGATGGTTGCTTGCAGTTTAACTCTTCAGAGATCATAGGTCTAACTATTTGAAGATCCTGTTTATAAACATAGAGCTAATTTTATTGTGGCTCTATTTTTTCTTGTGATGGTAAAGGCTATTGCTGTATGGTAACCAAGTTTACAATATTAAGTGAAAAATAAATCTGGCTGAGTCAGAGGCTTTTCTTAGAAACCTATACAAAAAAAATTGACTAGACAAGAGTAACC